>NW_028262290.1:22459210-22766447 GCF_047370975.1 Nipponia nippon
CTTCTCTCTTATAAAAGAGACTACATCCACTATAAAATTAGTGGGTGACACTTTCAAAAGCAGGGGCTTTATGAATTAGAAAGGAAAAGAACAGAACCAGTAAGTACCCTAATACCTAGAAAGTACGCAACACTGAGCTAAAACTGATGCTTAGTCTATATTCCATTAACCACTGTACTACAATTCAGAGTAGTGCTACAAAGTTGATGTACTACAAAGCCCAAACAGGATACACCTGCGCAGAAAGACTTCCCAGCCTCATCTCTATTTTTGCACAAGGAAGATTTCCACAGCAAATTTACGTGCTCTCCCACAGAACAAAATGAGCAGGCATTGAAGCTTTCTAGCATCGACCACGCAGTAGATTGAATTTGTTCTACACGTTAATTTAGGGGGGCAACAAACCTGTTGCATGTGCAAAAGCAAGAAGGTATCCAGCTGCACTGAGGGGCAGATGTTTATAGTTGCTTCAGTAATGCAGTCCTGTCCTTACAATGCTTATCTCATTACTGTTGTATTTCTCTCCACAACAGTGGCTAGATTAATAATCTTTTTTATTTTCCACCAATGTGTTAACAGTAAATATCCAAATAAAATTCCTATAGTTTCTGGATGTATTCTTTCCTGTATTTCTTCTTGAATATGAGCTGTTCTGATGAATAGCCACCTTTCTGTGCGCATAGTCCCTCCTGTGCCCACTATTTCAAAGGATAGCAAGCAAGAAACCATCAATAACAACTGATGGCATTTTGTTGGTGATACGATGGATTTCATAGGTATTCACCCATCATTCACCATCATTTTCAAAAGCATTAATGGCTGTCAGCAGTTCAAAAACCATAAAGAGTAGCCTGTAACGCACCCATGTCCAAAAATCAGTCATAAAAGATATAGAAAAATGAGTTATATATGGAAATAAAGCATTGCTACTTATGTAAACATCACTGCACCCCAAGAGGAGTGTAGGACAAGTCAACGTGAGACAAACCGGCATAAAAAACAGGTTACTTTTCTGCTCATCTAGTTTTAATGAAACTGGCAACCTGCCTTCTCCAAGGAAATAATGTTTTACAGCAATGACCTAGGGGTTTTCCCTCCTTGCTTTTCCTAACTATACAGATCATGGATCCAGTCTCCAAGTTGCAAGGTTTACCAATGGTGTCTTTGGTAGATTAGAATAGAATAGACCATTTCAGTTGGAAGGGACCTACAACGATCATCTAGTCCAACTGCCTGACCACTTCAGGGCTGACCAAAAGTTAAAGCACGTGATTAAGGGCATTGTCCAAATGCCTCTTAAACACGGACAGGCTTGGGGCATCATTGACCACCTCTCTAGGAAGCTGTTCCAGTGTTTGACCACCCTCTTGGTAAAGAAATGCTTCCTAATGTCCAGTCTAAACCTCCCCTGGCACAGCTTTGAACCATTCCCACGTGTCCTATCACTGGATACCAGGGAGAAGAGCTCAGCACCTCCCTTTCTGCTTCCCCTCCTCAGAAAGCTGTAGGGAGCAATGAGGTTGCCCCTCAGCCTCCTTTTCTCCAAACTAGACAAGCCCAGAGTTCTCAGCCGCTCCTCATAGGACATGCCTTCCAGCCTTCTCACCAGCTGTGTTGCCCTTTATTGACCAACAAATGAGATATTTGATCTGACTTCAATACAAAAAAAGTGTCATTTTAGGCCATTGTCTGCAACAGAACATGGACAACCTCATTTCAAAATAGGCAGTCAGATTTGGCCAATTTCCATTGCTCAACACCTCAACCTTTCTGTTACAGAAGAAAAACTTAAATTCTTTCTATCCTTCAGCAGATGAAGCCTAAGATTTAAAAACAGAATAGCTGCATCTAACCTGTAGTAGCAGATGACTGCAGGCCAGCTAGTGACAACACTGCTGACTCACATCCTGAAAGCAATGAGGACATGTTGGACACACGGCTGCTTGCTTCTCTCACAAGGAACTGTTCCTCATTTCTAGTCAGAAAGTTGCCTCCTGTGACTTTGTCCACCTGATGTAGCATCTTAGGCTTTCATATATTCATCTGCTATTGCCCTGAAGTCTACACTGTTAGCGTCCATGATTTCATATCGAGTAACTATTTAACTCCACTGCTTTATGTCATGCTTTTTTCTCTGTCAGTACATAGGATGAGAAGCACACGCAAAGATGACTCAGCTTTGCTTTACTTTTTCACAGAACAGCTTAAAGATGAAAAGGTAAACCTGTTCACTACCTGACTAAACCCTTCCACAGGGAGGAATACATTGTCTCTCTATCTGATGATGCCCACATGTGCTTATCAATGATGTTTTGCTGCGTTCAGACCTTCATCCTCAGAAGCAGGATGAAGGTAGCACGAAGGAAGTAGCATGAAGTATTCTGTTTGTGTTTACATTAACTTTTTTTCCTATTTGGTTCTACATCATGTATATACTGATTGCCTCTCCTACTTCTCCAATTTTGGTACAACGTATTCGTTATTATTTATAAAAGAGAAGAAAAACCAACACCATTTTTTTTTTCCCAAAATGGTGACATTACATGAAGTAAAAAATACACGACAACAGAGTAGGGTGCAACAGAGCTAACCACTGGAGAAAGCAAGATCTGGGGTGATAGGAGGCAACATTTGCATGACTCAAGAAGGAATAGAAATTTCTACAGGGCATAGATTCATGAGTCAGAACCACACACAGAAAATAAGCAATGGACAAATTTTGATTTATAGAGATATAATTCTATGGAGAGTTTCTGTTAACTGGACCATAAACTATCTGAACTTCACTCCTGTGTTTTATAACATCACTGAAACATGTTGTTATAGTCCATTATGCATCTTTATATTCCCTCATATTCTCACACACACACAAATAGGAGTAGGAGTCTGCAGCACCTGAAGGATTAGTTAAATACTGAAAGGACCTAATTCATCAGATTTCTAATCACATGCCATTTAGAAGCATTTTACTTCACGACATTATGTGAAGAAAAAAGCATTTTAAAAAAACTATAATAAAATAGTCCACGAGACAACATATAACAGTTGTAGTATTTTCTATGTAAATGAAATTAGCTGATGGCTGAGAATAGGATTTTCAAAATCCTCTAAGCACCAGATATGAACAAATAGAGGAAAAGCTAAATTAACCTGCTTATTTCTGAGTATACTAGAATACAAATTGCCCAGAATTATGCGGCGTACACACACGCGCGCACACGCACCCCCCACACAGAGGCAAACCCACATTTTTCCCCATTTCTGAAACTAGTACCTTGCTGTGCTGGGTTGCTTAGGAGACTCTGATCCAAAGAGTTATGTCAGCAGGATTATGTAAGATCCCGACAGGTCTACCAAGGCTGGGTACATCAAAGAGAGAGGCCAGACAGAAATTTCTCTCTCGATTCTTCAAGCGTGGGAGCTGGATGCAAGGCTGACCACCTTCCTCTTTAAAAATATTACTGGCTAAGTCTTCACTTTGTCTCCATGACAATTTCCATCTCCGTTCCTTGGATTAGTGGATAGTCCCAAATGAATCTGTGCAACAAACATCAGTCCAATACTGCCTCAGCAAGGAGTTCAAACCTTGAAGTAGCTGCTGCTCCAGAGTTACTCGATGTTATGTATAAGATTCTGGCATGTACACACAATGCTGCAAACTGGAAAAATCAGCTCAAGTTATGAGGGAGATGGAAAATTACAGTATTGATATTCTCAGCATGAGTGGGTACAGATGGTCAGGAACAGATTGTATCAAATTGAAGAACAATAATAAAATCATGAACTACTCAGGTTCCCCAGCTGGAGGGAAAGAGAGAGTTGCACTGACTGTGAGTGACACCATGTAAAGGGCCCTGCGAGACAAGACGAGGAACCAATTAACGGCAAAGGAGCAGGTACACAGTTCAAGGTAGTAGGTGAGGATGAAAACCCTCCAGGTGCTACCACGATACAAACCCCCTTTCTACAACATCTTACAGAACCAGCAGCATGCCCTCGTTGACATGGCTGGGCATGAGTGGGAGAGTAGGGACAACTAATTATGGACTGAACATGACTTGGGTTCCTGGAATTTGTTCACACAGCAGCACCGATGAAGAGCTCATCCAACTTTGATGACTAAATCACCCATTGATGGCAAGAACATGCTCTTCTGCCTACAAAATCACATCAGGCTGGTTGTGACAAAAACGCAGGCATACCAGGTTTTAACTTGAAGAAATTTTTGTCTGATCCTCTGAATGTTTGGGCATGTAAGTTGTATGTGCCGACAGCAAGTACGACATATGCGCTGCCATTGTGAAAATAAATGTAAAGCAAATACTTGCAGAAGAAGCAAATAAGAAAATCACCACTCAAATGTATGGAATTTAAATGTCAGTTCCTAAAAAACAAGTTTTCCACAGACAGGCATAATTTTCATCTTTCACATAAACAAATTTTGAGGATCTTTAGTAAAATATCTTAGTAGAACTAAGAATTTTCTGGTATTTTTTTAATAGCTAGAAAAAGGAGGCGTGGGTCAATGCAATGCTACAGAGTGGCATCATCAGAGAGCGACCAGAAAATCAGAACCTCCCAAATGCTCAGGCCAAAATGCCATTAAAAACAGAAAAAGGGAATAAATGGTTATTAAGAAAAGACAATCACATTGGCAGGCAGCAAAAAGGGGGCTCCTGAGCATTGTCCTCCAACCACAAAGAGCTTGCAGGTGATTTTAATCATAGCTAGAATGAATTAATAAAAAACAAATGAGAAAACGTTATTACCATCCAAAAAAACAAATTAAAGAGGAGACTTTCACTGCATACTGAAACTGCCCTGCCACCTGAAAAAACCCCCAATTTTGATAATTCAAATAAGACAATAACTGTGAGAAAATCATCTTGCATTAAGCTGAAATTAGCTTAAAAATGAAGAACTGGAAGGCACAGCGTAGGCTAAAACAGATCAGATCTGCTCAAAGAAGACAGCAAAAAGGAACACAAAATGATGCTCTAAATCTTAAACTGAGCACAAGAGAATGAGTCCACCGCAGAACAACACAGAAGAAAAAACTCCAAAGAACTACCTGAAAGACACTTCTAGCAACTCTAAAACTGACATAGCATCACAGTCCTCTCCACAAAATTCTTCTACATACTTACGCTGAATTGGATTTGCAACATTGCTGCATCTTCAGGTACTTGAACAGTAGAAGAACAACAGATTACTTTTGGCAGCCCGACCTTATGATTTTCAGGCTGTGCGCTGTCACTGAACAACCAATGCACACCAGCAACACATGGCACATACCAAACATACCTAGATTGTGTTGACTTTCAGAAAGCTTTCAAGAGGACCTCTGAAGTTTTTCAGTGACTCTGTACAATATCCAGAAAATTTTGCAGTTTTCATTAAGACACCAGATGGGCCAAGATCTCTAAGCAGTTTGTTTGGAGTTAATACCGAATTTACCATATTTTGGAGGTAACAGATCTTCAAAACAGTGAAATTCTGTGGTCAGGTCACGCACGTGTAGGTCTGGACATTGCTGATGGTATCTGCCTCCTGGAGACGTTGATAAAAAACATGCTGCTAAAGAACTGTCAGAACTAAATAAAATGTCCTGAAGTCAGAAAGTCAAACAAAAAAGGTGGTGAAAAACAGTGCGACCTCAGATGATTGTATTGCTCCAAAAGAGGGAAGTCTTGAGAAGCGTTATTAGCTCACTTACTAAAACAGCAACTTTTGCACGGTTGCATCTGTGAATAAATGACTCGAGTGAAAAGCCTTGCTTTTCCATGGCTGGCCTCCAGCAGGGAAATCTAATGCCCTCCACGACAAGCTAGGAGTCTTTTGTAGCTATGCATTAAACATATACCTGTGGTACAGGAAGGAATGGATGGAAGACTGCTTTCAGCATTGGTATTCCCCTTGGTTACTCAGAGAGACGTAGCTGCACAGAACGAAGCAGGCCCTGTTCCTGGACTGGGCACACCTTTACGTCGCGGTCCAAGACACACGATCCTTGGCATCCCCAAAGCCAAGCAAACCACAGGGACATTTTCAGCAGAGTATTCACTGAAGCAGCAGTTTTGCAAGGAAACTTTGAGAACTGTAAAGGCATTGGCTTCTGATAGTACAGCTTCAAGGCAGCTGAACTCGTATGCTTCTGATGATATGAGAAGTGGGTTGAATTAAGACAGATGGATAAAATGAGAACCTGACTGATCTGCAGTTTCTTCCTTCAGATATCTCTCACTGAAAGACTTAACTGGTTAGTTTAGCATCCCACCGCACACTATTTCAGCTCTTCCCATCTTGTGATTAGTCTTTGATGACTAAAAATTTTAACAAAACTTTTTAAATTTTTTTTTTGAGCATTTAGTTCTAATCTGTTCTGCCACATTTTTCTGTGTCTGCCACCAGAAATGCATCCCTTAGTATGACTACGCAATTGAATTTTGACTCGGTCCAAAATTCACTATGACATTTCCTCAATGTACAGAGCTCAGTCAAAATCTCTGTCTAGGGCAGTTCACATAAAAGACTCTCCACAGAATAAGGCACAAAACCCATAAAGGTATTTGTCTTTTGAAGCAAGTTACTACACATTGTCCATAATTTAAAGAATTGTCACTGAGCCAGATTCCTGTTTTTATTCTTTTTATTCTTGGAGGAAAGAAATCCTCTTCTGATTAAACCTTAGTTTCAAATCACATTTAAACACCCAATTACTGTATTAAGTTTATTCCCCTGTTTGACATCACTATCATAATCCAGTTACCTACTCCATGCTGCTTTAACTTGTGATAGTGAACGTTTTCTGCTCAAGATATTGTACCACAGCCACCGGACAGCCATAACTGACAGGATTATATAAAAACAGTGGCTTATCATGAATGTCCTAACATTTTCTGATGTTAAATACTCACTTGAGAATGACGCAACTGCAAATATTGCCAGTGGTTTTGTTTGCCAAGGTTATATTTTGCCTTAAGTGATGCAAAAGAACACAGACTCTATTCCTGAAATAGCTGGTCTATAAATATGATACCTTTAGATATCCAGCTGAGCCAATGAATCTTTTGCCTTCAGACTTAAATGCTGGATTATCCCATTTGGGGGGGAAGGAGACCTATTTCACCTTACATTCTTATAGCATAAGAGAGAGTGATTTTTCCCTATCGTCTTTACTCAAACTGAGTGAGAAAACTGCTGACGCGCTCCTTCCTTTCCCATCTGTGCCTTGCAGCTCCCCCGACTCCTGCCATGCCAAACCCCACCCCTTTGGCCAGTCTGCAAAACCTTGTTATATTCTGGTAACAGTCCTTCCCCTTTGGCTCTCCTCTCTTCTCATTCTCCAAGCCTTTTTGAGACCAGGTTTCCTTTCCCCTAATACATCCCAAACACTGTGCACACCATAGCGTAGCTTCATAGGCATCTGCAAATGATTAAAGCAACCATAGGTCTTCCAGAGCTTAACGATCCTTATTTTTGGAGGGATTCAGGGTAACGTTCCACCAGGTAATATTATATGGTAGAAATAACCTCAAGAAATAAGTATTTCTGTCTTCTGGTTAGCAAAAGCTAAGCGATACAGCCAAGTCAATGATGACCATAGAGAAAGCAAGAATTTCTGAGGCGCTATTTAGGGAAGCAGTGACATGAAGAGAACAAAAACTGAAGAGAAAGAAAACCGTAATGCTGGAAAATCTGTAATCCTCTGATCAAACCAATTTTACAAAGACGAAGAAGTAATTTCATCCTCAGGTACTATTCAATCTCCATCCTAGATCTCCAAGTGCAGAAAAACAGCAAACAGCTGTTCTTGTAGGAGAGAGTGAAAGGGAAATGAGTAATGACCGAACGCTGCTGCCTAGCTACCCAGGGATGTTCGCCCCAGATAGTAACAGCGGGAGCGCTCAGACCGAGACTCGGCAGCTGTCGATAAGGTTTGGCTCTATGATGAACCAGTGGACTTCTCATGCAGGTGTTTCACGCGACAGCCTCTCTTAGCAGACATAACAGATCCCCCATCCCTTGCTACCTCCCACTATTCACTTGTACCTAATGCCATGACAGCTTTTATAAGCTGTTTTGTAAATCAATGGTATTTTTCAGGTCACTGAAAAAAAAAAAAAAAAATCTTATTCTACAACAAGGCTCTTAGAAAAAAGTCACATCTTCAAATAATTCCGCTCTGCTTGAACACAAGTTAGAGGCTTGGATGTCAGTCTTGTAATAAATATGTGAGTGCAGCACATCTACTAAATCTATATTAAATCTGTGGTTTTCTGTCATATTGTGGGTTTTAATCACATTTTTACAATGACGGTCGAAATACCATCTCCATCCATTTATCTTCTTAATAATCAGCAATGCTCCTTTGTCTGCAGAAAGATCTTTTGATTTTGCCCACACAAGCCCTAAAAGTAGAAAACGTGATGCAACATGCTGTAAACTCCTGATCATATCCCTCTACCCACTGAGAACACATCGTTTGCATCTGCTGAAACTGCTCCAGACTTGGACAAAATGAAATCACTAAGTACACTAACATTTATTAATATAAGAAAAACTTTGAAAACCAAGATCTTCCACTTTATATCCTAAAATCCACAGAGATCCCAGATCAAACTTTCAAGGCACTGAAAAACAGCAGCTCTGCTTAAAATCAGTAGAACTGTGCTTACTTATCACCTTTGAAAATAAGTCCTTAAGTTTGTTTCAAACTGTGTATAAAGAACATGATCTTCAACTCAGAGGAAGTGTGTCTTTTTTTTTTTTTTTTTCCATTTAATATACTAAGGAATGACACTTTCAGTAGTTTTTAGTTGGTGGTATTTGAACTATGGTCTTTGATTTTGTCCTAGAATTCTTCACATACCTTCTAAAGCCCCAGAAGTCCTAGGTGAGCACATCATGGTCTTTTCTTTCTAATTAAAGTCCCTCTTCTTCAAACGCCTTTCCATCTTTCTCTGGTATAACATTGAGCTCTTCAAGTTTCCCACAAACTATTACCCGCAGAAATTTCTTTGTCCTCAGTTACAGAACCTCATTCATCTCCCTTCAAACATTTTTAGACTTTTGCGATGTCGAATAACAGACATGAACTTGTCGCTGGTTTTGCTCATCTTAAATCTAATCGCCTCTGGGTGTGGTTCTGCCTAGGGTTGGACAGATATTCACAAGTTAACTAGCCGCTTTTTGTATCACAATGTTAATCATAAAATAAAACAAAGTTTTAAATCATAATATAAATGTCTGAGGTACGGGAGAAATGTCCGCTAAAATAACTACTCCACCGAGTAGAAAGCAAGATCAGCTACACAAAGCTGTTCACCATACCTGTACTGTAGACATCTAAGTTTAAGCAAGATAAATTCTACTCCAACTGCCACATTCTTGGTCCAATAACTAGGATCAGAAGGCACCGCAGAGATCTTTTCATATAACAGAGCATCTTTGGTTATCTGACTAAAGGCTAAGCAAATTAAACACAAAGCCATGGCAAAGATCAGAATAATTAGTGAAAACCGAGCACGCTGACCCACTAGTCCTAAAACCATCAGAGGAAAATGATTCAGATCATTGTTCCTGGTGCAAAACCCACTACGACGAGTGTAGGAAACTCCCTAGAAAGCTGTGCCCACTGAGGGATTACCTGAAGGGGTGTAAGGCTTCTTACAGGATACATGGCAGTGAGAATTTAGGGACAGAACAGGGAGAATTTGGGGACTATGTAAAATTTATTATGGGATTTAAGGGGATGGCAGCAATGTACAAAACTTACTATGGGATGTTTAAGGGAAGCACTAAAGGTGTGTAAAGGGAGGGACTAAGGTAGACCGGAGAGAAACAAGCGTGGAAAAAACAAGGACAAAGAGGACAGAGGGGGCCAGTCCCACGTAGACAGCTTAGCAATTACGCTTCAACACATGAGCCTTGCACTTCATCCCTGCAGTCCATCTGATATTCTTATTACACCCTATTTCTGACTGGTCTTGTGCACACATATGTGTCAACACTAGCAAACTTCAAGTAGGACTAGCCCATGAGTGGGACAATAGGAATAAATATGAGCCACTGGAGCAGGACCACATGTCTGAGGGACTTGAGGGTCTAGCAGGCAGCAGCTGGGAGAGAGGGGCTGGATGTCAGTGGCTGCCCAGGCCGTCTCACAGCAGCTACCAGAGACCCATACTGCAGGTGCATGCACGCCCCACAGGTGAACTTCAATCCTGGCCCACTGGAGAGGAGGAGCAGGGTGGAGCTGCAATACCTGAGAGCAGCCTGTGTTTACACAGGTGCCAGTAAAGGCACTGCTCTCTCCCCATGTTGATTTGTAGCTGGCCCTGTGTTTATTCTTTGTATTGAGTGTAGGTGTGCAGGCGGGTATTGTTTTGTATTGTTATGGGCTTGCAGAATCACAACTGCCTTGGATCCTCTGGATTGGGAAGGGGAAAAAATCCTCCCAGTCCCAAAGGCCAGGGGATTCTGCTACCATGAACAAAGTGAAGAATACCCACAGGGACACTGGCAAAAACACTCCTGTGGATTTTTTTTTTTAGTTTATCTAAAATTTTTATCCATTTGCATATACACCTCAGAAACCTGAGTGGCAGTTTATCTTGTTTTAGATATCTAGGATATACACAGAGTAAAAGAAGTTATTTTATTCAAATTTCTGTATCATTACAGAGCCTGGCTATGATAAAATAGGAATAAAACATTGATGACTCCACAGATGCTTTATCATGAAACAGCTAAAATTCATTCAAGGCCATGATTTAAATATTTCTTTATCAAATAAGTTATTTCTCTTTCAAAACAGCCTTTAAATATCTTCCCAAAGTAAGAATACATACAGAAGTTTTTTTTTTTTTTTTTTGAATCAGCAGGTATGTAGGCACTGCATTTGACTTAGAAAATAGTCCATCTTCTCCCCCCCCCCCCCTTTTTTTTCTTCAATCAACTGCACCAAAATTTTGAAGGCAATCATTAAGTTTCCTTGTATTTTCAGTATCTTATGTGATGCTAAGGATTTTATTCTACATACACTCGGGTATGCATATATGCAGATGCATGTATCCATAGTCTTTTTGCATATAAGGACTTTGATAAATCTAGGTAACTCCTTTAAGGTGATTAAGATGAGGCCTGATTACACCTCTCAAATCACCAAGGGAAAAAAAAAAACCCAAACCACCAAATAAAAAAAAAAAATTAAGACCTTCAGCTCCTCCAATGTGATTTCTAAACCATTTCAGTGATGGCCTGTGACAGACTTGTATGAGCACTTCTTGCAAGCAGAGCTACCACTTGGCAACTACTATATTTAAATAAATAAGTTTAAAAACCCTACTCTCAGTATTGTGGCATTACATGTTTTTGGTGGATGGCCACAAAAAGTGTCAGAGACCAACTGTAAGGGTTTCCAAAAGGGACAAATCAACAGCAGCTGGCCCAACAGCATACAAATCATGGCCAGGGATCCTCTGAACAGACAGACTGCGATCACCACCTGCAAACTGACTTCCAACCAGAAAGTCCGAGCCCACAGCTACACTGGTTTTACAACTAACATGTTTCTAGAAGTCATAGCAAGACTTGATTTTGGAAAACAGACTTTTTCTCGGAATGCTAAGAGGGTGCCCCATTTGATGACAAGACTAAGATCTCTGGTACAAGACCACACCCATTGATATATCTCAATATCCAAATACACAGAGTACCCTTCTAACTTTAAAAAGCCTTTTTTCAGCATGCTGTTACAATCTCTCTAGAAAGAGTTTTAGCTAACCCTGATCCTTTGAGTTGCTCCACTTGGGGGCCTGTCTGAAAGCAATAGCGCACTGAGGTCTTTGAATATAAACAGAACCTTTGGACACAGCTCCCGCAGTAGAGCTCCACATCGATACCACACTGTAACCAAACTAACTTCAGAACTGAAAGCTCTCTGGTTACATTCGGAGTTCTGCACCAAAGCTAATAAATTCCAAGTGGCAGGGCTTGTTCACACCAGAGGTTATCATGACTCAACAAATCAACAACCAACCACATCAACTCAAGCTAAACTGACAAGGCTGAAAATTTTTAATCACATTCCAGAAGATTAGCCTGGTTTTGCAAATCATGCAAGACTTGACTACAGCTGTGTCACAAGCCATACTTTGGACCACACATTCTCCCTCAATTTTCTCAGCATTTCAGGAAGGAAATAGGCTGTATTTGGCACAGAGTGCACTGTATTAGTACAACAGGCACACAGCCAGCATCAGTCTATTCCCTGATCTATTCCACTGCTTCTCATCATCCTGCTTACAGCTCTTCAGATCTGCTTCTCTTCCTGCATCACCCCATAAGGTAAGCGATCCAGAGAGTAAAAGATACATTATGGTCTGTTATCACCAAACAGCCCTAATTTTGTCATGATCATCCAGGAATCTTGCCCAACCAGTGCTGGAAGAGACAAGTGAAAGAGTAAGAACTAGAAATGCATATCGATGTTAGTGTTAGTAGATATATTGAACAGGATGCTATAGGAAGGTAAGTGCTCAAAGTGCTCAATTTCCAGATTAAAACAATTAAAAAGCAAAGGCTAAACTATAAAGTTTATTCTAATTGAGTTCATAAATATTTTTTGTGTATAAACTCAGGGAAGTGGGGGAGTGCAGTTACAGACTGCATAGTAGTGCAACGGCTTAAAAAAATCCTTTAGTATGGAAGATATTAAGCAACACTTATGGTTATTAAACATCTCATATTTCTACAAGAGAAACCTTCAGCCTAGAAGGCCTAGATGAATTCCAGTGTAGTTTTCTGATCACATTAGTATCTTCAATAAGAAGCTAAGTCTATCTCACTGGAAGAGAAGCAGAGCATTTCCCAGACAAACAGTAACAGCACTTTGGGCTACAGGTACCTTGTGAAATGTGAAGCTTTTTTTTTTTAATATAAACTTAAAATAGAAGGTTTATAATAAATCTCACCTAAAGAAGTTTCTGGGTTTTATATAGTTTGTATCATTTTTCATCCAGATTTTAGAAGTTTTAAATAAGCTAAAGAGAAAAGATTTATTCAACTATAACAACTATAACAATAGTTAAGAAGACAGAACAAAATTATACATATGTTTACAGATGCCTGACATTCCTGTTGAATTCCTTTTGAATAAAAGAAAAATTATATATCACACTGTAATAAATATAATGCAGTATATTTGTCAGTTGGAATAATCAAGATCTAGTCCATTGCCTTAAGGTCACTTGTTTACTTTATTAGATTTGTTTTTAAAAAAAAAAACAGCATAAGGACAACTGATTTTATAACTCTATATGGAAAAAAGGTTTTTTTGCCTCTGACAAATCTGAATTGATTTCATCCTTCTTTTGTAGTAACGGTACCAAGGAATAGGACTGGAACTACAGATATCCTCCACCAACCAGTAAGTTGTCTGCTTATATCAAAAGGGTCAAACTCCACTGCAATACACAGTGTTGGGCCAGTAACGTCAGACAGGCTAGTGGCAATAAAATATTACAGGGCCAATTCTTATAACTACCCAAAGCAGACGATGACTTGAGAAATCAGAGCATGTGAAGACTTGGAAGAAAAGCCACGTTTCTGGAGCCATACATCGTCTTACCAATGTCCATCAAATTTGGTACAGTGGATTCATTCAATAGTGACATTTTCTTTCATTGTGACATTTTGTACACATGAAAACAATTATTTCACTACTGCCACAATATGTTTCTTCCTCTCTGACACAACTGGTATAGATCCTGGTTTGCTGTGCTTACGACGATTCAGTTCCCTAGAAACAAAAAACAGAAAAATGAAATCCAGTAGTCAGCACAAAGATTTAAAAAATACTAGCTTCTTCCTTAAGCTACTAATGGAGATATCCTACAATTTAAAAAAAGAAATTAAGAATTGCTCCGCTTTTACTAATCAAAAGCCACGTACTTCCTCCTTTGAGAAGAAGGATTGTCCCTTTGAAAAATAATTTTAAAATTGGTTAATTTAGAAAAGGTTCAAATCAAGCCTTTTCTTGGGAGCTCAGCTTACTTGGGTTTCACGACAACAGGATTTGCTGCTCAAGTTTGTAAGTCTTTCAGCTGAGAAAGAGGACTAAAACCCACCTCTTTTTGGTTTTCCTGTTAATTTAATGGCTACGGCAAAGTATGCCACCTTCTGCTCCTAGAAATTCCAATATGGCAATGACCCAGGTGACAGAAAACACTCATCCTGGAGTCTGGCATTAAAAAAATCACAACAAAAAACACCCAAAAAAATCCTCCACACACTTGGAACAGCCCATTCTGTTTCCATTACAGTGTTGCATCGCGTTGTGTTTAACGGAGCATTGTGGCTCCTTCCAACATGGTATTTGCTCCCATTTCTTCAGTGAACTTTTGGGAAGTAGCCAGTCCTCACTGATACTGGCATTTGTCTGCATTTTCCTTATAATCAAAGGTTAATCAATCCAGTAGTTCATGATCACGTCTTCAGATGTTAAAAGTAGCTCATACTTGTTCTTCCCACACATTGTAGCTCTAACACTCCCATGTATTGCTGCTACAGCACTGCAGTGATGCATTTTATTAAGACCAAGAAAAAACAAAGCCAGAAAAGAAAGACATACTTTCGCCGACGAGCTTCTCTCATGATGCGTTGCTCCTTGATTTGGCAAAATATACTTTTAGGCAAGTGACGGTGTTGAGCTATGCGTCTGATCTGTGGGTGATACTGGAACTTCTCCTTCAGCTTCTGATTGTAATTCATAGCTGCCTTCTCTCGTGGTGCAAGCTACGAGGAAAACATCACAGACAGACATGTTACAAAACAACAGGGATTTAACTGTCACGATTTTCTCTACAAAACAAAATTTTAACTTCTAATTCAAACACCTTCCTTCTAGCAAACGGCTGCAACCACAGGAACATCAGCATTAGGGTAAGTAAGCATTAAAAACCTACAGTTTCAACAATAGTCCAATGCTCAAACATAAAACATTATCACGGGTTTCCAAGTTCAGTAAAGTAACTGAATTTACTCCCTGAAAATCAGATTTTAATGAGCTGTAGAGAAAGAAGAGAGAATAGAAATAGCTGACAGTAAAACCTCTTTGATAGAGTCCGCCTGCTTTCCTAACCTCTGATGATGATCAATTTTTGCTGTGAAACAAAGATTTGCAGGCATTTTAATCACTAGCCAGTGTAAGTACAAATGCTATAAGTGAATTGTCTTCTTGAACAGCTTTACAGACAGCTCTTTAGCTGGCCTAAATCTTACCCAGCACCTTGATCCATTAGGAAGCACAGTGTACATATCACATTTCAAGTATTAGCTTGACTACATGGCAGGCAGGGAGTCCAACTTTCATCACACAGCTAAAAATATCTTAGTATCACAAACACATGAAATACAGGTGAGCTAGTATTATCACAAAAAACTTTAACTTTATCCATGTTTAAAATTATGTCTGAGCCACCACTAACAACATTGAAAGTGAGAAACACTGTTTCCTGACAGCTAACTTACAGAAGATATGTTTGGGTTTTTTTCCCAACCAGGCATGTTTCCTTTGGTCCTAATGCTTATTTATCAAAAGCAAAATATATGTGCGTACTGTGTTTTCGTTTAAAGCACACATTGCTTCACAAGGGATATCAGTTTCCATGTATTTTGGATTTGCTTGGATCTCTGGGAATTTCAATTGCATTTCAACCCAGTGAGCTTTCAGACTTTGACCAAAGCAGCAAGTGATTCTTTACAGAAAAAAAAGTCCTCTGCTCCCAAGCCACTTAATGTTTTTTAACATAAACAGAAAATCTTTTAATATTAACAAAGGATAATCCTGTCTTCATCTTCCTACCCTCCCTCCCAAAACACTCTAGCTCCAGTATTTCAGACATCTGAAAACCTTTAATGTTCTCAAACAAGCAGTGGCACAAGTCTTTCGTCCTCCCACATTTATTTCATCCACTACTACCTGCATCTAAAGTATTAAAAGCAAAACAATAGTTCAGACAACTTTATTTATTCAGCTTTGCAACTGACTCAGTTTCACTAATTTCTTACTTTCTCAAGAAAAAACAGAACCTAAGTTTCAGATACTAACACAAAAAAAAGCAATAACAAAACCAACAACTTTATTACACACACAAAAATTTGGAAATTCCACCTACATTATTATGAGACATGCTTTGTTCCCCTTTGAGATAAGCAATTGGCTATATCTTCTCCACTCTGGAGGTCACTTAGAAGTGACTTCTGCTAGAATATTTATAAATTCTGAAAAAATAATTATACTCAGATAATTTTTGTCCAAAATACCATTAATGGTCTGAAAGCAAGTATTAATAAAACATACAGCAAAGGAGTTTCTCCTTTGGGACAATAAAGAAACCAGCTACCAGATGCAGAGTTGCTCATCGCTCAAAATTCTTATTCAGGCATCAGAGACACATAATACTCTTAACCTCTGTTTCTCCACACCCTCTTATTCGTAAAAGCAGATCCTTCTGCTTTACTTACATTTATCATGACCCCTCAAATTACAAGTAAGTTTTACAATCTTAACCCACTAAAACTGCCCCCCCGCCCTTTACCGAAATTCCTTCCAGTGAGCCAGCCTGAATAGCTGGTTCACTCTCAATAAATCCCAGGTGTTCCCACTCTGCAGAAAACTGCCAACATAATCCACATTAAAGAGCTTTTATTTTAATTAAATGCAATGATTTTTCCTTTAATTTAAGAAGAGCAAATTGCTGCTGATTTAGTATAACCTTGATGATTCTACAGACAAGAGGTGAATCTGTAAATTAAAGATACATCCAAGTTACCTTATTTAAAAAATTAATATAGATTAAGCGGTGGTTATGTTTGAGTCTGATTCCATTTTTGTGTGTAATGTGGTATATAGAAATGCACACAGCTGATGACTTTCCATCCAACTACTGAATGCCAATGCCCCATATACCAGGCTGTGTTAAGTGCACCCTCATCTACATGACGATAAAAGAAAATTTTGCAGTAATGACAAGTTTCTGTCTATTTATGAGAGATAGCAGATAGCTAAGAAAGCAGACTGCAATAATGCACTGAATTCCAGACTCTCTTGCAAGTCATTTTACAAAGGTCAACGTAAAGAGCTGAAGAGAACAGCATTGCTTCCCATTCTGCTTTGAGCTGGAGAAGATGCTGTAAACGCAGCACGATTTAGCAGGATTAGAGATTTTGTTTATAGGGACTAGAACACTCTACAGTGTAATAAATTAGGATTTATATGACATCATGAGTGGAAGACATGCTTAAAGATGACATATGACCCTTTTTTCCACACATTCCAAAAGTGAATGTGCAACTTCCTTCCTATATGAAGAAAATAGAAATTATGTGGCAGAAAGACAGCTGATTTGTGCCATTACCACAGCAGTACTTCACAGCAAATATCTAGAGTGAAAACAAGGGGGGGGAAAAAAGAACTCTAAAATGCAATGAAGTTGTCAGCAATAGGAAAATGTATCCTCGAGTAAACTGCCTATGCCTCTTTCCTCCCTCCAAATGATAGAGGCTGGTTATTTTTCCCATCTAAGCAAAACAAAATGTTTCTAAATCACCCCTCACTCATTTGCAACAGAAGGTAAGCATTTTTCCAGAGCCCTGATTGAAGAGCTAAAACCACCTCCAACAAAAAAATTCTCCTTTTAAAGAGGGCTGTATTTGTACTGGGCAGTATTTAAAACTCCACACTATTGGACTGCTGTGATTCAGCATGAGAAGATGAAATGGCTGTTTATCTATCCTGTCCAGGTTGCCCTTCTAGGTTAGGGCAGACAGAGCACAGGTGCAACATATTTTTAGAATGCAAATGTATCCCAGCAATTTCCTACACCATAGCTTGTCTTTATTTACTTTTTTCCATTGCTTTGGTGAAAACACCTTTCTAAACTTATTACCATAAGGTTTATTACTCATTGTTTCCTTGGACCAAAAACTTACAGCTTCTTCACATCTAAATGGACAATGAAAAAAAGAAAGGTAACATAGACGTTAAGAGGACAAAAGCATAGCTAAAGGGATGAAGTTACATGTGCATTGAATCACAAACCCAAAATCACTATGAAAAGAATGCCATGTCACACAATATCTGGTACTGCTTGTTATCAGCCTTATCTCACAAAATGGAACTGTATACTAGCAGCAGACTGAAAGGACATACAGTTACTTAGACAGTTCTGATGTGCTCCTGCTAATGCACTTCGCTAGATCAAAATCAAGACTTGTAACTGCACTTTCTCCTATCTTTTTCAGTCCTTACTCAAAAGCTGTTATTTCTGCATCTTGTAAGAAAGCAGCAAACCTATGCTCCACTACTGTTACACTCATTCTTCACGCTAGTTTTTACGTTTACTGAAATACAAATCATTCCCAAGCATAAAGTTTTCTTCTTCAATTGTCTAGTGCTCTGTTCTAATTCCTACCTACTTTGGAAATGTAACAGAGCAAATTTTGCAGCTGTTACTCACAGAAGTAATGTTACTAAGCATTTACACTCTAAAAACTGCAGGTGTAAATTTTTTTATAAAGTGTCAATAGATTGAAGAATACCACAGCTTTTTGAAGTTTTACTAATAGTTCACTGCTTTCACTACAATTCAAAAAACCCAATCTATCCCTTTCTTTGTATTAATTAGATTAATTCTGCTCTATTAACTGAAATATACTCTATTACTGCTACTTTTTCAGCCTTTTGACTCAGACAAGGCTCTATTTTCCTCTTTTCCTCAAAAGCCAAAGTCATTTACCTTTTCAGAAATCCCAAACCTCTCCAAAAGCACATGTACAACAGCCTCAAACATACTTAACATGTCACATTTTATGTACAGCATTTGAACAGTCTGGAGTATCTTGAAAGTTTTGGTTAATTGAGTCTTTTGCTTCTGGACATGCAGAGCGAGAGGTTTACTGCTTTAAAAATAACACCTGTTAAGTCCTATTTAATGAAAATTATTTATTATTTAATCAACTTATTAAAAAACTAAACATTGCAAATTACTTTAAAGCAACTTCTGCAATAGCTCCAACAGAGAGATTTGGGGTTTGTTACCCCTACGTAAAACCCATGCAGGCTTAATTGTCAGTGGAGTGGAGACACAGCATGCCTCTGGCTCCTCCAGAGACTTTTATTCTTACTTTAATGTTTCACTGATTTTGGATAATGACTGCGATGCCAAATACATTAAAAACCAAAAGAAACATGCATGTCAGAACTGATGACTGCTAGGGTAAGCCACAGTTCAGAAAGTACAACTTTCCAACTGCATAAATGTTTATCAGTCACAACATAAGTACTATATATTTACTATAACTTCCTTGGAACCCAGCAACACTAAAAACAAGTAAGACTAAGTACTCACCAAAGCAAAAAAAAAAAAAAAAAAAAGTGTTTGATTACCATTTTTCTTTCTCTTTCAGGATGCTGGTTTTCATCCACCCCCACCCCAAAAACATCCATCTTAAAATGCAATGTATTACAAGATGTTAGCATTATATCAGAAATACAGTGACCTTTCGATGAGTCATTCAATCAAATCTTCTCAGCGAAGAAAAACAGCAGACCAAGCAACTAAGCATTTAAGATATATTCTGACACTTCTGACAGAATTACTGAATGTTCAGCTTTCAATGTTCAAAAAATAGCCACAGACTATGGAACAACTGGACATTCATAAAATGAGCAACCATATGTCTATGAAGATAAGAACACCAATCCTCTAAAAAAGAAGGAGCAGGTACTAAAGAAAAAACAGTGGAACCTGATAAATAGCATTAACAGTTGCAACGTTAAGAATCACAGAAACTACCAGGCTGGATCGAACAAGGACTGGCAGTTGCCTGAATCCAAGCAACATTTCCAAGGCATATCCAAGAACGTGATAAGCCACAAAGATTCCACTCTTATGTTCTATTGGCAACAATTACTCTCTAAACATCTGAAAAATAAAATTTCATAGTGCTTCTAAAAAAATTTTTAACAACTATAGCAACTTCAGACAGTTATTAATATAACATCCAAATTCTGCATCTTGCTAAATTCAAGGCTTCAACAAGATATAGGGATGTGAAACATCTCTTCTTATTATAGCATAATTCTTTACAAGTTCATTAGCATCATCCATGTGAAATGAGAGCAGTTTTTCTACATAATTCACTAGGTCCCTTTTAAGTTCTTCCTGTATTTCTAAATAATTTTGCTTTCTTAAGATGCCTTTTGATGTTGCAAGGGTTTTTTTCTTTAAGATAGGATGACAGGTTTTGTATTCTAAATGATGGGATGACTTCCATTTCTGATAGTAAAAAAAAAAAAACAAACCACAAACCAAAAAACTAACCAACAAACCCCAAGCCAAACCCAACAAACAAACAAAACAAACACATGCCACTTGACCTGGGTGTTATAGATAGCTATTGACTTGGGAGCTGACAGCCAAAGAGCCTTGACAGAAACGCTTACAAACCCTTACACATATGCATGCTACAAAAGCTGTATTTGGATGATCCCACAACAGCAGAACTGAATCATACATGCAGCCTCCAAGACGCATGTCAAGCAGCAACCTTGTACTTAATGGGGCGGGGCGGGGGGGGGGGGGGGGGGAGGACAGGCTATTCTATGTAGGATTCCCTGTCAGGTCAAGGAACACGAGAGTATTAATGTGCAGACCTATCCAATACCCAACAGTCATAATTAGTAGCACCTTTTTTAGGGCCATCCACTGCCAGTTTTCACTAATGCAAATACTACAGAAAACAGCAGAATGTCATTTACCAAGCTACATTTTGAATACTTAAACAATAGCTAAGTTGTCCTTTTGGTACATATTTCCACGATGCGGGAGTAGTTGGGTTTGTCTATTACTTCCCAGTGCCAAGTATCCTCACTCTTTTGTAAGAAGAAGAGCTGATGCCATCTAGTAATCAATATAGTGAATTTTCTGTTCACACCTGAAAACATTAGGATTCATTCTATATGAAAATGGTATTTCTGACATTCTTTTTACCCACTTGTCCTTCATACAAAGGGCACAGAGGAAAGATGCGTGTCAAAACCACCAGACAATTCTGTTACAGAACGTCTTCGAGACAGCATGCTCTCTCACTAAGAATATAGTGAATAAAGAGAGAAAATTTCAGTTAATACTGTAAAACCAGGTGAAAAGGGCATTGCCATGAGCATATGGATACGACAACAGGAAAATAGGTAATATTTCTGCCCAACACTGCACTGTCTAAGCAAATTCAACATAAAAGTTAAATCAAAAAGTCTATAATGAGCTTTGCGGAATCCTTGGAATTAGCAAGTATGGGAATGATATTTAAATGTTTGACTGAAGCACTACATGGGAAAATCCCAAGAATCAATTCAGAACAGAAAAATAGCATCCTCAACAAAAAAGAAGAGTTATTCCGTTAAAGAAATTCAACTTAAATAGTAGTTTGTAACCACGAATACTATACAGGCTACAAAGTTATGGTGTTTTTATCTATAGCAAAGATGAGAAGAACAGGACTTTCAAATACCTACGGTGGGCCATGGCTAAAGACATAGATGTTTTAGCTGTACTGCTCCATATCCAGTGCTTCACAATGCACAACAGTCCATGAATTATCCCATTCCACAATGGGATATATCCCATTCCACAAAGCCCTAAGTACTCCTACCACTCCCATTCACCTGCCACCTCTCCCAGCTCCACTCCACTTTCCTCCTACGCAGATACTATAACTTGATGGAGCTTCAGGTAACCACAAGCAGCCCTAGACATAACTATGCAATAGATCCATCCCCTTAACTATACAATATTCTTCCCTGAATTACAGCTTCCCTTTCCCTCCCCCCTCAGTCTTTCACAAGATCAAGTAGAAATTCCCCCAAGCATTATAAGACAGCTCTGCTGATCAGCTCAGAAAAAGCAATGTAAGCACCTCCAAAATATCATAACAATATAAACCTATGTAAAGGGATTACTCCCAGCAGACAAAGTGTCAAATTCATTCTCCAAAGTCATTCAAGACTTTAATACAACTGTGCAGATGAATATATATCAGCGGTAACTGTAATAGAATATTTTGGCTTTGCCTATACATAAACATTTGAACAAGCGTAACTGAAAAGACATGTACCTAATTAGACTGATGCCTGTTCCTACTAGGAACACTTCAACCAAACGGACTTACACTGAATTAAATAGACTTCAGACACCACACTAGTTTGCGCACTTGATATCTGAGAGTTATATAGGTTAATGACGATCTCAGTTATGCATCAGTGCAAATGGTCTATTTTACAATGCGTATGCTTATCACAGTACGAACTGCACATGAACCATTCGCATGCCAGTGAAAGTTTTTTAAGACTCATAAGTCATTCTACTGAAGCTTAGGGTTATGTATGGCAAACCAGAATTTATTGCCTTTTCTCTAGTGCAAAGGGATGAATTCTCACCTGTAGCACCAAGGTAAAAAAAACTCTCATCTAGTTTAGCTAGAACTGATGATTATTACTAACATTAAATAAGACCAAAAAAAGTCACCTTGCGTAGCAACAACGAGGCATGTAATTTTATTATTATTATAAGCTGCAGTAAATGCAATGAGCTATACTGTGCATGTCAGTTTTCAAATTAAATACAAATATCAAACTATAATTTTACATTTTCCCTTTAGAAACAAGGTTTTAGAAGCTGAATAGGCTAACCAGTTGTAATAACAACAAAAAAACCCCAAACGTCTTGTGATAACAAAAAGCAAAATGCAACTCTTACCACTCCCAGTTTCTCAGAAGCATTAGCTTTCCACAGACGAATATTCATCTCATCTGAGCCACACAGAATATATTTGTTATCTGAAGTCCATTTTACAGTGATGACGTGCTGCATTCGTTTTGTATGATATACCTCCCTAAAGCAAAGAGAAACATTTTAAAATGATCCATCATCACTTTTCCCACCAACATTACTTTTCAAATAGCAGAAAGCATTCCGTTCAAGGCAAAAATTTTAATTTTTTTTGTTGTTTTTTAAAAATCTGACCTATTAAACACTGTGCTGATCTTAAATCTATAGACAGAGAGAATTCAAATGAAGCGTGATGGTTAGACTGATAAAAGGACCACCTAGGATAAGATGCTTTTTCAATAAGTGCTTTCATAGAAATTACAGTAAATAGCTAAAGAGTAACTCTTTTTGCAAAACATGCCATGGGTATACAATGATATGCATACTGTTCCCAAAATAATTTTCATTCATGTGCTGTTACACCAATCAAGCATTACAGAATAGGACTGCAGAAGAATGGATGCCAAGGAATCTGACACCACCATTATGAACAGGAAAGAAAACAGTAAATAAGCACCTCCAGCTGCCCATTTATGACATGGCAATGGATTGGCTACTCTTCATTGTGATTTCCCTCCTTTCCCCAAAAAACAGACTTCCTTATCATTGTCTAAAGGACTCCTAGGAAAAGTTTTAAAACCCTAAAAACTCAAAGAAAAAAGTCTCTAGTCCTGCAAACAAGAACTCAACAAGAAATATCAGCTAGTACAAAAGGATTCAGAACAGCTGTGTGGCTATTAAAGTATAAACTACATTTAATTTCTGCCAATAAGACTACTGCTCAACCAGTGCAAGCACCCATTGAAAAATGTTTTTACATGTTACATTTAAACTGATACTTAATGAAAATTAGATGCGAGTTTCATTTATGTACCAAACCAGCAGAACAACATTATTCATAAAGTTATTCTTTCATTTCTGCTATAAAAATATAGGACTAAGTACATTTTCCTGTAATTTTAATTATTTATTAGCGCTCTAAAGGTGAAGAATAAGTAAGGCCTACTTATTTTCCACTAATACCCACTCCTTTGGTATATCAGTCACACACTGCAGCTTATAGACCATTCTCTTTCTTCTACCCAGTTATTTTTACAAGTAAAATCCAAGTAGTAACAGAAAGGAAATCTGGCAACACCACCTATTCAAGAGCCATGGAAAAACTAGACTGGGGTTGAGCTGGAAAAGTCGTGAGAAAAACAAAAGTAACCAATATATCACCTTAAATAAGCTTTAATAAGCTTAACCACATCTTGTAATTCACACTCAAGTGATGCTCTACAAGAACAACCACGTGGAAGACTGAGCACGAGTACCTTCAGGAAACATTAATACTCACATCAGCTTTTTACTGATGTTGACATTTAATAGCGTGCGTGCACATGTGCATTTTCATAAGCATTTCTATGTTTACTCTCATTTTACTATTTGGCTCAATAACAAAGCTTTTCTTCACCTACCTTTGGGGAACTAAGTACTTTTCCTTTCCTTATTCTGAGCTTTCAGCCTTTGCCTCTCCTGTTGCTGTCATCACAAGTTATTTAATATCATTCTCAGGGAAAGGAAAAACACAAAACATGGCCAAATAACCTGGATCTGTCATTTAAAAAATTTGCACAGACATCCGGTTCTGTTTACCAAGAATTTATTAATTTAATCAACTTCATAATAAATTTTATTTCTTACAGTTAATCAATTTCCTAATTTAAATTTTCATTTTAAAATAAAATAGAAAGCAATGGAAGTTAGGAGTTTTTCAGATTGGCAGGAGATCAAAAGTCAAAACTGGAATACCATCAGGATCCTTGTTTACAGATACTCTTAACTGCCCTCTCAGTTTTCCAAGTGGGATCAGATCTTCCGTTTGGAGACTCTTCTCCATTCCATGGGATTAATTTCAACTGTGCAATTCTGAAAAAGCCCAGCTTCTAAAGAATTTTAAGTGTCCCAGAATGCCCTAGTCAGCTTATATGAGGCTAAGCTCTTCATTTGTAAGGCTTTTCCTCACTAGATTTATGGCCATCACACAGAAGGGGGAAAAAAGGGGGACAAAGAGGAAAATTCCTTCCACGGGCCTTGGCAACAATCTGCTATTATGTGGAATAAAGCCTTTTACTGTTGCATTATGGGGTCTGCAAACTTCCCCTCAATGATGTGCTTTAACTTTGCATATCACCACTTTTGTGAACATTACTGTTCCATAGAAAGGAAAATCTGTAGAACACGGGAGCTGCTAACCATATTGTTTAATAATACAAGAATTAAAAAAAGAAACAAAACAAACCCACAAAGGAACCACAATACCCAATTACATTCAAAATACTATTGCAAGACAGGAAGAAAATGAAAACTACCTGTAGATTAGATACAAAGGAAAATGTAAACAGCCCCTCTCAGTCTTTAATGCAGTATAGGAACACACAGTTACACTGAATAATGCATATGTAACTGCATCCATCAATAATAAAAATATACTCCTCTCCAACTAATATTTCAACATTTCCACCCCCCAAACCACCTAGAACTTGACCCAGTAGCAACTTTTGGGGGGGCCGAGGCTGGACAGAGGAAGGCAACTAGAAGTAAAATTAAGAAAAAAGAGGAAGAGCTGACAACAGAGAATAATGAAGGTAGGTTTATGAAGAACAAATGATACCAGACAGATCTGATAACTTGCTTCAATTTTCAACAAACCGAGAAAAAAAATAATAATGGAGACACAGTAGATCCAATCTGAACTTCAGCAAAATATTTAATACACTGCCTTATGAAATCTTACATGAAAAACTAATTCAAAGTGAATTGTATTCAAAGCATTGTCACATGAATCAAAACCTGGGTAACAAAATATGAACAAAAGGTAATAAGTGTACTGAAACAGACCACAAGTGTCCCAAACTGATCTCAGGAATTCATACAACAATGCTTTTCACATAACGTCTTTCGCAATCATCCATATAGGATGAAGACAGTCCCTAGAAAAACGAATGCTACAATGTTGTAAGGCACTGCAAACTTAAGTGGCAACAGATACACTACAAAGTCACCTAAAAACAATAAAGATATATATAGAGGGAAATAAGATGGGATTAATCTTAGTAAAATACAAATGAGTACACCCAAGAACAACAATGCACTGTAATTTTAATCCAAAACTGCATAAATACTGCTATCTGTTAAGCAGAAGTTCTACTCTAATACATACTCCAGAATTATCTGTCAAGTACACGACCTGTCAATCTCAAGTTATATACAGAATAAGATTTCAATATTCACAGGAAGCGAATGCCCCAATGAAGATGTTAATGAATCAGTTAAGAATTTTGAGGACTAGGGAGAGAGGTCACTGGAATGAACGACAGCAAGAGAGAAAGGTGTAAAATCACTCACCTGCTGTGACCTTTGTCTACAGGAAAAATGCGGACAGACTTATCAAAGCTGGCAGAGACAAATTCTTTCCCAGTGGGCGAATAATCCACATCAAGAACAGCAGACACGTGATCCATATGCACCGTCACAGGCGATTCAAGAAAGCGCATATCGAAAGTATACAAGCTTTAAAATAAATACACCAGCAGCTTAGTATCTTCACAACTCCTAAGTAAATAGTACATTTTTGCTGAACAGCTACTTTAATCATACATAAACCACACTTAAGGATAGATCCATATTGCAAAGGGAACTCTTTAAAACAGCTCATAACACATGAAAAGAAAGAATGATGCATTGTTTAGGGCTTGAAAAAAGTTTATTAACCAGAGGCTCTAGTTATTGGATCAGACCCTTGCTCACTGTCAGAGAACATAGTCTCCACTATTGCCTTCATCATCTGTTCATGGGTCACTGACCAAATCTATTTCTCCAACCACCACGCTGTCCTCCTTTACTCCATCTTCAGATATAAGTACATAACCTGAACTTGGACAAGCATCTCTGAATCATTATGGCAAGCCTATCAACTCTGCAAGGTTTCTGGATATTCCCATATTGGGAACTCCTAGTAATTCAGAGTCTACTGTGAAGTTCCTGTTTGGCTGGCACCCTTTCCTACTGCCTGATTGTCTTGAGGCCAGACAATGTAGGAGTCCAAGGAAAGCTTGGCCCTTCAATACAGGAGATCACTGTTCAGCAGAGCACACTATCTGTAGAAAAGCATTACATTCAAAATAAACACATAGCTGCTGGACCACAGCTGGTTTGCTCTTAAGCACTTCAAAGCTCAGGTGAGGTCTACCCTTTGAATCAGCAAGCCCACTGATACATAGCAAGGCATAATAACTGAGTAGATCATTAATTTGCCTACTGCCAATACGCAAAGGTGCTTTACAGACAAAGCATTTAATGAAATCTGCTTAAGATACACTATCTAGTATAACTACTACATTAAAAATCTGTAATTTAGCAGGTTTCTCACCCTCCTTGCTGCGGATGAATGCATAACTGGAATTAATTCAATGTCTCTTATTCAATAGTTTACCGGCAACTATTGCTTTTTCCTTCTAAATTCCCCAAGAAAACGTATGCTAGTGTCACATTCAAAACCACTACTCCATATAATCACCTAACACTTGCATGTGCGTTGTTGATATATGCATTTGCCATTGTGCTTATACTAATTGCTTTAGTTTGCAAGAGGACTGTTGTCCCTGACAGTAACAGCTACCATTTTTAGTTGGGGGGGGGGGGGGGGGGGGGGGGGGCGGGGCGGGGAGCAGGGGAGACGAGACATAGAAACAAACAGATTAGGTAGCCTAGTAGCCTTACCATACCATAACCAAAATAGGTGAAAAGCAGTACATTAGATACAACGCCCACTTTCAACGTCCGGGCCAGATTCCATTTCCTTGGAAGAACAGCCTTAAGATAAGTGATAAAATTCCTACATTCTAGAAGAAAACAGTGATCTTCTGTTAGATCACTGACTTCCTGGAAAAAAGGATATGGAGCACATTTTGCAGTGGCCTAGTTTTGAAGAGACAGCTCTTTCAATATCAGATTAGCTGTTCACATGATAGTATTGTTCAAAAGTAAAAAACTGCTCTGAGACATTGAAAGGATAAGTATTGCAGTCTCTGGAACTGTTTCACAGAAGATGAGGTTTGGGGTTTTTTTTAAGAAATGTTCTTATCAAAATAGCTGATCAGCACAATATATCAAGCTTCACAAGAGTTGGCAAGAAAATAAACACTTATATGGCCTCAGACTGGACCAATAGTACTTAGTTTCCAGGTCCTGTAGCAAGTTACACTTGCATTGGTTCAGCTGCATTTTTTCTAAGTTACACTGCTTTCCCCCCCCGCCAGGTACTGAAATACAGAGAAAGAGGCAGTCTACTATCAATTCATTTTTTTTTAAATCAGTGAGCCTATAATTCTCTAGGTTATTACTTAAGTGATTCAAATTTAGAGTTTAAGTAGCTTTTTAAAAATTTGTCTTAGCATGATGACAAATCACCAAGATACGGACTAAAAACATAACATGATCAAGATTATCAAAAAGCAAGGTCACACCTACTTGTAATCTTCATTTGCTGCAGTAAAAATGAAAGCTTCCATGGGGTTCCAACACAGTGTATTTGTCCTCATGTTCAAGATAACCTGAAAGATATGTACACATTGCTACGTTGTTACAGGCAGTAAAATACTCGCTGTAGTTCAAAACTTCCTATACCACTGGAGACAATCACTTTCTAGATACAGAATTATGGCAGAGGAATACTGACATGACAGAATGTTTCCTTAGCAGTGTTAGAATTGGAACTCAAGAACTTCCTGTCCCTCATCATATGCTCACTGCTTTGTGCTACATGGCAATTAAATTTCCTCTGTAAGTCATCTTAGAAGCAAATTCTTCTAAGTGGTCATTCAACATGTAAACCATGTCAACATGTAAACCTGGAATTTCTGAAAAATCTCACTTCTCCGTCACATTTACAGGAGCCCTTAGTTAGGTAATCTATAAACACACCTAACTAAATGGTTATTTCAATGGAGTCACTGACACTGTGAACCAGCATTTGCATAGCAATTATAACATTTTGATGTTCCCAAAGTTATTACTATACCTTCATTATTTTATCTCTGAAATTGTAGTTCATGAATTCTCCAGGACAGTTGCCATTTCTTGTTGAAGTGTCAATGTACGAATTTAGAAGTTACTGTGTTGTAATCCACTCACCACTATCACATTAGCAGTGAATAATTCGCTACACATTCATAGGATTTGCTTGCTGCTAGTAAGGAGATGGCTATAAAGAGGCCAGTTTGCCTTGAAGTGGGAGAAAGGCAGCTGATGACAGCCTAATAAGACCCTCCTACTTTGCTAACAGTGGACTAGACAAGAGGCATTAAGAAGCTGTGTGTCAGATGCCCCCATGCTGGAGGACAGCTGTGGCAGCAACAGCTGGGCCCTTTGGGAGAAGGGGAGGCAGGGAGGAGGTCATCTGACACCCCATACGGCACAACAGCTTTGGCTTCTGCTGAGTCTCGGAGGAGCTTTCAACCACTGTATTTAAAAATAAATCCCATACAGTACGCCTAACACAAAGTAGATGTGTAATTACTGAGCAACTTGCTTATTAACAAACCGAACAACTCTAAACAGGATTTTCCACAATGCTCCAGGCCAGCCATAATCTTACTTGAAAATCCTGAAATTTGGGTGTTTAACGCTACGGTACTCCAAACTCATTTTTGTTCTCATCTTACTATACCAAACACCATAAATTGACATACATATAAAAAATATAGTTGTATAATTATAACTTTTACAATAATGAACACAACCTCAAAGCAAGTTAATAGTGATAACCTCCACTGAACCGCCCCCAAAAAAATTGTGATTTTATGAGTGCGGGCAGAGTCTCATTATTCTCATTCTCCATAAGTCCTCGTTTCC
The DNA here is from genome assembly GCF_047370975.1 of Nipponia nippon. Taxonomy (NCBI): domain Eukaryota; kingdom Metazoa; phylum Chordata; class Aves; order Pelecaniformes; family Threskiornithidae; genus Nipponia; species Nipponia nippon. The sequence continues at coordinate 22,489,003 of NW_028262290.1, forward strand.
TAGGTGACATTATCCTGTTCAATATGATGTCTAAAGTGATCTCTACTTTAAAGTGACTTTACTGAAAGCATAGGCCACTGAAAGGCCCTATCTTTACAGTAAAGTGATAACTAGAATTTGTTCAGATTTCAGTATTGTTCTTCTAGTTATAAACCTTGCACATACCTGGGAAGCTAATAATCAAGGAGGGTTCTTTATTCTTCCCTGTTCAAGTTTTTCAGTCACCACAAAATGAGTACACGATTAATGTTGACACATTACATGTATAAGAAATGTTTTAAATCATGCCACAAAAAAACTCTAATGTTGCTGAAAAACCCATCTCTTTTTCAAAAGGGGTCAGGTTTGGTCAAAGTCCATGCTCCGCATCTTGCTTCACTATTTTTTCACCCAAATTTATAAGCATTCAGTTTATTTCAGCAGTGGCATTTGGAATTAAAATAGTGCCTAAGAAAACGATTCTCTGTACAGTTCTAGCATTACATTCAGTAACAACTACGTAAGGCAACTTGGGCTAGAAGTGATTTAAGTTGCTGTAAATACATTAATAATAGCATTTCGGAACTATATAAACCTGTAGCAGAGCCATCTCCTGAGACTATTTTTTAATCAATTGTAGATACACCTAGTCATTTCATAAGAAAGTCCTTATTAAGACAAGTCAAAGCTGTGAAGTCCCTGAAAGCTGGGCTATCTTGGTTTATTTATTTTAACTGTGAGCACTTGCTTACAAAGAGTGTCAGCCAGGAGATTTTAAGGTTACTTTAACACAAAACCAGATCACCCAAATAATTAATCTGTCCTCCTTTACTACCTACAAGGTATTTGGTTGAGGTAAACAGCTAAGAACGTTACAAGAAATGCACAACACAGTTCCTATCAGCTGTTTAAATGCTAAAGTCTATCTTTAAAACACCCTAAGCTTTCCTGTGATCCCACAGGTTGCACAAGAATGATTTGTAGTTTTAAAGTACACCGACTTCTATTAAAACATCTTCCTCTCATCATGCAACAGGAGTACTTACTTCATCTTTTCCCAGCTTTTTTAGACTACTTCTTATTTTGCACTTAGGCAGCACCTCACCATCTTACCCATCCCTCTTTGAAACTTAAGACTTCAAAACTCACAGACAGGACAAACAGGCAAGAAAGCTACTGCTTCATGATGTGGAAGTTGTACTCCCATTTCCATTAAGGAAGGGACTCCCACTGAATTCCAAACTCAGGGCAGCGTGTGAGCTGCTTTGCTGATCAAACACCAGGAACACAGCAGTGCTAGAAGCCAGTGCCCATACACAGGTAAGGTACCTCTAATAAGCAGCATCCTTCTGTTGGGAGTTACAGAGCTCTTAGCTCTCAGTGCAGAAATGGACATTTGACCTGCCTCTCCACAGCAGAATCACCCCCATCCCAGCAGGAAACCCAGTACTGTATCCACAGATGCAAGGAAGTACTCATCGGTGTTTTACTCCTATAGCAGGAAATGCACCTAAGCGTGCGGCTTACTACACGAGAGACACATATATACACATGTGCATACATTTTTATATATGCACATGTATGTATGTTTTTACATATTTAGCATATATGCATATGTAAAATTCTGTTAAGATTCCAACTTGGTTCACAAAGGCTTGAACTACATCCTTTTAACTTATAACTGCAGATCTACAGCACTGGCTGTGTTCATTTCGACATTCAGGTCTCCAACTGGAATCATTGACAATTTTTTTATACGCACTGTCTCAGTGGCCCAAATGAAACTTCATTAAAAATTGTGGGGGGGGCACAGGGAGAGAAAGAAATACTGTTATGCCAACAACATTCCTATTTTATAATTAAGTACCGTTCTAGTGTATATCAGACCAGTGTCATTGCAGACAGTACATAACATACCAGAAGGACACTGAGTGTATATTAGCAAGCCAGAATATTGTATTTCAAGAAGAAAATTTTTAAGATAGTTCTGGGGCTCAAAACTACTGAACTTGATCAAGGTTAATATGTGTGTATGAATTACTGGCTTCTTGTTTTACATACATACATACATTCTCTTTAAGATAAATAGGAATCTTCACATCACTGGTAAATTCCATATATAAACACAATTTTGATTCCACTACAAAGGATTTCTGAATGTTTATACTAGGTGCATAGGGGAGGGTTTATCTCCACACAAAAGAAAAACGCCTTTTCAAATGCGGAGCAAGGCTTTCCAGTGGCGGAAAGGAAATGCCTTAGAAGTTACCTTGTTTCCTTCTGGCAAGGAGGAGAAAAAAAAAATAAATAAAAAAAAAAAATCACACATACACAGACAGAACGCAATATAGGAACATAAAATTCTTATTGTGAAATTGCTGTCAGGTCAGGCACTTTATCAAGAATTACAACACAGTGAGCATGACAGCCTGTCTGAGTGCAGAAAAGGGCCCTTCTAAAAATCGCAACATTAATTCAAACTCAGTTAAAAGACTCAAAATTAGACAATGAAAACTAGGTGAACTCACAGTTCAGAGCTTCCCTTTATCATTATCAACAGTTACAGACTATTTACATATTCAGTATGATTATTAGTGCCATAAGCTTCTGTCAAAAAGAAAAAATTACCTTCTTTAATGGAGTTGATTTTCTCATATCATATAGCACAATATTTCTGTCAGAAGCACAGCTCCCCAAAAGGTATGTCTAAAAAAAGAAAAAAGAATAAAAGCAGTGTGTATGGTCTTCTAAACACTTCTAGACTACGGTTAGCAGCTTACATAAGATACCCAAGCTATTTCACGAATAGTTCTTTTTTCAGTCAAGGAAATACATTCATCATTCTTTCTGTGCAGCTAATTATTCAGCACAAACGTTTTAAATAGCTTCCCCTGTAAGATTCAGAATCCACCCAGTCCTCTCTACTTTACAAGTAACAAGCAATTCCTCATAAACACTTCATCTATGAACACAGCCCAGCCAAGAAGTATATAGGAACTGCTGTAGAAGATCAAACGCAATTGTTTTGCCTTGGAGAGGGGCAGAAGTCTTGGTCACAGGGAGTACAGCACTGGAACAGATGAGAGCTCCACAGCCACATAACCACTACGATGTATGATTGAGGTACGGGATATGTATTGCTGTGGGCAGAACAGACTACCCTACTTTTCTTTCTCCTCTCCCCCACTAACAGAGACAAAAGATAAAAAGATGAAAATATATGGTACTACATTCCAAAGCAACATAGCCATTAAAATATATGTATACACCCCCCTAAATATGACGTTAAAACATATATCAAAATCTAAATTTGGTAAAAAAACATTAAAGATGGCGTTAATATAGTTTAGATCTTATACTGATCAAGAAAAATATTGATTTCCAACATATAACAGAAACATTACCTCAATTGGATTAAATTTTACACTGCTTATGCTATCGAAACCCCATGTCAGGGAACACATGGGACTTGTCCTTTGCTCATCCCAAATGTCCACCTGAGGGCCACAAGTGGCAAAAACAGCTTCCTTCCAGTGGTGATCAATTCCTGTATACACTGTCTTTAAAAGAAAAACCAAAAACAATTTACAAAACCAATCGTATACATAAATATCCAAGTATGTTCTGTTACAAAAAAAAGATCAACAAGTCATTGCATATTGATTCTGTTATGTTTTTATTTATTTATATAATTGAAAAACAACTCACCACTGCTACCAGAAACTAAGACTTATCAGATGCACCCTTACAAAATAGACTAGCTTTCTGTGTACTCACTTAATGCGTATGCATGCATTTCTTGCTAACTTACAACAGAATCAGCATTAGAAGCCCATTTACAAAGTCCCGGCTGACTTTAAAACAAATGGAAATTCTACGGGTACAACTACAAATTTTCAATGGGGACACGAACAGATTCCATAGACATTAGAGTAATTAAAGTGTTTCAAACTATCTATTTACAAAAAGCATTTAATGTTGTTCTTAAAATAAGCTTATCATAAATTGAAAGTGCTGAAGTATAGATTTTTAGTCTGCTTTTGTCAAAAAGAAAGACGTGAAGTTAAAATTTTGTATTGAATGGCTGCGAGATATTGGCATGAAAAGAAAGTTATTTAATGCAGACTAAGCACTGACAATACACATCTGAAGAGAAAGAAACTACAGAAAGATCTAACCAGTTCACAGGAAAGGGATGATTAGAAGAGACAGATCTAAGTAGTGTCTGACGGCTCTTGAGATATTCCTTTCTGGTTACATGTAAAATAAATGTAATAAAAACTTGAAGATACATTAAAAGTGCCATTATAAAATTTGATGCCATCACCTTACAACCCATTACAATAACAGGTGATATCAAACTATTTCTCTCTCCTCCAAAAGCTAGATAAAAATTGGTTCAAAAGAAGAGATGTGGGAAAATTTACTACCTTTCCGAGAATTGTATGAATAGGTTCTTCTTCTTCTCCATATTCCGGGCTCTCCATTTTCCACTGCTTCACAGTTTTGTCATCGCCAACCTGGAAATATTGGAGAAAGCATGTACAGTTTTATGTAAATATACTCTGTTTATTTTACTAGATGTGCTTTGCAATTAAGTACAGGCAGCCTTTCAAAAGAGAATGATCTATGACATAAACAAAAGTAAGGGGCTTGCTCCTGCCTGTTCACTGTTCCCTTTTATACCTCCAACCTGAAGATTAGTTCTCCTTGTCATAAGATTTCTCTAGAAACTGAGACAGTACATGTACATCGTCCGGCTGGAACCAATTTAATGTTCTTCGTAGCAGCCCATATGGCACTGTGTTTTGGATTTGTGGCTAAAACAGAGCTGATAAGGCACCAATGTCTTGGCTACTGCTGAACAGATATATATATATAGTAGTGAAAATAGCTCTTCTGAGGTTTTGTTTCTTTTGAGCTGGGCATAGGACACTCTAGTCTTCAAAACTAATTCTTTTTATTGTACCATCTTAGAATTGGTTTAATGCAAACAGGAAGACATACTATTTCCAGACAGTTCACAGGCAACTGAATCAGTTGTGGTTGATATAAGTTAATAAAGCTTAATTCACATGGAACCATCTTCATTTTATCAGCTTATCTTTAATCACAGTATATGCAAATAGTTACTTTTTTAAGTGTTCGTACATCTTTCAATTAACATAATCTACTACTTTAATGAAAACTAGTTTACTCAAGTTTTAATTACATGATCATCAATGTTAGCAATTTTCTGGTATTTATGCCTTCCATAGGCTTGAATTAACATCCATATCACAGCATCAAAAAAAATTTCATCAGAAATAGAATTGTCAGGTTGACTGACAAATTCAATAAACGTATTCATACAATATTTAAATATTGTATGGCAGAGAGTAAGTTGCTCACTGGAAAACAGATGGTGAACAGGCACTCTATACTGCTACACTGTACTAAGGAGACACATTATACTTACAGTAAAGAATGATGTACCACAGAAACGAGCACACATGCCTCGAACAAAGCCTTCGTGGGCTTGTATAGTACGAATACACTGTCGTCTGGTCAAGTTCCAAATTTTAACCTGTTAAAAAACAGAAAAGTGTTCTGTTGTTATTTAAGTTTTCTACAGCCCACAACTGCAGATCGTAATTCAAATACAAGATTCAAGTACATGTTGTAACAAAATGGCATAGCTGGCTTGAACACTGGCCAGATTTTATAACGCTAAAACTACTTAATTATTCCCTTCTTAGGAAAAAAAAAAAAAAAGTTACAAGTGCAGCTCTTTCCTTCTTACCCCTCCTGCCCACCTAAGCTGTATACTTACCGCATCTTTGCATTCCCCTATTTTTGAACTAGAGTTCTTGCTAAAAGACAGCAGCAGTGATAATTTTAGCAAAAAAATACCCCTCTAAAGAGAAAAGCGCAAGCAAGTAGCCTTCAGAACCAACAGTATGTTTGCAGTCCAGTTGCTGTACTACATTTTATATACATGTCCACCTCTCATGGAGGTTTTGGTTTCAAAGCATTTGGGCCCATTTAAAAAACAAAGAAATGGAGATCAGTTTCTATATTCTTATGTATTTATAGTACCCAGTACTTTACTCACTCTATCAGTGGATAAGAGATCTGGCCAACATTTCATATAAGCTCCTTCCCCTCCTCTCTGAAAAGGTTAATCTCCATTACACTACTGCATGACATATACACCTTCTATAAAAAGCAGAAAGCAACCAGCTACCCAGAAGACCCCTTTAAAATATACAAGTAGCATCAAATGAACAATGTAAGGGTGACAGAGGACAGAGAAGACAGGAAAGACGGACAATTTTTTTCTGCAACTGACTCATCTGACTTCATGTAATCTTAATCTGCAGCAGTTTAACGTCTTCAAGGGGAGGAGGGGGGTCGCATGAGCAGCAAAAAGCAATCACTATGGACTGTAAATATTAACATTCACTGCTCCACCCTGAGGAACTGAATGCCACACCCTCTGCTCACAGCTGAAAGCTGCTGCCTTTGTGTGATGGGAGATTACAACCTGCAGTTTGAGAAACACTGCCCCAAACTGGGTAAGTTGCACACTCTGAGAGAAGATAGGGTATCACGCTGAAAAAAGACAAAAAAGAAAGATAAGCAGGAGGAATTTAAAAACAAACAAACAAGAAAAACCAAACACAAAACAACCATCACGAAAGAGAAAGAAAAAAAAGAAGAGAAGGAAGAAAGGTACCTTGCTTGTTGTGGTTTGTAACTGCAGCTTACCTCTCCATCACAAGCTCCAGACAGCACTGTAGACAAACTCTTTGGATGTTTGGCCATGCAATTAACTCCATCTCTGTGGCCATCAAGTGAGCTAAGAAAGGGTTTTGCAAACACACGTTCTAGCTTTGTTGCATTCAGAGCTCTTGTGTACTCTCGTGGAACCTCAAATGGATGCAATGCAGGGTCATAGTTTCTTGGAACTGCAATAAGAGTAACACACACATTAGAAACCCATAGTATGTAGTGTAGTTCAAAGTAAGCAGAATTCAGAAGCTCTTCTCTTTGACTTTCCTGCCATGGGAGAATTTTCTGCAATACTAAGATTTTCGCCATTCCTCCTGTTGTGAAATGGGTCTGTGGAATCATTAGTATTATCACTTAACAAGCTCAAAGTTAGTAAAGTCTGAAATAACTCTGAAATTATTTGATGTCCTTTTCAAGGGAGGATACGAATGTACACAACAAACTGGAAGTTGCAGATACCTTACAACTATTATTTAAAAAGAAAACAACTACAAAGCAAAAAAAAAAAAAACCAAACCAAAAACCCACAATACCAACCTCCTACCACTAAACTCTAACATACACAGAAAGGACACGGCTACATGGACGCGCACAAAGAGAGGCAACCTAGCTTTCTTCATGTTTAGTCAGCTGCAAGCCAGCCCTGGCTCAGAAACAAGACTCATGAGTTTCACTAGCTTGGTCCTCTGCTAACACTCTCTGGTTTTCCAGACAGGAGCATTTATATCCAACAAGCTTCAAGCAAGGATCTCTCTGCACCTGCCTGTGTAGATATACCTTACGATAAATTGAGAAAGACAGTGGATATTGGCATTGTGCTTCTGCTTTTTGTCTCTTTCATTCCATTTCATGCAAAAAGGTTGAAAAGTCAGTGGAGCAACTGACAACAGATCACTCCTTAAGAACTGACACTTAGTTCAGTCTGCTGGTTTCCAAAGACTATTCAATGCATATCAAAACCTCTAAAGTCTCTGATGAAATGGAGTTGGGTATCACTCTGTAATATGACAAGAGAATTTGATTTAACAGCTTACACACAAATCCCACTTAGAAAATTAAGATGTATTCAGCTACTGTCCCAGTGGGTCACTTCAATAATATTTTTCCATGTTATAAGTACATAACCACAATTACATAACTAGAAAAATGTTAGTTATGATGCTATGATGCTACTTTGCACAACATAGACACCTACCTCTAATTCAATCAATCAAATATACAATTCAAAATAATACAGGTCTACCACCCTGCTCAAAATAGTTTGATTTAGTGCATTCAAGATGCCCAGAGCTTTACTCCTGCTCTTTCTGACAAAGGGTAGCCATTTTACAAACTTTATTTCTGACACTAGGTAGAAACTATACCTCATTTCTATTGTGTTACAGAGGTGAAGCTGCACGGCCGTATAAGATCAGTTCTGTGGAGGATGAGCAGAACAGAGCATGGAAAGTCACCATCTCATCGACCAGACTACAGCTGCTGCATCTAAAAATGTGTAAGAACTACATGATTTTTGCCAGTTTCGATAAGGGATATGCAAGAAACGGGATGAGATGTACCAGGAAAGAAACAGTAGTAAGCACAAAAAATTCCTAAGAGTAACCTAGGTAACACTAGAAGTACTCTGGGAGCACCAGGACGGTGACGGACCCTCCCAGCTCCGCACTCCAGCTCTCGCGGCCTTTCCAGGCCTCGCTCCGGCACCCCCGAAGCCCGGTGTCGGCAGCCGCCAGCCCCGGCGGCGGGGCGGCCAGCGTTTCTCTCCGCGGAGGGCTACCGCACGCACACCGCCGCCCGGCACCGGCACCCGCGGGCCCCGCGGCGGCGGCACGGGGCAGCAGCCGGCGGGGAAGGCCCCAACACTCCAACAGCTCACGGCAGCGCGAGGAGCGGGGCGAGCCGCCCGAGCGCACGCGCACGGCGACCGTTACCGCCTCCTCCGCCGACCGGCCGAGCCCGGCGGCGGGAGCACCGCATCCCGTCAGGGGTTACGCGGCTCGCAGCGGACAGGCGCCCTCCCCCGGGGCAGCTCAGCAGCGCGGCAGGGCCGGCGGACGCTTCAGCGCCTTGCTTGCCTGCCTCCGCCGTCGCGGCGCCTGCTGCCCTCGGCCCTCGCGGGCGGGCCGGGCCGGGCCGCGCCCCATTCCCCCCCGGTCGCCCCGCTCACCGCGCTGCAGGTCCAGCTTCGTCTCACGGACGTAGTCGTCGGGGTTGCGGCTCAGCACCTTGACCCGCATCCTCGCCTCCACACACGCCGCCACTTCCGCGCCGCCGGGCGAGGCGCACTTACGCACGCACGCACGTGACCGGATGCACCCGGCGGGCTGTTCTCGCGCGACGCTGCTCCCCAGGGCGCCGGGGCGGCAGGCGGGGGGGCGGGGGCGAGCGCCGCCACGCCCCCTGCCCGCGCGCCGCCGCCGCAGCCGCCGCCGCCGTCGTCGTCGCCGTTGGCGTCGCCGTTGGCGATGAGCGCCCAGGGGCCCGCGTGCGCCGTGAGGGAGCCGTCGGCGGCGCCGCCGCCGGTGCCGTCCCTGGTGCCGTCCCTCCTCCGCCACGTGCAGCTGGAGAACCTGGCGGCGGGGCTGAGCGGCGGCGTCGTCTCTACCCTGGTGCTCCACCCGCTGGACCTGGTCAAGATCCGCTTCGCAGGTGAGGCCGTACCGGCCGCCCCCACACGGGCCGGGCCGGGGAGGCTGCGGGCCCTGCGCCGCAAGGCCGCGGTGCCCCAGGCGGGGGCTGCCCCCGCGGGGCCGGGGCGCCTGCCGAGGCGGTGGGTGCGCCGCAGGGAGAGCCCCCGCCCGGCTCCCCCCAGCGCTTGCCGCGGGGGGCTGCAAACACAACCCGTGCTTTGTGCTAGCACATGCCGATCTCACCGAGCTCGCCGTTTCCAAGCCAATGACCTCCCGGCTTTTTTCTCAGGGAGAGGGCAGCCAAACGAGCCCGCACGTTTTTGCCCAAGCCTGTGTGCGGCTACATGACAGCAGGCGCTGGCCTTGGGATAACAGGCCGTAGGCTGAAAGGGACGGCCTCCGGTTCTCTTGCCCCCTGTCCGGAAGCTTCGTCTTCCTGTCATGCCTAGGGACTGTAAAGTGTGCTGTGTGCCGCAGGCTGTTGTCGGGCAGCTTAGAGAGCTGGCCAGGCTTTTCCCTCTCTTTCATGACCACCAGTGTCATAGGACACAGCAAGATTGTCTGTTCTTAACAGGCGGATTGTCCCAAGCTGAAGTTCAAAGTTCACCTTTATACCAAAGATTTTCAACACTCGAAGCGTTAACAATGGTTTAATAATAATCTTGTTGTTAACAGTAGTGTTATTGTTTTGCAGAAAACTCTAACTTGTTTGTTTTTACGCAGGGAAACATGTCAGCTTCTCCCTATTGATTTTGCTGTTAATATGAAAAACGTTGCCCTTTTATCATATTCTGTTTTATAGAGGTTGAAACATTTTGCCGTATCTTTAGATTGTTGTCTTAAATGGATACATGGGTGTTTAAGATCTCAAAAACAAATAGCGAACTATCACAGAGAAGTGTTACAAAATTTAAAGCATTACATTTCCAAACAGACTTTTTGCAAAGCTGGATTTAAACACTTTCTTGCATACCCTAGTGTGCGCACATCCTGGGCTGTATTATGAAGAGCATAGCTAGCAGAAGTGCTCCTTTCTCTCTATTTTGCACTTGTAAGACCACGTCTGAAGTACTGTGTCTAGTTTGGGGCTCACCAGTACGAGGAAGACATTGACATGCTGGTGTGATTCCAGGGGAGGCTGCCAGACTGGTGAAGGGGCTGGAGCACATGACAGGAGGACAGGCTGACAGAACAGGATGGGTTTGGCCTCACGAAGAGAAGGCTGAGGAGAGATATTATTGCAGTCTATGACTATGTGATTGGAGGACACAGAGAAGATGAAGCCAGACTCTTCTTAGAGGTGAATAATTGTAGGGGAAGAGGGAACAGGCACAAGCGGGAACATGGAAAATTCCAGTTATTTCTTAGGAAAAAGGATTTTTACTGTGAGAGTGATCAAATACTGGAAGAGGTTACCCAGAGAGGCTGTAATCTCTTCAGCCTTGGAAACATTCAGGAACCGAATGGACTTGTCCCTGCGTAACCCGATCTAATTAGGTCTGTTTTGAGCAGGGGATTTGATTAGGTGACCTCTGGAGGTCACTTACTGTCACATGCTTGTTTGGGTTGAAAATAACAATTCCTATGTTTTGTCTTCAACCAGGAAGTAAAAGCCGATATCATAAATCAATGTGGTGAAGGTTCTCAGCAGCGTCGTTGACAGACAGACTTGCATTCAGGTCTCCGATTTCCTGTGTTGTTTAATGTGTTTGTAAACCTGATCTAATGGCAGCATGGTAAAAAAATTCAGAAAGGTCTTTGGAAAAGGTCTAGCATTGTTCATTCAGGAGGGAGAAAAGAGGCATTTAATTTGTGTTCTAGTTTTGAGTGATTGTCAAGGTGTTGAGGCCTTGTCACAATGTGCTCAGAAAAAGCATTTTGTCTTTAGTCCTGAAGGCTGTCACAACATGCAGTGCTATACACAGAGTTCGAAGGAGAATGATAATAAATGTGGCACTGAACAGAAAACAGCTGAAATTCATGATTACCAGGATTAATCTTGATGGGGACACAAAAACTACGGTGACTGTAAAACTTTGGGATTAATTTTCAGTAAAAATGCAATCAAGCCTTATGCCTATATTAAGAATGAAAGCTACTGCTGTGTTGGCATCATAGAGTAATTTAGGTCAGAAGAGAGTTCACCTCCTACTCAGATAAGGTCTGCTTAGATGGATTGCTCAGAGTCTTGTCTGCTAGAGTTTTCAGTAGCTCCAAAGATGCCTCTTCAGGCAACTTGTTCCAGTATTTGACCACTCTGATGGAGACAAAGTTCTGGTCAGAATTCCCTCTGTTCCAGCTTGTGTCTGCTACCTCTTGTCATCTCGCCATGCACCATATCACGCATGTCATCAGTAATCAACTTACTGTCTTGCTGTTATGGTAGGAGCAATAGTAGTTACCACTATCAGTTGTGTGAACGTCTGTGTTCTAAATGCAATCTGTGAAATAAACCTTGCATATTTTTTATCTTTTTGACAGTGGTATGTTCTGAATATTTGGGCAACGAGCTGTTTGGTTATTGGGTGGGAGAAGCGTATGCATTTGGTGGTTTCCTGCAAATGAGAATAGAAGGAGAACACAGGAATTTTTGATGGAAATAACCTTTAAGTGTTCTGCTAAAAACTGACTTTGGAATCAATAAGACATGACCCGTTGAAAATATTCAGATCTTTGTAGAACATTTTAAAGAGGAAGATTGAATTTAAGAGTTGTTATTTGGGGCTTGTCTAAACTCCTTATAGAAATGTGTTTTCAAAGACCCCAGACATATCACTTGAAATATGATGCAAAATTGCTGGGGCGCTAAAAAGAAGATACAGAAAACTTCAATTCAAAGCTGCTGCTCACCAAAAATGCACAGCAGTGTATTTATTTAGCCTTGTCAGATTGATGGGAACTTTCCTCTTGCAGAGCTTAAAAGTTCTTTTTCTTTTTTTTAGTTTATTTTTCCTTTTTTTTTTTTTTAAAGTTCTTTAACTCTAGACTTACGAAGCTGTAAATCCCAACTCTTGCATACTTTTAAAAGAATACTTTTAAAATGCAGCTGATCACTTAGGTTTCATGTTCATTTGCAACTTGCTTTGGAGGCTGTGTACTTCTGTGGTGGCTTTTACAGAGCTGAACTTCATGCTTCCTGAAAAGTTTTTCAGTATAATTTCTTTCTTTCATAGTAAGCGATGGACTGGAGCTGAGGCCAAAATACAATGGAATTCTCCACTGTATGACCACTGTCTGGAAGCATGAAGGACTACGAGGCTTATATCAAGGGGTAACTCCAAACATGTTGGGAGCAGGGGCTTCCTGGGGACTTTACTTTTTCTTGTAAGTAGAACTGTAAAATGTGTTGTACCCTGTGCAATGCACTGTTCAGATATACACCGCATCTTCTTTTGGCGGGTGTATAAAAATGTGCTAAGTGGCTTATAAACTTGTGATTCTTTTAGTAAGTCCAGGTCTGTTACCCTTTATTATGGTTTGTTGTTTTAGAATTTAAGCAATTTGCGCCAGAGACCTGTTGCTTTCTCAAGTACAGTGCATTCCCTGGATGCTGTGAAAATACTAAGGAACTTGAGAGATGGTGACATCATTCATGAAGAATCCTTTATAAGTGTCAATACACTGTGCTTAAAACCTCATGAAAAATAAAAACCTAAACTGATGTGTTAAGGATTAGAGAACATGATAAAGTTTTCTACTAAAGATAAATGTTTAACTGATTTTTTAATAATTTTAGTGACAGTTCTTTCATTGTTTTTGTGAGTTGATGAGCTTTGCTTATAAAGCCTGTTTTTTAGTACTCAGTCTTTTCTACTTTATTAGCTGTGTAACTGTGACCTGATTTACTGGTGATCCCTATTACTTGAAACACTTTAGGGAATAGTTAGTTGGTATGCCCATGCAAACCTCACTTGTCAGTTGTCTAGACTCTGTTATTGTTGTACTTCAGTCCTCAAGCTTTGCTGTAGGTTCCTATTGACAGTTCAGCTCCTGTTGACAGTTTCTCAATCCACAAAGACTGGAAACTGGATCAAGAGTATTTCTGAGCTAGAAGATAGATACCTGTCCCTGCTGCTGTCAAGAAAAAGGAGGCTATCTAGCTGGTTTCTTTTAGAAGCTAATTCTTGAGATCTGATAGCTGTGTCAAGATGCAGTCCCATTGATACTGACAGTAATGCTTTATCAATTTAAATTTGTATTACCATAGTTCACTTTAAAGAGCTAACTTCTCAGAGATCAATTAATCAGCTAAACAAAGATAGTTTGCTTAGATATCTGTTTTCAAAGGCTGTGTAGTGCCTAATGTTTTCCATGATCTTCAGTGAGGTGTTTTGTTGTTTTGGGTTTTTTTTAGTGATGTAGATTTGTTTTCACCTTTGCCAAAATACGTTTTACATTTTCCAGTTACAATGCCATCAAAGCTTACAAGAAGGAAGGGAAGCTGGAAAGTCTCAGTGCAACCGAACACCTAGTGTCAGCTGCAGAGGCTGGTGAGTTTAAATGCAAAGAAGATTAATGTTTGCTGCTAGCTTCTCCATATGTTGCTCCCTGCCTTTGTGTGTCAGTGCTGCTTTTTCTTACAGGTGGCAAGTGTAACTGTTCGAGTCCAAATGCAATCATTTATAGTCTGTAAATAAATTAATGATGTCTAAGATGAATAGATGGATCGCTGTGGTCTTTTCAGTTTTGCTCAGAAATAGCAGTTGTCAAAATACCTTTTGACCTTGTTTTCATTGTGTATAAGCATTTTCCATATTTAGTACTATACTGAGTCCCAAAATATAACTGTATAAATCTGCTGATATCAGCTTGTTAACTCATTAAATGTTTAACACTTAGGCCTGGAAAAGAGAAGGCCTATTGAAGTTAATAGAATAAGCGAATTTGTCATTGGTCTTTGGAAATCTTTATCTATAGTCCAAGTTTTCTTAGAAACTAAGGATCTGAAAAATACAATTCTATCAGCAAGACTGTTAATATGTAGTTTCTAACGTATGTTCTTGTACATGCTTCTGTGTTGTATTTAATCTAGGCAATTGAGAAGACTTTTTATTAGGATGTTGGAGCATTCATTTAATGTTGAAATAGAAGGCATATTGTTTGATGTGAAAAATAGTAATGGGTTATTTTACAACTGTATTTTCAATAATCTGTAAAGCTGTAACAGGTTGCTTCTGTTAACCTGTCAATATGATTAAACAAATTTCTCATGACCGAGGTGTCCATTAAATTTTGAACAATTGTATACCCGAAGAATGACTCAGACAATCAGGAGTGGAAAGGTGAGGCAAAAAAGTGGATGTACTAGGAATGTGCAAAAAGCCGTATGCTCTACAGAAGTACCCCCAGCAGGAGTAGGTTGGACTTGATTGTGAGCTTTGAAGGCAGCAAGAGGGAACAATGGTGGGCATAAACTTTGCCTGTTTTAAGTAATATGAGTACTCTTGTAGGATAAGTAGTTTTGTCATTGTAGAAGCCTGTGTTACACTGGACTGAACAAACTGGGACAAGCTTTGGACTTGGCATAACAATCAGTCTAACTTCCATCTGTTCTCAGGAGCCATGACTCTCTGTATTACAAACCCAATATGGGTAACGAAGACACGACTTGTGCTACAATATAACGCTGGTGTTGATCCATCAAAGCGGCAATATAGAGGAATGTTTGATGCTCTTATAAAGATATACAAGATGGAGGGCATACGTGGCTTATATAAGGTAATAAAATTTAAGAAAAATTCCAAGATTGGTTGGCACCACTCAGCAGCATGGTGAGACTTGTAAATACTCGTCTAAAAAAAAAGGCAAGTCATTTTTTGTATTAGCTCACTTACTTTTATTCTGTGAGTCTTC
This sequence comes from Nipponia nippon, assembly GCF_047370975.1. Taxonomy (NCBI): domain Eukaryota; kingdom Metazoa; phylum Chordata; class Aves; order Pelecaniformes; family Threskiornithidae; genus Nipponia; species Nipponia nippon. The sequence goes on from NW_028262290.1 coordinate 22,504,239, forward strand.
TTTCCCGCTAAAGAACTGCAGTGAAAAGGCTTAATCAGAAGAAAAGCTATTGTGCTGTTGAAATATAGGAAATCACTGAAGAATAGAGTGTAAGCTTTATGGCTAAGCCATCTTCTATTGGGTGAGAGTGAACTACAAACTGCTTTTTAATTTTTTGGAGTCTTCCTATAATTAGAATTTGGATAAGGAGGCCAGCAATAACATAATCTGTCTTGCTGCTAGTGCTTTCTTCCATTTCATCCCTTATCTCTGTCTTTCTGACATCTTGTGGAACATAACATATGACTAAAGTAGTTGCTAATTTTTTCTTCCACAATGGATGGTTTCACAACTGCTCATTTGCCCTCTAGTTATTGAGGTCTGTAATCTGTCATCTCTAGATCCATAAAATTTGCAGACTTCTAAATATGGTCTGCGTATGTGTGGGTTTTTTATTCCCTTTAATTTAGGGAAACAGATGGCAACTGGATTTGGACTTTTTGCCGCCTCCTTCCTTCAGGCCATGACATCAAGATGCATTCATCAGTGCCTGGAAGGTGTGAAGAAACCTATTTCAGTTCAGTCTGGCTCTTCTCCTGCAAGTAATGCTATAGAACAAGAACACTATCTCTTAGGAATTGTCCTGATTACTGAACATTAACTTCTTTTTATTTGCAATGAAAAATATAATCCTTCCTATGCTGAAAGACTGGTATGCCACATGCCAATGAATGCTGACTTATGACACCAGGAACAAGGCACCTTACTTTTTCCTAAATTGAAATTGTCAGGATTTCTGATTTGCCTGCCTGAATGTCTGCTCTGTTCCAGGTAGATAAGTCCTAATTTCTTGCATCTGTTAGGGTTTAAGATGTCCTTCGATTGAGTTACTTTTCAGATTATTTGTGCATGTAGCATGTGTTGCCTTGGGCACTAGACACTTCTTTGTAGTGTTAATCTGCTAGTGGGGAACTAAACCAGGTACTTCTTTTGAAAGAGCAAATTACTTGCTTAAATCTGCAAAGAAGGTGACCTAGATAGGTCCTGAGTGACCCACATAACTATGCACACTGAGCAACTTTCTTTTGATGTCAGGATTCTCTCAGCCTTGTTTGTACTGGGGGAAAAGGCACCTTTTCAGGTGACTCTTTGACTTGTCCATGCTTCAGCCTTCCTCCATTTTCTGTTTTTTGGGAGAGTTTTCATTTTTTCTCTTTCTTGCTTTATTTGAAATTTGACGGCTGAAGTTTTGTTAATTGCCCTGAGTTGCAGGAGCTGTAGTGCACACAAATGTCTTCTTTTTCCTCATAATCTTAATTTCTGATAGAGTTCCTTATAGCAAATAAGAGGATCTCGGAAAATACCACCACAAGTTGGAAATAATCTGGAAGTAGTTTCCTTCTGATTAATTTGAGATTTGAGTGGTATTTCTGTCCAAACAATTCCATATCTTGCTCACTGTTGCACAAGATGCTGTTACTGGTCTGAGCCATTCCTTTCAGTCCTTTGGGGCACAAGACTAGTAATGTCAGGATGTATCGGTCTTTCTAGCAGGGATCAAAGCTGTCTTTATTAGCTCTGTTGGGTATTGTTCATTCATTGAACTATAGTTCGTCTGAAGCTGGGTTCCTCAATAACTTGTTCTTCTTGAACTTGGCCTGGTTGAAAAGACAGGAGCCTTTCCTTCACTGATTACCCCAGTAATCATCTAGTCAATGATCTTCCCCACCCTCCATCCGGTAGGCTTTGTGCTTTGGCCTCCATCCTGCAGATGACTGGGGACAGAGCTGCTCTGCTGCACATCAGGCTGAGGAAAAAGACAGCTTGGGGTTATGTAATTTGAGCATGCCTATAGATCTGTTGGAGATCTGAGCTCTAAAAATTACTTTGCCATGAAGTTGAATGTCATGCAACCATCTCCACATTAAGAGTGCTGTATCGTTCTTTTCAAGCATAAGGCAGGAGAGACCAAACATTGTAACATAATCGTAAGATTGTAGGAGTTGGCACTTTCAGAAAAACACAAAATACCTCTGAGCTCTTGGGAAACTTAGATGTCTAGTCTAGAGTGACTGACTATTAAAACATCAATCAAGAATGCAACTAACGTTCTTCCTGGCCTCCATGCTGCTGTATTTGTATTTTCAGTTTCGTTCTCTTTCAGCGATGATGTAGAAGCAGCAATTAGAAATAGAGCAATGCTTAACAGACAACAGTAAAATAAACAGGAAGTGCAGAAAATGTACGGAAATTAAAGGAAAATATAGAGTCATCAAGACTGAGAATAATAATGCAGTGTGCTAACAACAACAACAACGAAATACTAGCAGTAATGTATGTTCATTACCAAGTTAAATAGATACACTTCTGTATTGTCATTTCACCTTTGGTAGGCAAGATTCTATACTCTGAGGATAAAGTATTTTTTCCAGTCCATTAATGTCTAAGGCACATAGTTCTCTTTATTTTGCTATGCTTTTGCTTATGCTATTTTCCCTCTTCTTGCAAATGTGAAGCTTGTAAGCTAGGTGACTTTCTCTGTCTTTGTACTTGTATATAGCAAAATCCACTGAGATTTGGCCATCTTGATTTTAACTTTAGTCCCAGGTTCTACAGAGAGACAGAAGCATAAATAACTTTCACATAAAAGATGGTACCATTTTTCACCGTGAAGGAATCAAGATGCATAGGGAGATAATGGCATACTTCCAGTGTCTTTCTGCACAAGTTGTCAGAGCAGGGCACTCTGATACTACTGGTCTTTGGCACACTGAGAACCCAAACGAAGACAACACTAAACAGGTTACAAGGAGAATCTGCTGCATTCTTTTGAAACATATAGCAGAGGCTGCTCTGGCATGAGTGCTCTCAAACACTTCAGGCAGCAATGTGAGTACCACATCACCAAATGAGCCCTGTTCCCTGCTTTATTTCCCCTATACACATTTGCCTATGTTCCTTTTCATTGTGATGGGTGACCTTTGAAACACTAACCAGCAGGACATTTTTCTCTTGTCCTAGATCTTCGTCACTTAGAGCTGTTTAAGCCAACTTTAAAATACAATTTTTCTCCCGCTGTCTACTGTTCAGAATTATATGCTTTACCATTTAAATTTCTAATGATATATTTAATTCTGTCTGTTGTTCTAATCCTCCAAAAGAGAATTCGAACAGGACTTCTTTAAGCAACCGTTGATCCTGTCAAGCCCTCATGGCAAAAATCTTCTAAAGATATGTTTTGAATATTAAAGTAAAAAATAACAAAAAGTGCATAAAGTGAAATTATTTTAAAATTTATCTTCACAGTCATATTATAGATGAAAAATAAATATCAAATTCTATCAAATTTTGTGGCAGGAAAGATTTTTGTCTAAAATTGTAAGAATAAGAAAATAGAGTAGGAATATCTTTCAAAAACTTCCTCAGCCAAGGTATTTCATTACTGTGAAGAAATCAGTTTTGCTTTGAAACATTTTTCCATAAGAACACATTGTTTTGTATGATCAATAGAAGCCTGGGCCAGCTCTTATTTTACTGAGGCACATTGGCCAACAGTTGCATTTCTTAATATTGGCCCAACATTAAACGTCCTTCAGTCTTTGGAAGCTTTCCCCATTAGCACAAGACTTAGAGCGTGCTGGTACTCATTTAGCAAGTGTCATCAGCAGATGGTTTAGGACTCTTGGGTGCAAGTTATCCAAACCTGCTGGCTTAAATTTAAGAGTTTAGCAGTCTTAAATTTTGTTTAATATTCTTCTTTTGTTGCTGGGGAAAATATTACCTCATTCTCCTATGATATAAATACATCATTCTAATTCTTTCCAAGTAGAGAGCAATTACTTCCTCTGTCTTTTAACAGTTTTACTGTCTAATCATGGGCAAACGTTTGTGAAGATTTTCCCTGCTATCACACTACATAAATTTCACGCTGTTCCTTGTTCTGTTGACCTAGATAATTTTTTCTTTGATATTTTCAACAGTTTTGTTTTTCTCTGTTCCTCCTCTTCTGTTTTATATTACTGGTTAATTTTCTTTTCTGATCCAGGATTTCTGAAAACCAAAGTTGTCCTTTTCCCTCTGTTGTGGCCCTTTGGCTTCAAACTTCACAAAATTCTATGATTATGCTCACAGTTGACAAAATATAGATGTTTGGTTTAATTCCACTTGTTTTCATTTAGGGAAGTGTTTTTTCTGGTACTTTAGCTAGCCCTTAATGCCATTTGTCAGTTCGTGATGATTAATTCACGACCATTATTTTCTACTGTGAGAAGAAATTAATCCTCATTTATCAAAGAGATCCTAAAAATCACTTGCTGAATGGCTGTAATATTGTAAACTTAAGAAGTCTATAGCATGCAGAGAGAGAGCTAATCTCTGAAGTGGTAGAAGCTCTGTGCAATTCTTATGCCTGCTGTTGTTTTAGGTTTTTTTTTTCTGCAAGTTAGGAGTTTATGAAATAATTATCGTTTTGTCCTGTTATGCTATTCCAGTGGACTCCTACCAGGATCCCTTCTCTTTCTCTTCTGCTTCTCTGGCCTCTTAGTAGTATATTGATGAGTCCTTATTCAACATTCTGGGCTTCTGATTTAGTATTAATACAGAGTTTTGTGTCTGGACACATCTTTTAATTGCTCTGTCTTACCTGAATGGATCATGGCAAATAAGATAAAACTGTTCAATACCAGTATTTTGGGGAAAACTTTGGTTCTTTGAGTCCTTTTACCCACATTTTGATGACTTAACTCCATTATAATTGTCCCTTTGCAACAGTTCTTAGCAAGCTTTTGGCTCCCTTAAGTCATTTCTGGCCAAGATGATTAATTCCCCATTTATTTGTATCTTGCCAGTGTAAGTGACCAACCCTTCAAAAAGGAATTAGTGCTTCCGAGAACCCATTGCAGCTGTCAGCTCATTTTCAATTGAGCTAGTCCTGCTCCTAAAGGATCTCCTGCCTTCTCTTTCTTGTAGAAACACTTCAGAAAATACCTGTTTTCCCCCTTCATTTCAACTTTTTTGAAAGAAGAGTTTTCTGTATATTATTTTCATATTATACTCTTACTGTCCATTACTGCCTCTTACAAATGGGGAAAATTTCCCAGGCTGCTTTGTTACACCTTTGGTCACCTCTGCTGGGCTGCCTTGGGATATGCTCTGAGCAGGGCGAGGAATGCACTCAAACTGATCTGACTCTTAGATTTATTTCTTTAATGTAAATCATCCATAAGTCCTTGTATGAGTTAGCTTTCCATCTGTGCCCTTCAGCTTTCCACTGTGCAAGAGAGAGTGTGTGTGTGTGTGTGAGAGTGAGTGAGTGAGTGAGTGAGTGAGTGAGTCATTGAGGAGCTAGAGCGTGTCCAAAGAAGGGCAACGAAGCTGGTGAAGAGTCCAGAGGACAAATCCTGTGAGGAGCAGCTGAGGGAGCTGGGGTTGTTTAGCCTGGAGAAGAGGAGGCTACAACTACCTGAAAGGAGGCTGTAGCGAGGTGGGAGTCAAGTCTCTTCTGCCAAGTAACAAGCGATAGGACGAGAAGAAATGGCCTCAACTTGTGCCAGGGGAGGTTTAGGCTGGATATTAGGAAAAACTTCTTCACCAAAAGGGTAGTCAGGCACTGGAACAGGCTGGCGAGGGAAGTGGTTGAGTCCCCATTCCTGGATGTATTTAAAAGACGGGTAGACGTGGTGCTCGAGGACATGGTTTAGTGGTGGACTTGGCAGTGCTAGGTTAACAGTTGGACTCAATGATCTTAAGGGTCTTTTCCAACCTAAATGATTCTATGATTCTATATATACACACGCATTTGTTACATGGAAATGTATACATATCGTAGATACACATTTATATATACAGACACACATGCACACACATACATATCTATCTCCAGGACTTAATCACAAGGATTTTTTAGTACCTCTACTCATGATGGCCCTCCTCACTGAGATGCCAGCTTCTCTCATTGCCTTACCAGTCTCAAGTGGGAACTAAAGAGCTTAGTGCCAGTCCCTGGAAAGGGGCAGGCACTGAGCAGCACATTTGCAAGACTGCAGCCTGATTTGTATTCTTACAGTCCTGATCCATGTTACCAGCTTTTTAAGACCTGTGCTTGTGCTCTGTGAGGTGGAGTCCCTAGGCCACTTGTTTCATCTTGCTCACTCATTAGGTGTCTTCAGCCTGTATGTCATTTGGAGAAGAGTAATATTTATGACACTTCTGTGTGATGCTTGCCGTTAAGAATACCAACCCAGAATTGGCTTTGAGTCATACTGCACAGTGACAGTTGTGCAGTCGCAATTTGTAAAGTAATGAAGTGCATATGTATGTGTATAAGCTGAGCTCTGTCAAGTTGTGTAGTTTTTGTGCATTGCTGTTTAACCTTGTTTTATTCCTTTTTTTTAGGGATTTGTGCCTGGTCTGTTTGGAACTTCACATGGAGCACTTCAGTTCATGGCATATGAGGATTTGAAACTGAGATACAACAAGTATAGAAACAGAGTATCAGATACAAAATTGGTACGATTCTTGAGAATGAAAATGTGTTGTGGCATGTGAATAAGTGAAAATTTATTCCATTTGTCTAGGTCGTATAACAGCCAAATGTACAAAATATTGATACATTAATTGGAATGTAGAATATATGGAGGCAAATAATACTTTTTCACTTTTTAGGAACAAGCAACTGGTTAGCGCTGTTTTCCTGTAGGGAAACCAACTTCTTATTTCAGCAAGAGTTTTGAGAATTTTAGAGAGAGGAATGTTTTTTGTCATACTTTGTGGAACCGTAGGTGGTGGTCTTAAACACATGGAAAACTGGTCAGGTGCAAGTTGGGCAAAGGTAGTCACTTTTGCAAGAAGTGTTTCACTTGATAGGAATAAGAGGGCACAACACACGTTTTACAATGAATTACTTGTAGCACTGTGTATAGTAAACATTGCCATTTTTTTTAAATGTGTGTATTATAAGGAGGAAAAATCTAGAGTATTGTTTAGTTCAACATTTAAAAATCAAATAAGATTTTGGGAAATTGGTTAATTTAAACCATACTTAAGGCAAGCCTGGTAATTTTTGTTGCTTTTAGAACACTGTGGAATACATAATGATGGCAGCTGCATCCAAAATATTCGCTGTGACAGCAACATATCCCTATCAAGTTGTGCGAGCTCGTCTTCAAGATCAGCATAATACGTATTCTGGTGTGTTTGATGTTATCCGCAGGACATGGAGGTAGGCATGCAGAATTAAAAACTTACATCTTGGAAAGTGAGTCTTACAGAATCAGAACTTTTTTTACTGGCTTCCATGCTGACTTGCAGAACCAGCGCAGCTCAGTGCAAACAAACTGTTATCTGTACAAAGTCATTTTGTGCAAGGTGCCACTAATAGCAATAGTGTAAGGACAAAGGAGATAGGAGAGGGTCAATGCTAGCCTGCAGGCTTCTGTTGTTTATTCTCCCTTCCTTCTCTCTTCCCCATCACTTACAGGTTAAAAAATAACATTGAGTTAGCTGTTTTGAGGCTCTTAAACAATGAAGTCTCACTTGAACTGCTTTAGATTACCACATACGACAGGAGTGTTGTGCTGCTGAGAGTTGTGGCCAGTCTGAATTCCTGGCAGGAGGAAGTGAGCTAGCCAGAGCTGTTTATACTGATGTCCCTGGGTTACCCTGGGGCCTGACTGCATTTGTAGTCTCGTCCCAGCTTCCCGTAGGACCTTTAGAGAACTGTTACTTCACACCTATGCATATCTTCTCACAAACCCTCTTCCCTCAGCTCTACAGGGCATGTGAGAGTTTTCACACAGAACTCTGTGGTTACTAAGGTTGGTCACCTTTGCAGTATGCAACCAATATTACTCTTGCTTTGGACAATGTTTCTGGGTTGCAGTATATTGCTAGAGAGACGTGAATGGAGTCAGCTAACTCCTGGGGTATTTAGAGGTGCCACCTGAGTGAGTGAATGAGGCTGTGTTGTTACCCCTGGCTCAGAGGCAGTGTAACCATTTTGACTGAAGCCAATTCAAAGCAAAAATAGCTCTGATGTCTCAGCACTGTGCCCTTCAGAAAGATAGTTAATTGCCTCCTACTTAGACAATACAAAAAAACCCCCCAAAAAACCACACCCAAACCCTAGGCTAAATAACTGACCTACAGAATGCTATTCTATGTTCAGAAGAGAAAATGGTGGGTTCAGATTTGATGTATTATGGCTCTTTAAACACTATAGTAAGAAATTATTCTAAAATTGTTATTCCTAACCTGAAGTACCTCTCTCAGTGAGAGCATGAGAAGAAAAATGCTAGGCTTTGTTTTATGTGTGATTTCTATCAAAAGACATTAATTAAAACTAAATGTTTTTCTGTGTCTTTAAAGGAAGGAAGGAATTCGTGGATTTTACAAAGGAATTGTCCCCAATGTAATCAGAGTGACTCCTGCCTGCTGTATTACCTTTGTCGTTTATGAAAATGTGTCTGGTTTTTTACTTGGTTTTAGAAAAGAAAATAATTAAAGGTATGAGCTTGTGTTCATAAGGAATCTATCCTTTATTTTTTATATTTATGATCTGGGAGAGATGTAGTTCAGCAGTGGTTTTTGACACTGTGACTTGATCTAGCATTTTGAGGAAAGAACCTGGAGATAGTAAAACCCTGCCAACATCTCTTCTGCTGAATGTTCCTGTGTTGCTGCCTTCCTCTGAATCAGCCGTGTCTGCTTGAAACAGATGTCTCTGCAACTGTGAAATAATAGCACTGTGACTGGGTGAAGGCAGCTGTGTAGCAGTTCAGTTCGTCCTGGCCTGCCTGGAATAACAGACTAATCTGTTTTGACAAGTCTCAAGGTAACAGTTGGTCAGATTCTACTCCTACAGAAGTGGAAAACTTCATAAAAAAGCAACTCTGGGGTCTGTCAAAACTTTCTTAAATCTTTATCTGAGCCTCATGAAGAAAGTATGTATATAGTTGTTTACAGCAATGTCTTCTGAATCCACCTCTGTGTTCTTTGTCAGATTTTAGGATATGGAATGCTCCAAATTCCATTGCTCATCCAGCACAAAAATGCTGCCTCAGTGGGGTGCAGTTTGGAAACTCAAATTGTTTTTTAAAACAGCTGTCCATTCTTGGGTTTGAATAATTGCCAATCTGATGAAACCCAGTTCTTGTCTCATACCAGGACAGACTTGCATTGTGGTTTTTGGCTTGCTTTTAGCACCAGACCAAAGTGTATGTTGTGTGCATCACTGGCCACTTACTTAATTCATTTTCTCTCTCTTTCCTGCCTGCCCCCCCCCCCTCTCTCCTTCTCTCTCTGACTGAGATTCTGTCTCCATTACTGATACATCTGACCAAATATTACTAAGTGAATGCATATTTGAAAGTAGGCTTACATTTTAAAAATTAGGGTTTTTTTCTAGTAAGCCCATAGTGATGCAGTTTTCAAACCACTGTCATAACAAATATGACCATGCTTATTTTCAATAATATTCTCTGGGGAAAAAAAATCCCGTAGTAGTCTAAAAAAATATTGTGCACAGGACTTGCTTTAAAAAAAAAAAAAAAACAAAAACGTTCCATTAATGTCTTCTGATTTGGTCCAAGGAAAGGACGGTAAGAATATATTGATTGCTAACTTCGTGATAAACTAAGTTACAGTACATCTCAGTAAATTTGTGTAATAATGCTGTTTATTTGCATGCCAATAATTGCTGTCAAGGAGATGTACTTTTTGGAGGTCTGGGTTTGTTTTATTTTTTTAGTTCTTCTTTAAGGAAATACATTACTGGCCATAACATCTGCCTTCTGCTGTTAGTAAGAAGTTATTAAGAAGTATCTAGAAAGTATTACTTAACTAAGGAGGAAATAAGTTGGCAGAGATTATTCAACAAGTAGGGGGAAATAATCAGTTTTGTAAGGAGCACAGAATACTCTCCAGCAAAACACCTGAATAATCACTTAGAGAAGTTTCCTGTTTAACAGAAGACTAACCTAAAGCAGAAACAAGGCTTTTTTATAAAAATTTAACAGATTAGGGAATTGGTTTCAATTTTAAGTTAAAATCCGGAAGACTACAGAAACTGCTTAGTATTTTGAATCTTAATTCAGCAATCCACGTGCTTGTTTCTGTTGATACTATGGCCACATGCCACATTTTGTGTATGCTTAACTTTATTAATAATTTACACCTTCTTCTCCGCGATCCCATCCCCTCTACTCATACCGCTGATAATCTCACCTGAAAAGGGTGTTAGGCCATTATGGCTGGCTTTGGTTTTTATTATGAAAGTTTCCACATGTATTTAGCTGAAGATCAAATTTACTGGAAGTTTACCATGCAAATTACCGTATAGATCTCTAACAGCTACTAACTTCTGTCTTTGGAGGGTGTTTACTTGTTTTTGTGTGTTTTCTAGTATGCAGAATGAATTTAATGGAACACCGAGTTAACTCTGCCACTCAGGGTCCAAAAAATATTCAGAAGACATGAATAAATCATAAGAAAAGAATGAAAGTTGTGCACTTACGACCCTGGATTAGTGTGCTCTAGGCCCAGAACAGCTTACTCATGCTCCAGGATAAATGCAAAGACAGGCTACAAGCATGTACACAATCAGTTACTGTATGTTAACTGACATTCTGTAAATTCACACCATAGCTTAGCTCATAGTAACTTGTTTGTGTTCAGATACCTTAAAACCCATCGTCCAAGCCAATGAAAACAGTACAGTTCTTCGGAGACAAAATACCAGCTCTGTAATTTGCTGGCTTGTGGCAATATCACCCGTAAGCTTGCAGTTGGGAAAGCCTGAATGCTCTCCTAGCTACAGGTGTGTTCTCTAGTATTCTTAACGAAAGCTGCAGACAAGAGCTACCCATTTGAGAGATGCCTGGGGAAAATCTTATAACCTGTTCAGAAAAAAAGCTCAGATTTAATCCTGAATAGCTGAAAAAAAAATCCTTATCTCAGATTTAATGTTTTTTCCTTTTAATTTCTGGGAAGAGTGTAGATTTCTGCATGTTGTACATGCTTTTTCTTGGTTTTTTATTTCATTAATGTAAAATTGATGCTGTAATATAAACATGACTATTGTTTCCCATTAGCATCTGTACAATTTTTAAAAATATTTGAGTATATTACTTGTTGCATTTGGAAGAAAATACTTAAAACACTGAAGCTAATGCTGTGCTGGCATGATCAGTGTTGTCACTTTGTCCAGTCGGGGGGCTGCAGTCAAATAGCTGTGACATCATTCTTTCACTTTACCAGTACGCTTTTTGAAAGCCAAGGCATTTCAACCTGTCTTATTTCTCTATCTTCCAAACTATTTAATATATCTAGCTTTTAATTAACACCAAAGTGATTGTATATATCTGAAAGGCTAAATCCAGGAGAATTATTTTACTGGAGCAATGAAATTCAGTTTTGTAACTGTAAACTTATTTAGTATCTGCATGCTAATAGTGGAGACCAATAACAGATGTTTATACTAAAGTCCAGTCTATCAAGAAGTGAAAGAGGGAAGGAGAGCTTAGATAGTCTATTTTTACTTAGTTATTTAGCACAAGGTATTTAATGCTTACATCATCATCTAGGTCAGAGGTAAGTCACCAGGAGTTTGTTGGGAGACTTAAAGACTGTAACAGCAGAGCATCCTGTTCTGCAGTCAGGCTCGCAGGAGTAGATGTTATGTGTGTTTTCTGAAGGCTAAAGCCAAGATCTGAGTTTACTTTCTTAGAACTTTCTATGAAGTCTTCTAAAAAAATGTATTGTGTATCATAACAACATGTAAAATTCCTTAAACAGTTTGATGATCAATAAAACAGCCTGGATTTTTTTTTTTTTTTTTGTAAAAGGTCTTATTTATTTGATACAAAAAGTTACAGTTAATTCTTAAAATGGTGGTGGTATATTTTCATACATCAAACAAGGAATTAAAAAAGTTAATGAACTTGGTTTTGATATTTATATTCTAAAATGATTATTATAAAAAGCCTCTGCAATGTGCAAAAAAAAGGCTAGACAAACACTACAGATGCAAGAGTTTGGTGCCTTTCAGTCAAATACTTGCATCCAACTCTATAGAAATAAATTCTGAAGAAAATTGTACAAAATTTAAAAAAAAAAAAGGAGAGATTATAAAACGGGAGGAAGAGTTATTTTGGCAGTTCTTCAATGATGATGCGGGAGACTGAATTCCATCCAGTAGAAGCATCTCCCCGTGGATAATCTGAGCAAGTCCCGACCCAGATGGCAATATCCACCAAGCCGGCATTGATCCCTTCGCACAGACCTTCCACTGGCGGGAGACAACAACAGGTTACCTCAGCGGACACAATCACTTTGTGTTTCACAACTGAAGGTGGAGCCAAGTAGTTAAGAACAGCAGTTCATTGCAAGCACATGCTATTTCCTTAAACCTGAATAGCATTTTTAGAAATAAAAACTATTAGTTAGAGATGTGGCAGCATAGGTTAGAGAGTCGTGCGCTGCCTTTATCCATGCTGCTTCTTGACGTCTGTCACAGTACCTGAAGCAGATCACAATCCACAGGATGGCTAAATGGGAGGTATACCTGCTTCTTTAAATGCCCAAATTTACAAACTGGTAGGTGGGATATGGCTTCAATCCCATCCAGCCATCTTTTTAGCAGTGATGAGGAGGGGGGACGGGGACACAACCATACCTGGCTTCCACAGGTAAGCCCTGCAAAGGTGATTGCCACCCTGTAATCTCCACTCCTAATTCACTGCTTCTGTATAAAGTTCCACTCCTGTTGCCCTTTTTTTTTTCCCCACTAGCCCCACTAGTTGGGGGTGGGTTAATGAAGATAGGTGGGTCCCACCCCTTGATGAAAAAAACCTATCATAGCTCTAGACATTAGATTTCATGCAGTCATGAAATAGTGTAGGGAGGAAGATGGAGAAAGAGTATAGACTTGATCCTAGTCCCCTTTTCCTAGTGTCATCTCCTTTTATGTTGAATGACTTCACTAATTTGCCTTTTGCCTAGATATTTCACTTTGGTCGTCCTTTTGTGGCCCACCTGAAATTACAGTAGAAATTCCAGGAGGAATAAGTCTCATGTTATGCACAGATAATGCGCAAATATCAGTATTTTAAGCCAGGATGACACTGTCTACTTGGCAGTAAGGCAGTTTCTCCATATGCTATTACAGCACAGGATGTCTCTGTATTCGTGTTGTAGCAGAGATCAGTAGAACTGTCTGGATAGAAATCTCTCCCATTTCTAAATTGCAGGATGTAAGTACCATGAAAAATACCACAGTAATAAAGTACCACTTAATAAATAAACCTGTTACTATCGATAGTCAACTGTGAGACAGCAGAGTAGGAGTAACAAGTGTTAGCTGGCCACTCTTCGGCCGCTTCCTTCCATCTTTTGACTTTCCAAGGCAGACTGTACTCTCTGCGTTTCGTAACTGTATTTGCTACTGGCTTCTACTCCACCCCTGTTCATGCGGTCTTGGCATACATACCTGAAGAAGTTCGGTGTATATTAATAGTAGAATTCAGCTCCGGGCTTCCTTGATCTAAATATATTATGGCTTCAATAGGAAGTGGCCCAGCACATTCTGCTCCATTAAAAGTAAAGTACCAGCGCTGACAACAGGCATTTTTGCATTTTAGCCGAAGCGATCCACTGAAGAGAACGCGGAGAGCGCTGTTCGAGCGCATCTTTGTAAATGTACATTCCTAAGAGAAGACAAAAATGCTTTGGTAGCAACCTCTGGGTTTGAACCTGTTTATTTTCTATATATTTATGTTTAGGAAATATGTTTATATTTGGGAATATATTGGGAATATATTTATATTTATTTCAGAATGTTTTGGCTATTCTCTTCAGTCCCTTCCCTCTGAAAAAAAAAAAAAAAAAGAAAGAGGTAGAGCCTGGCAAATACCATATGGTGCAAAGATGCAAATCAGAAACAGCACCTTATAGATGGTAATGGAGAAGGGGGATTATGGAAATTCTTAACTTTATTTAGGTAATAGCTGCTGTTAAGTTGGTAACCTAGTTGCCTTCTGGGCTTTACGTACAGGGGTATGACCTGTCTGAAAGCTGCACTGAAGTCCTTGCATGAGAGGACAGTGCAATTTCTGTCTCTGTTACCAGAAATCCTGGATTTAACAGTTATCACAAGATTTGTGAGAGGCTTAAACCCTGATAAAATCTCCACAACTGAAAAAGATGCATTTTCAGGTTTTTAAGAGGTTGCTATTCTGTCTTCAAAATGCTGGATATCATGGGGGTGGGGGAGGGAGGCTAGGGACAGTTCTGCAAGTACAAGGCAGTGAGAAATGTCTACTCAAAAAAGCTGATTCTCACTCCAGCCACAGCAGCAACAAAGTTACTCCAACCAATCTGGGCATTGCTTCGTAGCTGGGATTTCTTCCCCTCTTCTAGGCTTGCACCATTGTGTTTGAAAGTTTTATGCCCAGGGCTGCAGTGGAGGACAGCCTTGGGTTAGTGTGGGCAACACCCGGTAATTCTGCTCCTGAACAACGCTGGTCCTTTTTGCGGTAGCATCCTACCACTGAGTTTCAATGAACAACCATTTTGAAGCAGGAGTTATAAAGACAGGTATAATTAACAGATTAAAGATGTACCTCTTTCCTGTTCCTTATGATTGAAATGGTAAAAACCTTGCCCTATTTTGGGCAAGCTGGAGGTACTTTTTTGGTAGTGTGACTTCCAGCCTTACAGATCTGGTCTTCTAAATGTACTCTTACACCAGCCACATCACTCTTTTGCAACACTATTACAGAAATGAAATGGGCACATAGCTGTGAAACACAGCTGCAATGAATCAGAAGTAGCTACACCTTGAAGTTCACCCTTACATGTAGAAAAAGGCTCCAACAGGCGATCTGTACTATTGGTGCTACCCAGTGCGTAGGGGCAGATCTAGAGCCCGCGGTGGCTGGTGAAGTGCAGCATCCTAAGCAAAGCTAACTTATCATAGAATCATAGAATCGTTAAGGTTGGAAAGGACCTCTGGGATCATCAGGTCCAACCTGTTAACCTCACTGCCTGATCTACCTCTAAACCATGTCCCTAAGCACCACATCCACATGTTTTTTAAATACCTCCAGGGATGGAGACTCAACCACTTCCCTGGGCAGCCTGTTCCAGTGCCTGACTGCCCTTTTGGTGAAGAAGTTTTTTCTAATATCCAACCTAAACTTCCCCTGGCGCAGCTTGAGGCCTTTTCCTCTCGTCCTATCGCTTGTTACTTGGGAGAAAAGACCGACCCCCACCTCGCTACAACCTCCTTTCAGGTAGTTGTAGAGAGCAATCAGGTCTCCCCTCAGCCTCCTCTTCTCCAGGCTAAACAGCCCCAGCTCCCTCAGCCACTCCTCATAAGACTTGTGCTCCAGACCCTTCCCCAGCTTCGTTGCCCTTCTCTGGACACGCTCCAGCACCTCCATGTCCTTCTTGAAGTGAGGGGCCCAAAACTGAACACAGTACTCGAGGTGCAGCCTCACCAGTGCCAAGTACAGGGCCACGATCACCTCCCTGGTCCTGTTGGCCACACTATTCCTGATACAAGCCAGGATGCCATTGGCCCTCTTGGCCACCTGAGCACACTGCTGGCTCATGGTCAGGCGGCTGCCAACCAACACCCCCAGGTCCTTTTCTGCCAGGCAGCTCTCCAGCCACTCCTCCCCAAGCCTGTAGCGTTGCACGGGGTTGTTGTGACTGAAGTGCAGGACCTGGCACTTAGTCTTGTTGAATCTCATGCAGTTGGCCCCAGCCCATCGATCCAGCCTGTCCAGGTCCCTCTGCAGGGCCTTCCTACCCTCCAGCAGATCGACACTTCCACCCAACTTGGTGTCACCTGCAAACTTACTGAGGGTGCACTCAATCTTCTCATCCAGATCATCAATAAAGATATTAAACAGAACCGGCCCCAATACTGAGCCCTGGGGAACACCAGGGAACTTACTGCTATCTTCCCAAGATCGATGCCATAATTAAGTGCACTCCACGAACACTGCTTGAAGTTGGGCGTCCAGGATTCCTCGATGCTCTCACGCATGCACTCGCCCTTCTCGCCCTTCAGCCCGTCCCGTCCTGGGATCCCAGGTGTCCCAGGGATCCCGTTGGCTCCTGGGTTTCCATCCCGTCCAGGAACGCCACTGGGGCCTTGCAAGCACATGCCGTTGTACTGAAACACAGAACAGATCTTGCTGCTTCCATCCATTAACTCAGAGGCTAACCAAGTTAAACACAAACAACAACAACAACAAAACACAAAAACCCCTGCTGTGACACAAGCTAATGGACTGTTTCTGGATCAGCAAGAAAATGGTTCCATAGAGGAAAAAAAAATAAAAAGAAAATATCAAAGATAAGCAGTGCCAGAGAAATTTGCTGTAAATTAGGACACCAATTATTTTATGAAAAGATGCATAAATGCTAGAATTAAGAATTGTCCTAGTGCAAGGATTAAAACCTGTTGGAAAACCTCAGAAGATTCAAAACATTCCAATACATGGTATGTTATACACACATGAATTACATGTTAATAGTTACTTTCTCCTAGCCCACCATGGCTTGTATAACTGTCTCAGCTAATAAGCTTCCATTATTATTTTTTCCTTTTTTTTTAAAGTAGAGAAACTTTTGCATTTCATAGAGAGCAGAGGTTAACACCGGTTTTCTTCTGCCGTCATTCCTGTGGGACAGAATCACGTCGCGATAGTCAAGCCACGCGAGTCGGACCCCAGAGCGCAGAAGGTGTCAGGGCTGATGTGGACATGGGAAGCTGCACCCTGCAATCAGCCTGAACTCAGGATCCCCATCCACAGGGGTGGGAAGGCACCCATGGGATGACAGCACCCTCACGCCCTCCCTAACGTCACAGTATTAGGAAAGGTCAGTTGTTGCCTTCCCAAACTGCATGTTAGCACCCACTGCCTTCATACCTTATCAGATTTGGTTTTGCCATCCTTGGAGAGCAGGTCTGTGCAGCCCAGAGCTCCTTCCCCCAGCAGCATGAGCGCTGGATGCTGGTGGGGAGCCCACGTGCGGGGAGCCGGCGGAGCAGGCACAGAAACATTGAGCAGGGGCTGGCAATCACAGGCCTTTTACTTTAAATGCTCTTTCTCACCTGCTGACTGACTGGTTCCTCCAGTCTTCATCCCAAATCCTCACAGATAACTATATTCTGCTCTTCCCCTTTTTCACACCGATTTCTCTTCATCTGTTTTAAACCACCTAATCCCCGCTTGTTTTAAAAAGAAAGGATCATGCAGCTATTCCCCCTCCTGCAAGTCATGCCACTATCCGCACCGCAGGAGCTGTAAACTACAGCCCCTGTCCTCCCTCCTTTCTCAGACTGGTGAACTTTCTTCTTCTGGGGTTGTTCCTTTTCCTCTGCTTTGGTGCAAAAACCAGCATGGGCATCACAGGCTCGGCTGGAGCCACGCTGCAAATAAAATCAGTGACTATATGAGTTCTAGTAAGAGGTAAGATGAGAGTTGGACTAATGGATGCTGGCATCCCCTTACTACCTTCACCAAAAAAACCCACTGTTGGCATATGGCAGTGGAAATAGTGGGATGTTATAATCAAGAAGGCCACGTATAAAAAAAGTTAGCTGGAGAGAAGGCTGCTTGGCAAAGCACACACCGACCTAAGGACCACGAGAATGATGCAAAGACATTTCTGTTTCACACAGCACTGGTTATCTGCTTTTGCTGCTATTTTCCCGTTGGACTCTATTTGTAGCAGTGACTGGCTCTGGTTTTACATGTGGTTACTCACCACAGAAATCCTGAGGACATGGAAATCAGTGAGAGCTGGGGCCTGGGGCCCACTGAGGCTCAGACCAGCGGCCTCCCCGTCCCCCGGGGCACCAGCGGCACCACGAGGGGCCGGGGCTGCCCCGAGAGCAGAGCTGCCACTGCTGCTGCCTGCCTCCTTCCAGAGAGGGCAGCCTGAGCCGCTGCACACCCAAAAAAATTGATGTGAGCGAAAGAATTACCTGGGCTTCAGGCTCCGCTCCAAATAAATTCATCTACGCTTGCCAAATCAAGTCTTTTTTCATGCTTTCTTAAGCTGGAAATGCATAAAACATCTTTTAAAATGAAAATGTCCACTGAAGGCAGGTTTCCCTCTCAGGCATGCCTTCATTCTGCCCTGGAAGGGCTTTAGCTGAAGCAGTCCGTACAACCGGGCTGTGGCTGACTTGGCTGCCGTCCCTTTACCTGCGCTTTGCCGCCCGCTTTGCTGCACCCGAAAGCACAAAGCAATGCCGGAGAAATGCCCTGCCCAAAGGACCCTAAAATGCCGCTCCGACAGAAAACGTAAGCTCCTCCACGTGTGCAAGCTCTTTATTCTCAATGCAATTCAGTTTCCACAGTAAAAGTGAAAGAGTAATGAGGTGGTGTGAAAGGGAAGGAGCTTTTGCCACCCCTGCTGCTCCCAGCACATCACTTTTGGGGATCTCTCTGGAGATCATGGAAGAAATGGCCATGCCACTGATTTTCTACAGGAGGTGAACGGCAGCCCAGCAGCTCACGGAAACAGCCTCACATCTGCTTTCTACGTTTCAAGGACTGGAAAATCTCCCTCCTTCCTTCTATCCCTGAGATGGGATAGTCCCAATGCATTCAGGTTTCTAGTTGCAATGGAACTGCAAACAGAGGTATGCAGGCCCAGGTGCCAAAGGGAATAATGCATTAATGCGACTCCAAGGAAAAGTGGGTTCAGTGGAGTTTTCACAGCATCGAACGGCTGCTAGAGAGCAGTCCTTTTATTTCTCTTTTTGTAGCTTATTATTCGTTCACTAGCCTTTTAGGAACTAAACCGCATTTACTGCCGACGTCGCAGGGGCGGTGCGCCCCCCGCGCTGCCCCCGCGGGCTGCGAGGGCAGGATCGGCCCCGGGGCAGCCCTCATCCCCGCCGCCGCGCCCCGCCCGCCCTCGCCTCGCCGCTCCGCGATGACTGGGAGCGGAGACTATGCCGGCGCGGACCGCAAACCCCACGGGCTCTGAGCCTGTGTAGAAAACACGAAGACACGCACCCAGCCGCCGAAAACCAGCGGTTTCTGTCAAAGCCCGCCCAACCCTTCCTTAGCATTTTCCCGATTCAGCACAATTAAAAAAAAAAAAAAAAAATCCAGAGAGAACCCAAACGGCGCAGGGAAACGGCGGCGAGCCCGGCGGTGCCCTGCCCGAGGTTTTCGAAAACCGGTGGGTTTTTCGTTTGTTTTTTTTTCCCAATCTTTGCAAGAAAAAAAGCAGCCGCGCGGCTCCTCCGGTCGCCCCCCGCCGGCCCCGGCCCCGGCCCCGCGCCCCGGCCTCCCGCCGCTCTCACCACGTCCACCACCTCCCGCTGGCGAAGCGCCTTCTGCTTCCCCTTCGGGCTCTCGGAGCCGCCGGGCGGCGGGGCGGCCGCCAGCAGCAGCGCCAGCAGCAGCAGCGGGGCGGCGGCGGCGGCGGCGGCCGGGGCGCGGCGCATGGTGCGGGCGGGGGGCGCGGGATGCGCCGGGGCCGGGGCCGGGAGCGGGGCCGGGGCGCCGGAGGCTGCAGCGCAGGGGCCCGTGTCCGCCGCTCTGGGCGGCAGCGCGGGGATAAATGAGCCTTTCAGAGCGCCGAGCCCGAGCTCCCTCCCCGGGGAGGCCGGGAATTTCCATCCTGTAACCGAGCGGGAAGGTCCAGGCAGAGCCATCCCCCCGCAGCCATTGGCACGGGGGCCGGGGGGCTCCCGCCCCCTCGGGCCGGGCCCCGCCGCGCTTTCCCCGGGCGATGCCGGCAGCCCCGGGCCCAGCGGCGGCGGGGCTGGGGGGGGACGCGGCAGGGTCGCCCCCCCCGGCCCCCTCAGAGCACCAGATCTCCAGGTCTTCAAGAATTTGCTCGGCAGACGATAACACCTTTCTGATGAAAGAGCTGTTTTGCCAAAAAACCGCATAGCGCCACAGCAGGAGCCTGACGCACCGTGAATGGAAACAGGGATAAAATAGTGGCTGGGTGTAAATCACCGATTTCATTTTCATAGAATCATAGAATCGTTAAGGTTGGAAAAGGCTCTTAAGATCATCAGGTCCAACTGTTACCCTATCACTGCCAAGTCCACCACTAAACCATGTCCTCGAGCACCACGTCTACCCGTCTTTTAAATACCTCCAGGGATGGAGACTCAACCACTTCCCTGGGCAGCCTGTTCCAGTGCCTGACTGCCCTTTTGGTGAAGAAGTTTTTTCTAATATCCAGCCTAAACTTCCCCTGGCGCAGCTTGAGGCCGTTCCCTCTCATCCTATCGGTTGTTACTAGGGAGAAAAGACCGACCCCCACCTCGCTACAGCCTCCTTTCAGGTAGTTGTAGAGAGCAATCAGGTCTCCCCTCAGCCTCCTCTTCTCCAGGCTAAACAGCCCCAGTTCCCTCAGCCACTCCTCATAAGACTTGTGCTCCAGACCCTTCCCCAGCTTCGTTGTCCTTCTCCGGACACGCTGCAGCACCTCGATGTCCTCCTTGTAGTGAGGGGCCCAAAACTGAACACAAAACACAGAAGTACAGAAGTACAAGGTAAACAGAAGTACAAGGTAAGGACACAAAATCCGTCTGAACAGCAGTGGAATTTGAGCTTTTATTGAAGAACTTGGTATTGCCTGACTGAACACTGACAGTTTAACAACACAAGAAAAGTCCTTGGCAACCCAGCGTAAACCATCTCATTTTGCTTTCATTTAAAATAATATTTCAGTTTTCGTCGTACTAGAAATGAAGGCCCTGTAAAATAAAGAATGCCGTATGTCTTTAAGCATTAAAAACAGAAATAACAAATATTTGAAAGATAAATTCTGTATTCTGCAATCTTTGTGGGATTTGTAGAGGTAGAGTTTCCAGAAGGGGGAGATAAGCTTCAATACATTTTTTTTTCCTGAAGTATTTAACAAAAGCACACATTTCTCCTGTAGGAATGCATGTTACAGGACGTTGAGCCATTCACGCTAGACTGCGCAGAACCAGATTTTTGTTTACATTAAACCCCTTCGTGTTGCTGTGACTGCAGTTGCCTCTGCACTCGAAGCCACTTCTGTCTTTCTCCCCTTTCCACGTCCACACTGGCTGAACAACAGCAGCGAAGTGAGATTTGCGCCACAGGTCACACTGCTGTCATCAACCCTGTCACACACTGTCCTGAGGACTGGGACTGACGTCAGCCGCGGTGCTGAGGTGCGGGCTCCTGCCTTGTGGAGAAGTGCAGCCGTACACCCAGGCGACTTCATAAAATGGCTAGTAAATAATAATGGTTCCCTAAACCCCTTGGGAAAATTTATGGAATGCTGTAAATCCTTAATTATAACAATTGCTTCCATGACAGCCTCAGTGAACACCCACGAACACGCACACGCAGAGGCTTCCTTGTGCAATTGGGCGCCGGTGCCAGCAAACCCTGCTGCCTCCGCTCCGGGTTGGTGGCAGTAGTGTGAAGATGATGGTAACGTTTGACTTTTCTGTAACATGCATGTTCACACACGCGTTGTTACCAAGTGGCTGGGGATGCCCAGCGTCAATACAGGCTGTTACTAAGGCACGTCCCTTCCCAGACTGCCAAACTTCTGTATTACAGAATTAATTTCTTCAGGCAAGGCGCAACAGCTGAAGCATGCAGCACTGTACACCTTCCCCATACGATTACTCAGTATTTTAAGTAGCAAAATTTGCACATACATCCCTATGCATTTCCCTACCTGGGTTTGTTCACCATTAGAGTTTGGGTCTGGGCTAGAAGCTTTTAAATCCCAAATAGCTGGCTTTGCCAAGGGAAGCCAACCGGGGAACGCTGTAAAAGAAGGTCTTAGCAAATAGTGGTGGGACATCTGCTTTGAGCTCTGGTAAGCGCACCGTGCCGTTCCTCGCACTCATTTGACTTGCAATGTGCATTGCCATCTGGAAAACAGAAATATCAACATCCTCCTTAGCCTGCTTCAGTCCGAGCAAGCCTTGCCATCTGCTAGCCTTATGCTCTGTGGGTTTTTGATATATTTAAATGCTTCTGAGGGCAGCAAGCGTTGTTGAGTGCTGGTAAGATACTCGAATCAGAACTACTGGTCTACTTTGCCTTAAATACTTCCCAGACAAAAGGAGCTGTTGTAATGAACTTGCCCAAGCATCCTCAAACGAGGATCCATATTACGTCAACTAGTGATTCCTTCATCTTACCCATACTGCTATATGATATAGAATTTATCTTTTATATGTGGCTTTACGAGCATATCATCAAAGATGATGAGGTACACACATCCACCATTTAAATGTCACTAAAATCTTCCACATGATCAGTCTGCTGCTACACAGCCCGGGCAGGCTCATGCAAGGTCACAGTGCCCCATACGGAGCAGATACTCACGCCACCAGGCTGGTGCCATGAGTGCAGTCTCTCTGCTGCGACTCGAGCTGTTTTTCCCCCCTCACATAGCCTCTCAGCACCCCAAAAAACAGCCACACAAACCTGGAGAGGAGGATGTGCTCATACGCACATGTGTTTCCATTCACCTCAGCTATAAAATGTTTAAATTCAAGGGGCTGCCTGCTGGGTCGCTGGGTCCCTCTGCCTTTCTTGTGCAAACTGTTCCAGTTTATGAATACTATTTATTAGAGCACTGGTTTGAATTCAACCAGTAAATAATTGCTATTCATTCTTTGGCCGTCACAAAGTAAAACAACTGCAGTAGGAAAGATTAGGAGCATTTTATCATTGGAACCCGTTGCCCATGGTTAATGCAGAGCCTGGGAATGAAAGACCAGGTCCATATTCCAAATCTGGTAGAAGAGCCCCAGATCTGGTAGAAAAGCCCCAGATCTGGTAGAAGAGTCTCCTTACACAGTGAGGAGAAGCTTTAACCACTCAGAAACAGATTCTTCTCAGAAGGGAACTACATTACTTGTGGCTTTTCACAGCCAGGAAAACCAGGCTTAGGTGTCTAAATATTACAGAGGGTTCAAGGCTGAGGATCCTGAGCCAAAAGAGGCCTAGTACGGTAAATGCCAAGACCCGGACCTTTCATGTGCTTTTAACTCTTACTGCTTTATACATTTCCCTGTCCTTGCAATGTCTGGGGATTTTGACTTTGATGGGCAGTCCTATCTCTGCATTGCTTTGGGGAAGGCGTGCATACCCCAGGGTAAGCAGCAGAGAGCTCAGGGTTAGCACTGCTGTGCTCAGCATCACAACACTCAGGATCTTTGCTGATCTACCCTTGGTGCTTTTAATTGTGGGGTTCATCATTTAGCTCTTGTTCACTTGATTATTGATGTTTTAGGGTGAGTTGTAAGTCGGCGTAAAAGGCTGAGATCAGAGAAGACTGTTGAATTTCTCAAATGGCTCTTTGCAGCCTGCCTGTCTGATCGAGGAAACAAAGAGCCGTCTGTGCTGCTGTAGAAGAAAACCAAAGTAAGAGCTCTCAGGGAAATTTATTACAGGTTTAAGAAATAGATTTCATTTACTTCCACAAAAAAAAATCTTTGCAATGGCATAAAAATTGATGGGATCATGGCCTTGATCCCTTCTAACACCTTTTAATTTAAATATATTATTTCTATAGCATGCTTAATATTTTAAAATAATCCAAAACTTCCCTCCCTCTATTTTGTTGCTTTACTAGCACAGACACACCTATTTAACAAATCTTCCAGTAGCTTCTACATAAACATGATAAGCGTGTCATTGCAGTCACAGTAGTGCTTTGCAGGTACACATATTAACATTTTAATCTTAAAAACTACTTTGGGGCAGATTTTTAGTGGATTGTAACACTCACTGATGTCCTCTTTCCACCTTTGAGAAAAGCTTAAAAGTGTAAGTCCTGTCAATATTCTGCTTTCTGAAACTCTGTGCCTCCAGGTGACAGTCAAGTCATGCTAACAGTTCACTATGCAAGCCGTGAAAAAAAAAAAAAAATTGATCATCTGAATGACAGCCAGAAAGGACAGGCAGAGGTTAGAGTGTAATAACGGAGTTCCTCGAAGACAAGAGGGGTGTAACTGCCAGGCAGGCGTATGCTAACCCTTTGGAGGCTTGTCTGCGGAACAAGATTCCTGTGTGTGCAGGAATATATACTCCGGCCATCCAGGAGGATGGCATTTTTTTTTTGAGTGTGAGAGAAAAATCCTGCAGTGAAGCGTTAATTCTTTACTTCTGGATGAGCACATCGCAGTTCTCAGTGTTACTATAGGAAACATTGTATTTTTGTACAATAGAAAACACTAGAGAGAGTATTGGCACTTTTTATTACTCAGATTAATTAAGTTTTCAATTGAGATAAATCTTTAACATTGTTACCAACAAGTCAAGAGCAGAACATAGGTCAGGTACCAAGGAGCTCATCTTGTGGAAACAGCTCCTTTCAGCAGGCCCCAGCCTGCTGGGGCTTCTAGGCAGATCTTCTATTTCTGTCCAAGCCATCAGTTGATTTATAGTTGCATTTCCCTATAGCTGTGGCTTTTACAATAATAATGGAAGCATTGAATATCTTAAACTAAACACCACTCACAAATTGTCAGACAGAGTTAGATAAACTTTAATAAAACTATTTGGAAGAACTGTCTGCCTCACTGGTAAAGGATAAGTCAGGACATCCAGACATTTCCATAGTGTGAACTTTATGATGAAAAGCCCATACCAAGACCTGTTTTCATTGATTGCTGGCTGAAAATGTCCGGCTCCTCTGAAGGAGCCTGGTCTGTAGCTCTGCAAGACTGTCTCCCAAGCGCAGCCCTGGCTGCAGTCATGGAAACGTTTGGGTCGGAAGGGGCATCTGGAGCGCATCTGGTTGAAGCAGGTCCATTTAGATTGGGTTGCTCAAGGACTTGTGCACATGGTTGAACGGGAAAATTAATTCAGTCCAGTTTTGAGTTAAATTCCAGAAGAAGACGGTGATTATAGAGAGCAGAATAAATGTACAGGGGGGCCTCCAGTGAATCAGCATGTGCAAGGAGAGAGCTGAGGCTCAGGAGAAACATTTGCCCATTAGAGTGGTTGTGAATTAGTCAATGGTAGAAAAAATTACTTGGCTGTCTCATTGAATTCTCAGTGAATAGAAAGGCCTTTTGCAGAACTGAAAAGCTAACTTCCCTTGAATCCTGCATTAGTAAGTACTTATTAGGATGTGAAATACAGTGCTCCATTCAGACAGGAAAGCTTCTTGAATGAAGGGAGCAATCCTGATTTTTCTACACTATTCATCAAGTGCACTGCCGCAGGTCTGTCCTTCCAGTTTTGGAAGATAGTACCTCAAACTAGTGATAATCCTAAAATTAAAGGAATGGACTTGAACTTTGAAATGTTTATTTTTATTTGTATCCAGCAAGCCCTTTGAAAAGGAGTTCCCCAGGATAAGCAAGGCAGCAATGAGGAGTGGGCTGCAGGCTGAGGAAGGGCTGCGTAGCGCTTTGGGGTGGCTTACAGAAACCAGAGGTCTATAGCCACCATAGCTGGCACACACAAAATACACAGAAGCCTGTGGGTGCCAGAGGATCTGGTCACAGAAACAAAAGAATTGGCCCAGGACGCTGAACAGTTGCACAAAACTTCCCGTCTCAGAGGTGAGACAGAGAGAGAGGGGCAGAGTCACAACAGCAATGACAGGTCTGAACACGCATGGTCATCACGTCGCTGCCTGTTGAATGTAGTGGCGGAGCCTGGAGCCCGCAGCATTCCTGAGACCCGGCTTCTCACGTCCACACTGTCCCCCCAGGAGGCTTGACCTCAGTGAAGAAGCACCATGGCTTGCTGCAAGCAGGGCTGTGGAGCTTTTGGGCAGCACCAACCTCATCTGCTCACTGCTGACCCGCTGTCACCAAAAGGGCAATGGATTTACAGGGGCTGCTGGGTCAGGCACAGTGAGAGAGGTTCACCATGAGCAGTTCAGTGGCGTCATCCCATAGCTAGCCCCAAGGATACTTCAACAGATGATAAACTCTTGCATTACAATTATTATACGTGCTAAAATAGAAATCTTACTTGACTTGCATCAAGAACTGACTAGTGCAATGGTGCTGGGAAGGATCAAGCCCAACACTGAATCCCTCGCTCACGTGGAGATTAAATCGTGCTTGGCCAGAACAGCGAAAGACCTACCAGGCTCCTATGAATAAAAATGTTTTTTCAGGTCCTTCTTCGAGTTATATGTTTTATAGGAGATGCTCATCTAACTACAGTTTTGTGAGGCATAACTTTGTTTCTGATGTGGTTTCCCTACTTCTGTCCTTGTAACTTTGCTGTAATTACAGCACCTCTTGGTTCATTAAAAATCTCGTTTATGAGTTCACAATTTCTCATTCCCAAGTAGAGAAACTTCAACATGTGTGCCCTAAAAATATCTAATGCTGTTGAGGCTATATTAATTTAAAAGGCAAAGTCCTCCCTTGTTTTTTATTGGGTGTGCTTTTGGTTTTTCCTATTGGCTTGGCGACTTTCCATTCCTCTCCAGAGGGAACCTCACCTGACTATCAGCTTCCCTCACAGTGTCCATTCTCAGCATAAGCTTGCCTGCTAAAATCACATTTTAAGAAAAATAGCTCCAGTTAATTTCCACAGTGAGCCCTGACTTCAGCCAGCCCAACACGTTTGCATCTCCTCCGCTCAGTGGCATGTCACACCCCTGCCAGTGACATCTCTTCATGTTTCGCGGAATGATACATGTCTGGATTGTTAATCCCTGTAGTGCATCCACTTGTTCTTTAGTTGGAAGTCTGGATCACAGTCCTACCTGTAGGAATCTGGAAGGAGAGCAAGTCCAAGAGAGGACTGTGTCCAGTGGGCAACATCAGGGACTCAAACCCAGTGCCAAGAAGCCTGTTCTGCTGCTTCAGCATCCTCAGACCCTCCGTTTTCAGCTGGGTCATTCAAGACTTGCACGCACTCTCGAGTAGTAGGTATGATACTACTGGAGCTGGGTCTGGAGAGAACATAGCTTCCCAGCTAGCTTAAGTGATCAACTAATTAAGTAACTTACTAATCATTTTTTCTAGAACCTTATCTGGCAATGACTTATTTTTGTCCCCATGTCATTTCTTGTTATCCAGTTTTACGCGGTCAAGCAGAGCATCAGGAAGATAAACTGGGATGCACATTATCTTCATAAAAATATACTTTGCTCATCCTTCATACACAACAACCACAGAACATACTTTTTCCTGTGAAGATCACTTTGGTGGCCATGCCTACTGATCCCACCATCATCTCTGTAACTTACAAACCTACTTAATGGAAGTAAAATTTCTTCTTGCCCTTTCTCTTCACCTTGTACATCGAGTCCTAAAATATCAGCATATTCCTCTCCCCTTAAACCACCTGATGTTCTCTCAGGACTACACTGCCCTACCTGAGGGGATGCTCTCTGGGCCGGAGATCAGCGTCCCTCCAGTCGACCTACGCCCAGTACCGAGTGCCCGTTTAGCACCTCCCTTCCACAAAAACTGCTTTCTTCCACACAGCTCTTCGTGCAGAAACTACTCTTCTCTCCAGCTCCGGTTTGTGCTGAGAAACCAGCTGCGAGCCATTTAATGAAGGTAGGTTTAAAGATATCTCATGTTTGTCATTATTTTAACTAGTAAAACCTCAAATAAACAAACTTTTATTTTAGATTTAGTTTCAATGAACAAAGTTGAAATATTGGGAATAAGCATTAATGAAGAGCTCAGATATAAATGTCCCGGCATGTTTTTAATCTTTTAATTATACTTTGCATCTCAAGTGCTTTTTAATACGAAGTGAAATCCAGTTAATATAGAGAGGCCGATTTCATACATGTACATCAGAAAGATACTCTGAGCTCCACTTCTAGAGGTACAAAGCAGACAGCTCACGAAGGTGTGGCATAGGTTGCTCAGCTTCTTTATTTTTAATTACAGTTAAACTCCGGTCCATTAAAAAAACAGCTAAGTATGATAAGGGACAAAAATAAGAGTGAAAGAATAAGTGCAAAAAAAGGTAATGCGCAGGAAATAACATTTATTCTCGTGAGACTCTAAAATACCTTTGGTGCCAGCCATCTAAATTGCTGTGAATACCCGTGGTTAATACTGGCAGAGATCTTTACCAGTGAACGCAGCCAAACAGAGAGCGGTCAGATACCTTCAAAGACCGATTCAACAAGCGGCCGGCGTCAAGGGAGGGATGTAGCATTTCTCCTTTGATGTGCAGCGATCTGGGATTGCACATTGAGACTGGGTGGTCAAACTTCAAAGGGAAATGTGATTCCTCATCCTATTCAGCCACTGCATTTTTCAGTGCTTTGTAGATTGCTAAACTTACTTTTATTAAAGTAAATTTCATATTTAATTTTTTTCGCTTCTGAAATTCAGCTAGATTTGACCATCTTTAAACCAAGTATATTCTGCATCCTGTAAAGAAAAAGGACCGACAGTTTTCTGTAAATCAGCTGAACAATTGGCAAAGAAAAAAGTGTGATGCTTCAGCTTGTTAGTACTCCATACCCTAATTGGTATTTTTGAAGTTTAAAAAAGCAAAAGGATTTAAAGATATTTTAAATACTGCAAATACTTTTCTTATTAGCTGCTAACAGCACCTTTCAAATGTTACAAATAGAAACGAAACACCATTTTTCCCATATCCTGGGTTAGTTCTGTAAACTTGGACTATTTTTACCAAATACGTGCATAGCTTTATTTTATACTTTAGGTAAACTCTGTCACAATTTTTATTAAAAAACTAGCAAAATAGGACAGTAAAATAGAGTATACACGAAATGTACCATAAAACCACTGTAGTGGTAATCTCAGGTGCTGTTTATATCACAAATCAAATATGATTTAGTATGTTAAATTTATCTTGTCCTTTGAAAGATTTTTCTATGCAACCTCAAAACTCAGCGTAATGCATATTTTGAAGTGATGTATGACAGAGATCCATTAAGAAAGAGAGAAGTAAAAGGCCATTTGGCACACATTTTAAGGCTTGGAGAAGTTATCAGTATCCTTTATTCTAGCTTTCTGCAAACAAAGGCAGAAAACCAGACTAAAATGGCTGTATCGATCTTTTAAATTGTTGGATTTCTAGTGCATCTTTCAGAAGACAGCTAGTCTCGATTAAACGACTTAAGTTGATGGAGATGTTCCAGTAAGAAGTTATTCTTACAGCTTAAGAAAAGCTCTTTTAATATGAATTGTCTATTTTCAGTTTTAACTTTGGTCAGCTAACAGATGGAAGCAAATAACCCAAACACCTTTTGTTAGAGAAACTGTTTATGAGGTTCTTTATAGTCCCTCAGTGTAAGGCGGTCCTTCCATACCCTCACTCGTCTCTGCACATCTCTTCTTTCAGTTTCTTTCCCCCCACCATTTTTGTGGGCATTCAAATAGCTGTTTAACTTCCCAGTGACTGCTTGGGTATTTCAAGGTTAAAGCATCCAGGGATCACTGTCTCTTAGCTATAAAGGCCACCTTGGTTATTCACATTCTGTACGGTATTTCTGGTACAGCAGCGCTGGAACACACAGGTGCTGTGGTCTCATTCTGCCACTGATGCATTTCGCTTCCCATGAATGTTATGATTACTGCTTGCTTAGTATTTCACAGTTCTTTGAAAATGTATCTATTTTTAAGCCCACGGTGTTGCTGTAACTTCAAAATTACTTTGTATTCATCTTTTTTGGAGCAGTTACCACAAAAGCGTGACTTTTTCTGAACTACTTAAAAAAGGGAATAATATTAAATACATTAAAAATGTGTATCCATATTTTAAGAAGGTTGAGCAGGAACATAGTGTGGAAGTACATATTCCATGTAATTTAAAGGAGGTCTTTAACTAGAGGTCGTGAAAGAAAGAATGCTCTAAATGTTAGGATGAAAGAACTAGTTCAGTTTCTCACTCTTTCATAGCTCTCCGTGTTCACGCAAACAATTCCCAGCATTGTTCTGCCTCAGTTTCTCACTTACACAGGAGGGATAAAAACATGGCAATGCTTACTGCTCACGCAGCTCTAAGGAAAAAAAAAAATCCATTAAAGTGTCTTAGGTGCAAAAATAGTACAGTAATACAGCAACAAACATGCTAGTTAATAAGAACTACCAACTCAGAAGCTCTTGCTATACAACGGTATGTTTTATTACTAACAAAGACAGTAATAACAAAACTACTAAACATGTGTATGAAGTTACCCATTTACAAACACGACTACAAGAATGAAGGGTACTTAGTGTGCATTTTCACAGGAGATGTTTCGGATCTTTCTCACTGTCCTTCTCAGCAGCAAGAATTCTGTGTATTTTAAATGGGGAAATTATAAAAGAAATAGCATGTCCTATTTAAGGCAATAAATTACAAATGATAAAATGCCGATGCCGTAACGTAATGGTAAATACATTCAATTTTTATTGCATGATGGATAAAACAAATAACTTTGGTTTATCAGAACTGTAGTTCCTGTTGATTCAGCATTTACATGACCTTTGCACAATGCAATTTTGCTTGATTGTTCAATAGAACAATTTGTTCATCACCATGAATGCTGCCCAAATTGGAACACAATAATTCCTCTGCATAATATCAAAATCTTGAGAAATATTCTTATTAGTAAACAAATGCAAGATGCTGAATGGTCTTACAAAATGCATTGCTATTTACGTTTAGAAAACGGCAAAATCCTGGCTCCAAATTATCTCAAGTAATAAATCACATTGACTTCACTGGAGCCAGGACAAAATTCTTATCCACGTCAGTAGTACTTGCTCTTGAGAACCACCCTATCATAAGAAAGGCTACATGTATGAAGATCTTTTTGATTTAAAGAAAATATATTGCTGTAGTATATAGAAAATTAAGCTTTGTAGAAAAAGTATCTTGTTTTCAGTAAATATATTGTGTTAAACAAGCCTGTATATTAATAACTCAACAGTTTATTTTCTGCAAGATATTTCTCTACAGAATTAAAAAAAAAAATTAAGTTACTTGCATAGAAACAACGTGAAACACACACTTTCACTGCAGCTCAGTAAAAAAAAAAAACAAAAACCACAAACAAAAACAAACCAACAAAAAAACAACCCGAAGTGTGTACTTCAGACTCTGCCCCCCATGCTGCCAGGGACCTGAAGTGTTTTCTTCTTTGGCACGATGCACTGGAGCACCGCACCAGGAGGGGCTCCACGAAGGATTGCTCTG
The DNA here is from genome assembly GCF_047370975.1 of Nipponia nippon. Classification (NCBI taxonomy): domain Eukaryota; kingdom Metazoa; phylum Chordata; class Aves; order Pelecaniformes; family Threskiornithidae; genus Nipponia; species Nipponia nippon. Next base: position 22,535,363 of record NW_028262290.1, read on the forward strand.
AAGCAGTGCTGCATCTAACGCACTGTCCCTGCAACAGGACGCACAGACGTCTGGTATGGTGCACGTTATACAGAAAGGTACAACCTGCTTTACTCAGAACTAAATAACATTGTCTGATCACCACAGGACTGTTGACTTTAGTAACACCGAAGGGAAGCATGTTAACTTTACCAGGTTTATACAGTACATACAGAACAGCAGTTCTAAATATTGACCTTACGCAGGCAGTTATTTACAAAATTCATTTTTATGTACAAAATAAATCACTATAATTCCAGATTCCCTTTCATATTCAGTGTACAAGCTACCATAAAACAGTGCTATAATTGATATATCATGACACACAATTTAAAGAGTATTTATAAATTTGTGTATCCCTTAAGTGATACTGCTGTTTAAAACATAGTAAAAAAGAGAAAAAAAAAATTTAACAAGCTTTGAAAAACATCAAAGATGCAGATATAACTTTATGCCTTGAAAAGTAACAGTGCTTTCTAAGCATTATTTTAATGCAATTCATTACAAAGTGTTCTTTACGCTGGGAATAGTGTTTGTTTCTCTCCTTTTTTTTCTTAAATTACTTCTATAGTCAATCCAGCCACGTCCTACAGAACTTCAATTTCCATTATTCCTGGATAGGATTAAATGTAGTACATTATTGCTAGCTGTCCCCACAACAAAACTCATATTTTTTAAGTGCAAAGCAAGATATGTGTGTTTTTTAATAAGGCACAGAATACCAGTTATTTCCAGTGTAACACAGAACCTGTATCAGTTTTATACGTTGAAAATGTTCATATAATATTTCAGTCTTTCAAAGGTTTGAACTGTTTCCTGAATCCAGCTCTCTTCTGGTGTCTGAAGCCGAGTAGACAAGTAGTGATACGGAAGCTGACTGTGAGACACCAGGTATTTGGGAACAGCTGCTTTGCAATGAAGGAGATTCGATAAAATCATTTTTAGGAGTTATTCTGTAAGTAATGAAAAATAAAACACAGGGAGTCAATTTTAAGCACAGTGCATTAAACTGCAAAAAATACATTTTTAGCAATGAAATTATAATATATCTTAAGCTGTATTCTTTTCAAGAGAATGCAATACAGTTCCGTACACTTTTCCAAGCTCAGGGTCACCATTGTTCTTTTTTAGACTCGTCACTTTTCAAGATGATTGCATTGCAGCCACAGATTTCTTGAGGGTTCAACAATACAAAAATATACGATGAGCTAAGCTCCAGCACTCAATGCTTAAAAGGAAAAGAAGAATTCTACAAAAACATAAAATAGCCCATATGCTAAAGACACATGGCCATATGAAATAGTTTGTAAGAATTACAGTACTCTCGACAGCTACTGAGGGTTAACTGCATATGAGAGTACAGCGATTCTTCAGAGAGAAATAGAAAACTTACAAAAATAGTGGTAATACACTTAACAAGCAAAAGATTGAGTTAAGGAACCTTACCTTCCTTCACCTACTCTCTTCATACTCTCAGCCAAGCTACTCATATCACATGTGCTATCTGCTTTGTTTCTTTTTTCCACCTGATCCACGGTCAGTTTAGAACTAGATAACAGTTGATCTCCACTGTTTTCACCTTCCTCGACTCTTCGGGCTGATGTTCTGTCTGCCTCTATCTCTTTCTCAGATGTCTCTGGGGAGGTTTTAATTTCTGCAACAGTTTCTTGGCTTAAGTAATCATGATTAGCGATTGCTACTGCAGAAGTTCCATGATTTGTTGTGCCACCCGTACTAGTCCCCATTGACTTCGAAATGACTTTCAATCTGTGAGAAGTTGATTTGTAGTGCTTCTTTTTATGTTTAACTTTGGAATTGTGCTTCAAGAAAAATTCACATGATTCTTGCAGCACTCTTCGACTCTCACTGATTGGACTGAAAGAAAATACAAGCATGTAACTGAATGAAGAGGATAACCTTAGATAAGTGATATAGCTTCATAGACAAAAATGTGAAAGAATAGCAACCAATGATGCAATCCGAGCTGGATGTTAATGAACACGAACAAAACAATTGTATGTGAAAAGAGGAGAAAAAAATCTGATCATAATGGCTCCAAAGTAATTATGTCTGTGGAACAATTAAATAAAGCAGATTTCTACATTTCTTACTTCTGCAAGTAGGTCCAATGACTTCGGTAGATTAATCATCTAAGAGAGGAAAGCAGGATTAGCTCATAAGCAGCTGTATTACCAAATTAACTTTGTGTAAGCCTCATTCAAGTGAAAAAAAGCCTAAGCATTATAAAATTGACTTCATTATTTTTAAATTTTTATAGCTGAAAGCAGTTAACATCTGAAACAGAAGAAAAATTATACAGGAAATGGAAAAAGAGGGGAGAGGGAAAGGAAGCTATAAGCTCACCACCAAGGAATGTAGATGTAAAATAAAAGGAGCTTAAAGACTGCTGTTTGGGAAACCCAAAGAAACAAAGAGATCTAAAAATAGAGTATAATTTATGAGTAACACAAATAATCTAAAACTAAATAATCAAGGAATAAAAAGGAATGGAAAAAGTTACAACTACAAGAAACAGAGGTGACACAACCCGTTTAAATCCATAGATATAAATTTACTAAAATTAAGTAATAAAGCTAATTATTCTGTTTCAGAAAAAAATAAGGAACAGTAGATCAATACAATAAAAGTGATACCAAGGAGGGTTCAATGAAAATTAATTTTAAAATAAGACAAGCCTGGCAGAGGAGAAAAGCAGAGGATGTTATTATGGCATGATGGTAAACATAGCTAAATACTGTGCCAAATGAAGCAGTCAGAACACATGAAAGGATCTAAGCTGATGGCTGAAATGATCTTCCTTCATTTGACTAGAAACCAGAGATGTATTAGCCAATGCTAAACACAGCAATGTCTTCTGCTCTATGAAGAGAACAAACCAGCAGAGGAAAACATCTTCTGTCTTCCGAGAATGTTGTCAAAAAGTCATTGCATATGTAAAACTTCCACAGACTCCAACGGAATTTTGCTGATGCCCATATGCAGCATTTAGACTCCGAAAAAGAAAGGGTCTAAGGACAACATTTTGATTACCTGAGCTATATTTAAGAAACATGTCTGAAATCCAATTTAAAGTATACACTTTAAAAACAGGAATAAAAAATTGTTCTTACTCTCTTTTGCGGTTTCTGTTGAAGAAATTGGCCCATTCAGAACAGGTCTTTTTACTTCCCACCCAGAAGACTGGAGATATGCCAACAATTAATGTCAGCAAATATTTCATCAGAAACAAAAATATTTCTGGTCTTGCTAGTGCCTTTGCCTAGAAGATAACAAAGTTTAATAAATGTAAAGAAGAAAATACTTGTTGATTTATTTTTTAAATGCAGAAAACAAATTATGTAAAAGAGAGACTTTCTCCTTATGGCTGTTCTTCTTTGTTAAGGCTTGTACAGTGGACAAATGTTAGACATGTACAGTCAAGTCAGACCTGGTTAATGTCTACAGCTGAATACACAGAGAGGAGATTAGTCAGAAGGAAATATTTTTCTTTTAAAATGAAAGGAAAGATAATTTGGGGGGTAATAGTATTAGCAACCATGTTCTTCAGAGATAGTTTGTATGTATAAGATTATTCCCTTCAACTTAAAAGAAATAGCAAGTGGATGAGTTGGGAGTTAATCAGATTAGACAGCATCTTCAAGGAGCCGCAGGGAACTACATAGTAGTTTTCTGTTTATTGCAAAATTAATCCACCTATTTGCAGAACTGGATCATAGGAGCTGAGACATTTAACTCAGTAAGAGATTATTATCTTCTGCTCCCATGCTGCAAATTTAATTTACATTACCTGGCTTATCTGCCACTCCCATCTATGAAAAGTCACTATTTTTGATGGTCAGGTAACATTAGCTACTTAAACTGAAGTTTGTTTTTATTTCGTTTTGATCTGGCCAATGTAATAAAAGTCTACAAGCTAGCTCAGGTAAGCCAAGGCCGAGCACACCACTTTAAGCTACTGCATAGTTAGCACATGCTGTTTATTACAGGGACAGATCCCATTAAGTGTGTCTTTGCATAACATTCCCTGTTGCTATTTACTCTTTCCAATAGGTTAATTAAAGGCTGAGAAAACATGGTCTTTCTGCCTTATTATGCCAAGCTGTTATATTTAAGCACCATACAACAAGGGCTTTTTTTTTTTTTTAAAAGCATAAAAGCCTTGTTTTCAGCCTCGTATGTTTTGGACCATTTAGGTTGATACAACGCTCAGTGCAAAACCCGCTGAAGACAAAGTGCACTTGTTAAGAATGGTAATGGAAGCAAGAATAACCAAGAGGTCTGTGAGCTGTGCTACTCTCAGCTTACACTGACTTCAATACAGAGGATACAGAGGGTGTTTAAGAATGTAGAAGGATCAAGTCTTATCATTCCATAATGCCTGTGCTTATATTCCTCTTCTTAATGATAGTTTATTGCAGTAAAAACATAGATGGTAAGTGCAAAGCAATGAAAGATGACACAAGGCACTTGCATTTCTCTTAGTGATGGTGTCTTTTTTTACATTTGTTCTTAAAAGGAAAGAAATAAACCATAAATTACTTGCGATTGCAGGGAGTTTTATGTACTTACAAGAGATTTAATCCATAGAGAGTACTGAACATGGGCGGATTTACTTTAAAAGCCTTTCCAAGGAAGTTGGTTTTTTAAAAGTCAAATGTTAAATATGAACACCTCTGCAATTTAAAGTGCTGTTGGGTTGCTTGTTTTTTTTCTTTTTTGTTTGTTTGGTTTTTTTTAAAGATTTCTTCACATTACTGAACATCAGCCTGCAAATGACAGCTATTGTGGAAAAAATGTACTGGAAATTTGTTTTGTACTATCAAGTGGTTTACACTTCTACACTTGGAAGAAAAAAAGATGAAAGTGATTTTAAATCTACGGTTATAAGCAACATTTTAAATCCAATTTAGACTCAATTTTCAAGAATCATTATTTCAGCTTCAACTGAAATTGATGCAAACTCACTTCAGGTACTTTGATACTGAGCTAGGCACCCAAGTACTTTTAGGAATAGATACTGTGAAGAATGACCCTCCCCCCAGCACAATTTGTAACATGAAGTTCAAATGTCGTAAAGATTATATATTCCCTTTAGAGCTGCGAGTCGGAATTTAATTGCTGAGTGCTATCAGTTTGACTAGTGAAAAATTTCAAAGCAAAAGTACGATACCACCAATTTTGACTTAAAAAGCAACTGATCACAGCATGTTCTTGAACTGATTACTTCATGTGAAAATAATCTACTATCTGCACGGCAGATAGGGTGATGCATAAGGGTTTTTGCCAATTAACTTTCCAGTATTATTTATAAAAGAAACTGCTACTTGCCTGATAAGGACAAGGAATATGGTACTGGTCACAGTGGTCAAATACCCAAGTCGTTTCCCAGATTTTCCGGTTCACCAGTTCATAGACATAACATCCAAGAAGTGCTACAAGTGGCACCAAGTATAAACCACTAAAAACTCCAATTCGGATCATAAATTTCTTTAGCTTCTCCTGGTTTCTGCCATCGTGTTGTATGACTTGCCGCACATGATTTAAAGAAATAATACCAGCTAAAAGAAGAGAGAGACCGAAAAAAACACAAAGGCACAACGGCAAAAGCACAAAGTACAGAGAGGCATCCAGATCATAGAGACCCACAAAGCAAACTCCACTGATATTGTCCCCTTCAACTTTGTTCATTGCAAGGAGCATAATGGTTAGAAAACCAGGTATTCCCCACGCAACTGCGTGGAACCACATCGCCTTCTGTGCAATTGCTTCACAGCTCCATTTTCTTCCTGCCGCAAGGAACCAAGTGATTGTAAGAATCACCCACCATATAGTTCCTGCCATGGTGAAGAAATACAAAACCATGAAAAGGACAGTACAGGCTTTGTTTTGGGAGCCAAGAACAACTGTTTCACCGATTTCTAACTTATCATCTGCCTCGTTACAGGCAGTTCTGTTCCCAAGTAAAAATCCGATAAAGTACATTAGAGAGACTATGCTGTAACAGACGGAGTAATATATGATTGGCCTCTCTGGGTACCTAAACCTTTTAACATCAATCAGAAAAGTCAGGAATGTGAAAAGCGTAGCACAAAGACAAAAGATTGAAACTATTCCAATGAAGCTTTTCGCAACATCCAATTCATAATTTTTGAAGTACATATTGGGACATGGGGGTGCACACTGATCAATTCCTAGAAACTTGTAGCCTTGTCCATTGGTAGTGTGTAGGTGTCGTGGACACCAGAATCCATAATCCCTTCGGATCTGGCCTGGGGTCTTCTGAGTTCCATGTACGTTTGTGGTTACAGCAGCAGTGGCAGGAACAGTCTCGTCACAATTGACTAGTCTACATAAACAAACAGAAGATGAAATATCTTAATATCCCTCATGCTCAACTATAATTATTTCTTAGAAATACAAAAAAAATCTGGTTCTAAGCACTGTTAAATTTTATAGATAATGCAAAATGTGCATTATATGAAAAAAATCAGGTTACATTTTAAAAAAGACTTCAAATATTTTCAGCTTAGAAGACTATTCAAACACTGCTATTTAACTGTTGATCTCTACCTGTTGTTTTATCGCTTATGAAACACTACTCAAATTGCAATTGTCCTTTTAGAGTCTTAAATTCTACTAAACTTTCACATATGTACACAAAAACATTTACAGGAATTGGTTTTCTTAAATCTGGATAACAATTGACTGTTGGAGACAGCAAACGATCTTGTCAAAACGCAAGCTTCAACCAAGAAACAAAGAACGAAGGCTGACTGTATCTAGAATTAACTCATGACTAGTATAAGATTATTATTATAATTTTTTATGTTATAGTGATATTTCATTGTCAACAACAATAAAACTACCTAACTGAAAGACAAAAGCAAAAAATATAAGCATTGTAAAAAATGATCACTATTTTAGCAATTTTTTTTCTAGCTCCATAACGTTCATTTAAAAATTGTTCAAGACTCAATTGCTCAAGGGTTTAATTGGACACACAGTATGTGATCTTTTTATATGGTTAATACAGTATTAGCAGTGTTGGAGATATCTTCAAACTAGATATGTAACTATAACTCAAACAGGTAAGCATTTACTCAAAACTGGATTTATATTTATATGCATTCCAAGTTCAAGCATGTATTTAAAAAGAACAAGTTTTGCATTCTAGCTTTTAAAGTAAGATTCTGTTATCTCAAAACATTCTTTGTCAAACGCTATTACAAGAGTCCCTCAATATCAGTTTGCAAGCTCAGCTTGACCTAAAAAAACCTTTCAGTTCTTTGTTTCTCTGCGTTATCATGCTGTCCAAAATCCAGACTAATCATTAAGAAAACAGATTCTGTAGCAGATTCTTTCATTAACCACAGACCGGACCAGTATGCACGGGAACAGTGAGAACTTTATTCACCCATGTCTTAATAGGCATTATGCACATCTGTAAGAATACATGAGTGTGAATCTCAGGATTCCAGTTACTGGCCATCCTCATGCCAGCTACTCTTCCATGGGCTCCAGCAGCAGGATGTCTGCTGCCGTAAGAACATCCTGCATTACGTGGACTTCTCAGGATCGGCTATTGGGGAGACATCATTTCACATATGAACAGAGCAGGTTCATTTGCAGTAAATGCTAGCAGTAATAGAATAATTTAAAGCTGCAGTGATTCCTGCAAAAATGTAATTTGATTTAAAAAGTCATTTGAAAGATATTTTGAATAACTGGATTCACTTGTAATTTTCCTAATTTTTCAAAACAATTCTTGAAGACATTTGCTGCACTGAGTGGCACTACCGTTGCTCGCACTAGATGGGAAAAGTTGATGCTTTTTGTTTTAAAACCCCACAACGTCAATTTTTCTGCAGAACTAAGGGAAATGGCATTAATGCCATCTGTCACAGTCACTCCAACGCAGACTTCTAACAGAGATCATAGCACAGGACTACTGTCCCAGCTCTCCCTCAGCCCTATCACAGATTAGCAACTGCATGGGGGTTAGAAAAAAAAAATGTTTGAGTTACCATTCTCTCCTCCTTTCCTGTACTTCTTGCCCTGACATGTGTTAAAAAAAAAAAAAATCTGGCCTTAATAATTTATAAATATCTGCAGTTGAAGGTCAGAATCTCAAGATTACACTGGAGTGTTTTCAGTGGTTTCCATTTAATACCTATATAGACTCATTTTTTTCCCCCAAATGTAATATTAACTGTCTTCTCTCTGGAACAGACACGTGAACATCTTTGAGAAAAAGGTGAAATTTTTAAAAAATAGGACTTTTGGCAGGCAGTACAGGAAAAGCAACACAAGACTGAATTTGCACATTTAAGTGGTTAGGAGTAACATAAGGCTTCCACTATTTAATGCTCGGTGTCCATTCAGATATAGAGTATTTTATATTTCATTATTTTATGCGCAATTATTTATAAAACCTCAGTGAAGCAAGTATGATCATCCCCAGTTTAGAGATCAGAAACCAAGGCAAAAATCTATGCTGTAGCATTTAATATTTTAAATTTTAAGAAATTTATAGTAAAAAGCTTCTTTTTGCAGGGATCTGAATACCGAAAAGAACTGCTGCAGAACTTTGTTGCAAAAAAGTCACAAGCAGGAAATGCAGGTGATCATCTGAATAATGAAAAAGTTTTAATAAAAAAAACAGTCCTATGCATAAGCACTGTAGGGTCACCAGTGATGCGGAAGCTACAGCAAGGTGATATTTAACATTCTGCCTCAGATTTTCAACTCAGTCTAGGTCAAATATGAAAATATCACCCCCACCTGTTAACATGAAAAATACCCCACCTGGTACATTCCAGCTCTTCAGGCCATGTGATTCCAAAAGTGTCCATCAGCTGCTTACAGTCGGAATACACCTTCTCACAGAGGCTTCGACAAGGGTGAATCACGTGAATTTGCTCCAGGCAGGCAGGGACAAAGGCTTTGCACAGAAATGTGTGGACGTCTGGTGAACAGTGAAGATTCATAAGTGTCAGAAAAGGCTATGGGGAAGAAAAAGGCTTTGGTTAGTAATTTTAAAAAAGATAATTCAAGGCATCAAAACTAACTTTCATCACTATGGCTCACATTTGTTCCCCCGTAGGTTTGAAAAGATATAGAAAATAGTGTTTGTTCTGCAGTTGTGAAAGAGCAAAACCCAGTGGCCTGAGCACCAAGAAGCTCCGTTAGCACTTCTGGCCCAGCCCCTGCCCGGGGATCTTGGCCCACCTGTAACTATTCAAATCTGATTTTTCCTATTTGACAATATTAGAAATCTGAAAGGTATTATGAAAGCCCAAGATTTTAAAAAAATAGGGTAAAACATTAAGTTCCTACATTCACCAGTCAACTTCTAAATAAGAGTCCTGAGATTTTTTTAAAGGTGGTCTGTCCCTGTGGTTCCTTTTAAATTACGTTTTCAGTCCTAAGTGGTGTGTTGCACTCATCATCTCTCATGCTAGAGAGGTTTGAGGTTTTTTGATTAATGAGGTCCAAATATCATTATTCCTCATTTTTGAAACACTGCATTTCAAAATCTCAACATGACTGAGAATGAAACCAAAGAAGCCAACCACATGCCAGTGACCTGTTGGTGACTCTCGGGACACATGAAGACTAGGTCACAGATCAGGTAGGGCCACGAGGTGCCAGGTGTTGCCAGGACATAGGGCATGTATACGGCACACCAACATTTCACCCACGTAAAGAGTGCTGGGGCGGCAGGCCGGGGGGGTGTGCAGAACCAATCGGCTCCTCCATCCCGCTCGCTGGGCCTGCAGAGACTGCCCAGCAAAAAGGAAGGGAAGCAGAGAGCGGCTGGTGGGGCGTATGCATGTTGACAGCCTCCCCACCCTGCTGGTTCTCCAACAAGCCCCAGCCTTCAGACCCGTTGCAGGCTGCTGTTCACTGTCCTGTCTGCCACGCCAGGTACACATTCCTGATCCAGCTCATGAGAGTAAAACCAGCTAATTTAAACACCGTTCCAGGGGAACTAACCCACGGCCGAGGGTGAAATCAATCTGCACGATCACGGTAGCCTTTTTATGTAGGCTTTTTGATAAAACGCTTCTTGGATTTCAGGAAAAACGAATCCCTGTATCACACGTAAATAGTCAAATTCATGCACCAGGAAAGCTGAAACAGTATTTAACCCACTTCGAAATGTGCTGATAAACAGGGACGCAGCAAAAAATTTTCAAAGAAGGCAGAATTTTTAGTAAGATTTTTATTTAATAAGAATTTTATTTAATTCTTTGCGATTAACAGCTGCGGATCTCAAATATTCAACCAACGACTGGTAAAGGAAGGATTAACTTCTGAGCCCAGAACCGTATCCTTATTTTTGTCACCTTAAGTATCCCAAATATATATAGACCCATACCCCAAGAGCAAGTCTAACTACTGAGCATGCAGTTTAAAAGGAAAGACATTGATAAATAAATTTTCTCCTTCAAAATGGAGTATCTACAAATCCTTAAGGGACTTTTGTAATAAACATAGGAATGTGTGTGGGGCTGGGGGAAAGGAGAAGATAAGGCAGAGCAAGAATAATACTTTATGAAAAACCAAAAATATGTTGGCACCATCCTTCAGAGCACTCCGGCTGCGTGCTGCATCTGCAGATGCCATTACAGCAGGCGCACAGAAGTCTGATCCCCCCTCTGGATGTCTGCTCTGGAGCCGCCTTCTCAGGAACCCAAGACTTGAGTATTTTATGACAAGGAGAGAAGCATAGCTCTGCTATAATGTGCTCCAGTTCCGTAAGTTGGATTACTTCCTAAATGCTACACAGCTTCAGGTCGAAAAAAAGAGTCAGGAGTTAACCTAAATGAATTAAATTTCTTTTGCACAACTATGATGCTTGTTTTCTTTTCAATTACATTTTATTTCCTCCAATGTTTAATTTATGTTAGCTATGTTCTTCCTGACACTTAGGATAAAATAAAGATAATAGCCTAGGTAGTCCTACACATCTATAGAAATTGAGTTTACTTTTGGAATTAAGTCTTGTAGAAATTTCTTGATTGTTACGAATTCTTCCTTTTTATCACTCACAGTTCATCTCAGTTGATTAAAAAATAAAAATTTTCTACAGTAAGTTCTGGTGTGCCAGTCAAGAACTCTTGCAGACTGAGGTAAAACAGCAATATTTTCTCTAAAAAGTAAGACTTTAAAAAAAACCCAAAACCCAAAAACCTAAACCCACGAATATTCATATCTATGAAACCAACTTTATCTAAAGAGATATTTTACTAGCTATTTTGATTAGCAACTAACAATTTTTAAATAGCATTTTCCAACATAACTAATAAGGCTGTATATCATAAGTTTGCTCCCTTGATACAGAAAACGAATAAAAAGAAAGCAATGTCTGGTGAAGAAAGTCAGGACATAAAACCAACCTTTACCATTCTAACAGAATTTCTGTTACATGAAAATACTTAAAAGCTAAAATATCACAAGAATCACTACACAATAATACTGTGCATTAGAGGTAGATAATGACAAGTGAAAATTAAATGCTTGCAAGAGTTTTACTACAGCATGTTGTCATTGGCTTAAATACTGTTGTTTAAAGAACATATTTTATGTGAGTGCAAAACTACCCTAATGGATAAATGTAAAAATGCAAAACTGTAGGAAGGAAGCTATGCTTAGCGTGTAACGTAATCGGAGCAGAAATCCAAGGACATGTCTGAGGGATAATTGTTCTCACAGTATTTCTTTCAGCTTGCTAAAAATGTTTACCTTTTGACACCTGAAAGCATGAGCACAAGTTAAAAGCAGGAGGTTTGGTGTTCTGAAAACACAAGCAGACCTTCTGGGTCAGACCGAACACATAGTTCTCCCCCTGGCTGGTAGCAAGGGGGGTACAAGATGACAAGCGGACATCCCTCCCAGTTTCCAACAATCAACGGTTTAGGAAACTTTACGAGCAGCAGGTTATAACACCAGCATTCTGTTGAAAAGACACCAAGAGACCTCCTTTCTTCCTAGAACACATCTAATCCCTTTTTCAACCGTTTATGCTTATACTCTTTGTAAAATACTACAGCGCTAAGTTATATTGCATAATTTAATCAGACACTGCTGAGAAAATACTTCATTTTATTTCTTTATTGTAATTCCCGGGTTTGCAACCTAGTTTGTGTTTTGACAGTTAACAGATTACTCTTTACTTTTTCCATGCCATTTTGCCATCCTGCTATCTTCTACATTTTATATTTATATTTTATCGTAATAATGTTTTACATTTTGATTTCTACTCCTTTCAGAATATACTTTGCCTTCTATTTGCCTTGACTACATTTGAACACTGACCTCACATTTCGGCAGCACTATCCACAGTGACGACAAAGACTCTTTTCTGAGCGACAGTAACTAATATAATACCATGCACATCTACTTGTATGAATAGTGGGGGTTATTTTTTCCTACATTCATTACTCTGCATTTACCACCCCTAAATCTCACCTACCATTTTATTGTCTAATTGCACCTAACACAAGACCTTTCTGCAACCCTTCAGTATTTTTTTTTTTTTAATTTTTTTTTTTTTTTTTTTTAGCAAATTCACTATCCATCCCTCTTCCAGGTCATTTATTAGTGTGTCAGAGGTTCCAGTACAGATGACTAGGGGGAAATCACTCTAGTCATTTATTTGCTATAGGACCAAACTATCAGTTAATGATTTCATACCCTACTTTGTGACAAAACATTTATTTATTCCTACTTTCTTGTTCTTTAGGTAGGCATTGGAAAAGAAAGTTCCTGTTGGGTCACCAGCATAGTTTCTTTACAAAACACAGGTTATGACCATGTCAAAGCCTTTTTGAAAATGGAACTATAATATGCAGGCTGAATTACCCCTTTCAACAAAGTTCTTCAGTCCGTAAAAAAAGCCAACTCCAATAGATTTTACAGGCAATGATCTCCCTCAACCAAAAAAACTCTCTAAAATGTAGAACTTTGCCTCAAGCACACGCAAATAAGATTTACAAAATACAGATTTATTTTCAGAAACTGCCTACTTTTACCATTTAAGAACAGCAAAAAAGGTCGTGAATTGTGCCTGGAACTCTGCTAACAATTATGTATCTTTAAATGTGGGCTTGACTTCCAGCTACCCAATTTGGAAATGTTTCATTACAGAAAATAATAGGTCTGCATTTCCTGACGGACCATAAAAGCAAAATCTCACCAAAGCCAAACTATTCACTGCTCCTGCTGGATAGTGGGTAAGCAAAAAGTGTAAAACCGAGATCACAAGCTCACTGAGAGTATGAATTGGCTGCTTCAAGGCTATGTTATCCAGATCACGGGTGTCCCAACCACCAACCATTTTTTACCGAAGTGGTTAGCTGGGTAACCTGCACACATGCACATGTTGATGTCTTGAGCATCCAAGTTCAAGATTAAACCCGCAGATTCACCAAGCCGGTACCATGTTCCTCTCCTCTTCAGGAAGGTCAGGATGTGCAGGTGGCACAACCACATGAAAAGGCACTTGGCATATCTAGCATTAGCAACCATTGCCCTGTCACATGAAGGACAGGCATGAAAACCTGCAGGTTTAGTGATGGCAGTGCTAAAAATAGAGTGAAACCAGGCTCTTTTAAAACCAAGAATGGAGCCTCACAAAGCCAATGCAAATCCTAAAATCTAAATTCTCATCTTCCTGCCAATGGGAAAAAAAAAAAAAAACCCAACGAAAACAAAAACAGTAAATGTGAGGCAAACTAGAACACACTAACAATCTACCAAAAAACCCTCCAACAAACTAATTACAACTGTAAAGCCAAAGATGATGTAGTCTGGACCAACTGCAGAAGCGCTGCCTCGAGCAATAGCAGTGAAGAACTGAGGGCTGTGAAATGCAAACTTTTCACTGCGCCGTCAGTGCGGAGTATGAGAGGGGCACGTGCCCTGTACAGAAACCTCCCAGTGCAAAATGGTCAGAACTGAACCCCGTGAAGCATACATGTACCAACTGTGAGTACGGTCAAACAATCAAAGGGAGCAGAGCATCACTAGCCAGTGAGAGGAATAGCCTCTGCACTGAACAAAACACCAAACACCTTACTTAGTAAATCCTAGATTCTTTACAAAGTATGTCTATGTTGCATTTTATCCAGAGGCAAAAAGCCAGACTATCTCAGAAATCCAGTTATGGTGTGGTCCTACAATCAATAACACAACCGAGAGGAGTGAAAACAAACGGTGCAGAGTACAGAATCAATGGCTAGGTGCGAACACGCTCTTAAACATGCTTTGCCAACAAGTAAATTGCAACCTAGAACTGTATGTGAACCTCGTGCTCAGCATGCTTCTGTTTTGTGCTTAGCAGGCTTACAAGTCCAAGAGACAACAGAAACAAGCTCATTATCCCAAGCAGAGAGCACAGATGGTCTGTCCTACCTGATCTCAGTTTTACCCTAGAGAAAAGTATTACCAGAGACGATCAGATGTCTCTAGGGTTGGGATCTATGATAACTACTAACGTATGCCAAAACAAGTAAGTGAAATTAATCAGCAGAGTGCAGGAGAACAATGTCACAGAAATATTTAAATAATATAGAAAACAGCGGATGAAAATATCAAGGTCCTTGTTACAATCAGCTATGGTAAACCAGTTTTACAATCCTTTAACCTTGTCTTTTACAATCAAGACAGGAAATATCTTGAATTGCTGAGATACACAGAGGATAAGAGCCCTTGTTCAGCCACTGGAGCCAGTTCTTTAAGCCAGTAACAACCTACTTGCCTAACCACTGAGGTCTAGCTACCAAGTGAAAACATTTAGCTTAGTTAACCTAGTTAACACTGAGGTTAACTAAGTTAAACAATGAGAGACACCAGCTGTCTCACTGTTAAGCAATGGTACCCCTTTCACGATTTGATACAAAACTTGTGACCCAAAGCAACAACATTATAACCTTGTCATGTACATAACTGTGTACTTCAATCGCAGAAGCAAACACAGACTTAAATCTCAATTTCTACAATCATACTACACTGTGTACCCCAGATTCCTATCTATATTAAAGATACACATTGTTATTCATGAAACTATTTATCTGCTTTACAGGAAATAACACCTCACCTTAAGGATTAATAAATAGTGATTAATAATTTACAGCACCAGACTCAAACACAACTACTGCCCAGTAAGCGTCATTGCAGAATCAAAGTACAACCTCAAAACCTAAACACAATATATTTTACATATACATTTCCGTATGTGATATGTAGGAAATACAGCCACTGTCAACCATGGTGTATATAAACGGTCTCAAAAGAATATGCAGTAATTACTCTTTATACTCAGAGAGCTACACCAACAATTAAACTTCATGGTATCTTTAGCCACTTTTATAATGATAGTCTGTTTCAATTAAAAACAGTGAAACAAGTATGGCACGGTTGATTTAATCCTACATTATTGTTTCAATAGAGCTACTCTCAACTGGAGGCAAACGAGATTAGCATCATACCCAGAGAGATTAATGCCTTCATACAATTCCCAGATGGGCTGGCAAGGGTGGTAATTTGCTCATGGCCACAGTGAATCAGCTGCCAAGAAACTCTGACTCCTAATTCATGCACAATTAATTAAGTCACGATAAATAAATGTCCTAGCACATGAAACTAAATGAAGGATGAAATTTTCAAGTTTGATTAGACTCAAAGCAATGTTGAGAAAAGACTAGGTTCTTCCAATTGGATGCTATATCGATGGATTTAGATCAAAGGGAAGCTAAAGGCACTTCTAAGTTGGTATGTAAGGATTTAGAAGCTACTTTTGCAGGAGGCTAAGGCAGCTTAAGTGTCAGCATCTTGTTGCTACATGTCTGCTAGAAGTTGCTACTTCAACAGCAGAGCTGCAAAACAGAAATGTGGGTGCAGCTTCTGAACATTAGCGCAATGTCAACCATCCTTTAAATTACCAATGAAGATGGTATGAACTAATTTGCTATTGATTTAGGGGGGGCCCCAAATACTCCATGTCACTACCTGAGCTGTGGGTAATAATTGACTGTTGCTGCCAGCAGCGAGGATCAGTCATAATCTGTATTTTCTAACCTCAGTCAAAATCATATGGGTAACTCCTCGAAGACAGAAGTTTTTCGGGACTAAAATTCACTGATAGGAATACAATATTTTAGACATGAATACATATAAATTCAATATGCATCATTAGTGCACACTAATTTGACAGAGGTAAAAGAAAACCATTGAACACACATGAATTTGACTTATTAAAATAAGCTGCTTTCAAACAAAGCAGCATTACTTTCTACAGCTTTCAAAATAGAATTAAGGTAAATATAGCCATGTTTAATTTAAAAGCTTGTCAAACGTTTTTTAAATGTAATCAGTCTAGCATTTACAGAGATAAGAATGAAATCTTTTGTCAGGGTAGAAATCAGGTTACCCCAGTAGTTTATAAGCCAAATAGTTTCCTACTCAGGGACAATCTAGAGTTCAAGGAGCTGAGGGGAAAAAAAAAAAAAAAAAAAAAAAAGAAAAAAAAGAAAAATGTAATAAAAAAGCAAGCGGACCAAACAATGCTGTTCTGCAGTGGAAAATGTTTGCAAAGATATGAGCTTTCATCTGTGTCCCTCAGCTGAACAGCAAAGGCAATGCATGCACTTTGACTTTCAAAGGCAACAAGTTATTTTAGGGCTCTGAACAAAGCGTGGGGACAGCTTAACTTGCAAGAGTGGATAAGCTGAACTGCTCCCAGCAGTCTGCTCCTCCCACAGCCAGAGAGATGTGGGAGCTGCAGACCAGCAGTCAGCACCTGAAGCATCATAACTTAGAAGGGAAAGTCAGATGGCAGCTGATCTTAAAAATGCAGTGCTGTAAACTCCAGTGGCTCAGGGACTGACTGACCAGCAGTCAGACCCTGGGGAGCCAGACCTTCATCACCCACCTCAAGCTAAACTAGCCAGGCATCAGTTCAGATCGCAGGCTGTGTCACTGCTCAACGAGCTGAATTACTCATCGTCTAAACGTTCAATATATTTGCAACAAAATCACGAGTATATTTACAAACTCTTCGTCATCATTCACTCCTACACCTGTATACGCAATATACTTTAATACACATTCAGTTGTGAACCTTCATACTAGCTGTTTCAAGTTGATGGGACTATTAATGAGAAATCCAACCAGGGTAAGGACAAGGCACACGCGGTAAGGTTTTCAGAGGTCAGTAGGGCAGCAAGACACTCACCTACTTTAAAAAAAGCAAAATGAAAACCAAAAAAACCACTCTACCACCACAAATGGGCACTAAACCTGCCATTGCCATTGACAGTATACACAGACACATACGTAGAAAGATAAAGGAGGCTATACTGCTTTTTACTTCTATGGGCTCCAGACTGTTTTGCATTAAACAGCAACTACAGAATTTCTTTCGGTAGTAAGACAACTTAGTTCCATGTTTTCCCCTTAAAGTATTTTTAAGTGCAAAATAAAAATACATACATCACTACATTTTTTTAACTATAGCAAAGGTTAGAAACAATATAATTGGGAATATTACACCTCACTAAGAAGTTATTCTGAAGCAAACTAAAGTACAAGTATACCAATACTTTCCAAAATAGCTTATTAGCAAAATTCACTGCATTTAGTGGTTCTAACCTAAATTATAGCTTGACCTAAATCATAGAGATTCCAGCCTCTGCAATTTACAGTCCAAAACAAACATGAGAAGAGTTTTCCCAAGCATTACAGAACTAAACTATTTATACAAAGTTTTCAATTATATATGGTTTTATCTCCATGTACACTATACAGAGCACAAAAGACAGACAAATATAAGTTAACTGAGGGAAAGTATCCTGCGGGCCCTCAAACATCTGAAGTCTAGACAGAGCTTCATTACATCTGGACTGTGGTAGCAGACGAACCTCAAAATCTGAAATTCTTCATGTATTTGCCATGCATTACAGAAGTAAATGGATTTATTACTGAACTTTTTGTGTAGAATACAATTCAGAGTATTACCAGTAATGCTGTTGATAGACTGCTTGTTTTCTATAAAAAAGCTCCTCATTTGAAGGGAATTCCAGCAGAAGTCACTATTGCTCCGTTTCCAAAAAAGTCAGACCAGATTCATGTTTCCCCCTGTCTTTGTGAGTGTGGAGATGCACTTTAGCAGAACAGCACCACCCAGGTTACCAGAGTAGTAACCCTGCACCATACTTTCTTCCTTGCCTACTTCACACATAAACTAAATCAGGAAAATCTCAGTCATGACAGGATTGATCTTCTCAAGCAATCTTCTGTCAGTCTTCTGCAACATCAAGTAAAGCAGTCAAGACAGATCCACAAACGGGACTGGCTATTGCAACAGAAACTTGTGATGCCTAACCTCCAGGCACTTCACAAAGCCATCACAGCAGTTTCCCTATCTGATGTCCCCACAGAGGGGCACCCGAGAATGACATTCACAGAATTCAGGAAGCAGAGAGAACCTCACAGCCAGAAGAAAACGCTCAAGAGGAAAAGGAATCAAATAGTACATATCTCCAAAAGTTAGGTAACTAACGCCAAGCTCCGAAGCAACGTTTATTCAACAGACTACTTCTCAGCATGCTCACGGATCCATCTTCAGACACCTCCTTTGCCAGTCTATAAAATAAAAATTCAAGCAGTCTTAAAAAAGAAAAACAAAAACAAAAAAGCTTAATTATAGCTCAATGACTGGTATGCTCATGGGAGAGAAACTGGGCATCCTGTTCCACTGAGTATTTAAGTATTTTAAATAAGGTGATACAGGATCAACAGAGAAAAGCAAGAGACATTTCTGTGCCAGAAAGCCATACAATCTGCAGTTAGAGATTAACCTGTCACTGCCAACTCAGCCTGGAAGGGACAACCAGTCCTCTTCCCCACAAGGTACTTAACTCCCCTTTTCTAAACCCAAGCCATGCTAATACTAGAAGAACACCAGAGCATTTGATGCCCTTTGCCTTCACAGAGTTCCTGGGAAGGCAAGAAAGCCAGTTCTGTGGATGCAAAGGCATCTGAACCAGCTCTGCACAGCCCAGCACCATCCCAGCCAGGTGCCATTTCTACATGCCTGCCGATCCTGCTCCGAGTCCACCCAGGAACACAGTTATATGGCACAACACCTTTGGCTCAAAGCTGAACCCATTAGACCTGAGAAAGCCCTGCAAGAAGCCACACTGTTGCCTGCATCAAGTTTTCCACTCTTTGCAGACCTGGGCTAGCCATGCTATTGGTTAGGTGGGGGCAGATATATTGTATATAAATTGGAAGATCAGCTGGCTTATGAAATTAATTCCTATGCTAACAGGGAATAATAAACTGCCACCCTCAGCCTCCAAAATCCAACAAAATGGAGAGTAACCACATCCATTGATTCCTTGCCCATATCTCATAAAAACAAGACATAGCTTGTCTCATGGCCAGTCAAGCAGTGGGTCAGTGTCTTAAGGTATGACCAACTGGAAATACTAAAATCAGAAGACAGAGGTAAGAACTCAGGTAGTGAGGTAGATAAATGAAGCTTCATTGGCTTCAACTCAGTCATCTGACTTGTGCATGCCTGACGCTGTCTCTTACATCACAACAAAGTGAATGGATTAGTGAAAGTTTATAGAAATTAGTAATTTTAATACCTTCCATGCAGTACAGTATCAAACACTTTCCTGAACTTCAAATAGACTGACTTCATCCCTAGAAAATGCGCACAAGTTGCTTCTGTCACGCACACGGGTTGACAAGGAGGACGGGATCTTCTCAATGAATTCTCAGTAGCACAAGAGCACAGATCAACACAAGTCAGAGACAGCACTAGAAACGCATGACCTGAGAGTCTGAGCCACAAACCAGAGACAGTTCAAAAGAGCAATGGAAAACCAGATGGCAGCCTGGGTTTGTTTGTGTTTGGGAAGCTTTCAGCATGTAGCAAACTTTCTATATACTTAGCATCCACCATCTACCGTACATTTTGATGCAGAGTAATTTTCTGTAAAATCACTGCTTCTGGGAAGATCAACATTCACACAAAATGGAAAACCAGGCCTTCCACTTTAAATTCACTTCTATAGCTACCATCTTCACTATAGCTTGAAAATATAAAATTATAACAATTATTAATAATCAGAGTAGATTATTGTAATAGGAAAATCAGTAGTTAAAATTTTTTAAAAAGATATACATAAAATCTCTTTTTGAAAAAAAACATGATACTTCATTCCTAAGTATTTGTGGAAAATAGTTCTTATCTTCCACAGAGGTGTATTTCTTTTGTGGCATTTTTGTTCAGTTATTTTTATGAAGATAAAATGTCTAAAACAATTATAACCTGAGTAGTTACAGATTTTTGCTCTGTAGACATATGTATGCATCTTAATGAAATTACTTTCATTTATTAACTTTTATTTACTCTTATTTTTTATTTATTCTGAGACAGGCCAACCAGAGAAGCAAGAAAGCAAGAAAAACAACTTGCTCTTAAATAATATTTAAGAAAAAAAATCCAAATTCTAAAGGATCCATAAGGCAATCAATAAGGAAAGAAGCTAATTCCTTTACCCCATTACTTTATGATCACCTCCTCCTTCCTCCAAATGCAAGAGATCCAAATATAAGAAAGGGCTCTCTTAACAAAGCTGATGATGTTACTACAGGAGCCTCTTTCTGTATGCATTGCCTCGCACAGTCTCTCCTCCATCCCCTCCACAATCTCCACCCAAATCCTTGAGACTTTAAACACCCTGAACTCCTCCTGCTAGTGAGATCTAAGAGTCAAAGGAGAGACAGCTTCCCAACAGTTCATTGCTTGCCATAGCACAGAAGTAACTTATCACTACTCGATGGGACAACCTGGTGTGAGCTTTCACCCACCCCTCACAGGAGCCAATCTAAACAGAAACAGGTACATCCCCAGCACCTCCATCACACTGCAGAAACCTTCACCCATGAGAAGCTGGGGGCTGTAGGGAGCTCACAAGCCATGGTATTGTACTTGCAACCGCACAGGCAGAGAAGGACTCACATTTGCCTTTCTTCTGCTTCACAGATGCCTCTGATAAGGAGGTGGATGCATCCACCTCCTTATCAGAGGCATATGCAATGGCACCTCTTCCTTCTCCCTCTTCTCCCAGCATCTCTCTCCTAGACTGCCGCAAGCAAAAGGCAGTGCACACCCTGGGGGGGTCACCCCTGAGGCAATGCTGCAGCACCTCGCAGCTGAGGTGGCACTAGGGAAGGCAGACAGAGAACAACACTGTGCAAGCAGTCACTGACAGGCCCACCAAGGACATGGAAAAGGACCAGAGCAGCTCTTGGCCCACCCTGCTGCCCAACTGGTAAAAGATTGGGAGGCTTTAAACACATGACAAGGGTGGCAATTTCTGCAGAAGACCTTCCATTTCCCTCCAGAACTGCCAAACTATTAACTATAGCAGCAACCAGTGGGGTAGATGCATGAAGGCCTATAAGTCAGCCCAATCCTAGAGAGAGACCTCCATCCTTACCAATAACTGCTATTAACCCCCATCCACAGGCACCTGAGCACCCAAAGGAGGGTGGCAGGCAGCATGCTCAACACAGCAAGGTGGCTGCTGGGACACCTCCTGTTCTCCCCAGTTCTGAATGCCCTTATTAGCCAGTGTTTCCTTATCGTTAGCCCACAGTGCTCATTTTGTTGGCCATGGCGCCTCGCCCCCTGCCATTATCTTCCCTATTTCTCCTGTTCTAAAAGCTCAAGGCTGCCTTTGCTTCTATCATTTCATCTTATGATTTGTGGGCCATGTTAACCTTCAGCATATAACATTTTGTTTGTAGCTGCAGGCATACTCCCCAGAGAGACTCCCCCACCCAGGTGGATTCTTAAGCTTTGCACCTCACACCTTCCTAGCAAGAGCATTAGCTCACGTGAAGCAGTACAGAGCCAGGATGTGGAGTCTGGGTAACCGGGTATTGCTAGGCCATCATGAGGCTGGATGGGCACAGTTCCTCTCTGAAAAGCCGCTTTTAATATTTGTATGCAGGCTAAATGTGCGGAGAGTTTGGCCACTAAGTGCTTTGTGAACAGGAGAGTGGCAGTAGTTACTGGGACTGAAGAAATCTGGTTGTGCAGGCCATCTGGGGGAATACAGCATGGGCCAAACTGGGAAGGATGTGGTTATTCTCTGAAAGACCTTGATCTACCAGAAGTTAAGCATAGCAAAGATGGACGATTTTTTTTTTTCCCCAGGAAGCTCTTGTCTGTCTCACTACAGGGATGGAAAGGAGCACATATCTTTGGTAAGAAGATACCCTTTCTGTCCTGCAGACTGATTATCCAGGCCTGTCCCCTATGCCTCTATATCATAGCAAGTTTCTCTCCCCTCATTTACAGTAGCTGCTTACACAGCTCTTATGCTCCCCTGCACACCTACCCTTCTAATAGCTAAGCAGAAAGCAAGCAAGTCTCCACAAGTCTCCACTCATCTCCACTATGTAGTTCAGAAGAGGGCAGACATATGCATCTTTTCCTCTGGCAAGCAAATTACTACTGTGATACAGCAATTACAGCTGCACACAATACACAGTAAAAGTCCAAAAAGGCAATGGGAGCCAAAGCAACTGTGTTTGCCCCAAAGGGTTGGTGAATCAACAGCAAGCAGATAGTGAGAGAGAGAAAAAGGCAGCAAGCTTTGTGGTGCAAACACTCCTGCCCCCTCCTTTGGAACAGTGTAGAGAACTAAAGAGGTGACACAACAGTAGTTTTAGAAATTGTCATATTTAATCATTGCATTGTCACACTGGAAAAGAAAACATTGACATTTGACCACATCCCCTATCCCATGTGCTCCTTTCCTGGACCATTCGTGTGGTCTTCATCAACGAAGGCATAGATAACATCCCGCAGCCAAGCTGTCATCCTGAACATCACATCCACCTTGCAAGTGGAAAACTAAACTCGCATTGCACCTCCACCTGCATGCAAAAAGGGCCTGGGCTCCGTACAGCCTTATGACCCCTGCAGTGCTGTGGACAAACAGCATCTCCCACAGTTGCAGGAAGGCACCTAAACACCACAAAGCCCTCTTCACAAAGAGGCCATCTGAATCCTCTTCCATTCTTAGGCTAGATTTGTAGAAGACATAAGCATCACAAGCCTTGCAAAGACATCCACAAATGTACCTTGGGGGTTCACCAAGGCCTGCAAGACAATCCAGTTGCTGTTGCCAGAGCTGCCACGGGCCAATGCACTGGATGTGAGCTGTTAGTGAGATGCTTGATCCCACACAGTTTGACAACTCATGGACAGCAGAGGGAAAACAGTATGGGCCACCTGTACACAATGGTATACACAATTTTGTCCACTTGTCTACTATTCAAAGGAAGATAACATGAAGAATGACCTTTGAAATCGTGGTCACCACATCGCCCTTAGCAGACTTGTCCTCCCTAATCTGATTTGCTACTGACCAGGTGAAGTTCACAAGGCTGCACAGGGCAACAGCCACTTCCTTAAAAACATGGAGATAATCTTGGAATTGAACGTGACGATGGGGAAGTGTAAGGACAAACACCAGCTTCAAATATACCCTTCTATGTCTGAAAGCTTTGTACCCACTGCTGGCTTTCCTCAGCTCCAAGGGGAAACGTGTTCCCACCAGTCTGGGCTCAGCTGCCAAGCCCTAAGCGCCTCCTATTAACGAAGGCAAAGCAATTCCAAACTCAGTAGCTCTGTCCATGTTTTCCTTCTCTATATAAACAGCTTTAGGGAAGCTTGCATGACTCCATTCATTCACAAGTGTCCTCCTGGAGCAGACTACAGCCACAGGACTAAGCCCATCACTCCACACCTACAGTGCCTTGGTTTAGCAGTGACCACACTTAGCATATGAGTGTGGAGAAGAGGGGGTCTGAGACACAGGCTGCACAGTGATACTCAGAAACCACCAGGACAGCAACCTGCAGGGGACCAACAACAGGATACCACGGTATTTCCCAGAAAGGTCTGCTGTTGAGAAAGATCTGGAAGACAGCCTTCCATAGGCCAGCTTCAGACCTCATGCACAGTAGGGCTGGCCTAAATCTAATCCAGAGTAAAACCCCTTATTCTCATGCAGTGGACAGGTAAGAAGCGTGCTAACAACTTCACCTAGCGATCCACTCCTGTAACACCAAATTACTTGCTAGTGTAGACACAGCCTCTGAACATGGATAAAGATGAGGCTCTGGGAATCACGCTGCCAGCACCATCTCAATGAACCCCAGTTAACATAAGGTAAACACTCTTTCTTCATCAATCATGCATTACTTTGGACCCAACACACATTCTAAACAGCATCCTTTCAGAACAAGGAGCAAGGCAGTACTATTCACATTATCAAGTAGACAAGGAATGCTGTTCAGATGAAGCAGCATTAGATTTTGCAGATGACTGATCCTATTACACCGGCTTTAAGTGTATTACACACATCCGCCTGTCTGGTTTCAGACAGTCTGCACAAGCTAATCACACTTGACGAAGGGACTCAGTACTACAGGTAGCAAACACTTTTTTAGCGGCTGTAATTTAGCATACTCACAGGAATCAGCAAAGATAGTTTATGAATGTTTTGCTGTAAGAACCACTGTAAGAACTAATGATGACTTATGTTTCTTTAGAACACCTGAGCGCAAGAGAGCGCAAAAACAAAAACACACTTCCCAAATTTGTATGATATTGTACAAAATTACACAGATGTGTATAATTCATATGTTTTTGACCCCTTAGCCAAAGCTTTTCTACAAGCGACATTGTGATGCTCAAAACAGAATTATTCACGTCCAACTGTTCTGTATTTCTAGAGACCTACCCAGCGCAGAAGTCAGTCGTCCTGCTTTGCATTTCCCTTGATCCATACGAAGTGTCTATAAAAAAAAATACTTTGGCATTTGCCAACTTTCATTTAACAAGCAGCAATTTAGCTGTTCCACCATCAAAATCTTTTGTGACCACCACTTTGTCCTGATAAGCCAGAAAAGTTACCTTAGTTTGTCCTAAGTAACATATGCTGTACAGCTTGCCACACTTACCACTTTTTACACAAGCCTTCCCTGCCTGTTAGTACCAGTGACATATGGTAAAGAAATAGCAACAACGTTACAAGCAAAATATGAATTAAAGAGCCCCCTGTGCTTATTCCAGTGGGTCAATGTCCACATCTCTGCACCCTTTCCCGAACTTAGGCTCTGAGGCAGCATCAGGGACAAAACATAACTCCAGGCAGATAGACAACATTGTTTTCCTAATTGAAGCTCAGCTACCAAAAATTTAAGAGCTGAGAGATTTAAGCTTCAAGTTTTAAGTACTAGTGGTTCACATATTACACCAAGCACTGCTCACACGGAGTAAGAGGGAGAGGGAGGATGCCTGTCTGTAGAGGCTTCAGTAAATTCACACCCGTGCTACTTTGCAGAACATCCCACTAACAGCCTTCTACACAAAACAGCACTTATTTCTTCAAAACTCCCAACCTACAGAAGGTGGACAGCTTCCTCCTCCCTGTCTGTATATACACACACACACATATATATGTGCTGATCTAAGCTTGCCAGACACCAGGTTTCCAGTTTTTGGAAGTATCTTTACATTGAATTAATTGTAAATTTATATTTAGTGGAAGCAAATTAAGTGATTACATTAAAATTTTTAACTCACAGAACTCAGTATTAAGCTTTTGAAGGTACTTCTTAATCCACTTCAAACTGGTTTTGTTAGTTTAAACCAACCCTACTTTTCATACAGTTTCTCCCACTGCTGCAGCCAGTTACAGTTGAGTTGTGAACTCTCACAGACACTCACACACATATTCTGGCACATGGTCACGAACTCAGAAGTGAACGGAAAAACTCACTACTGAATCATTTTTCCAGTCTCCCAGAGGTACTTTATTGTTCTCTGTGGGACATTTTCCAGTGTTTTGTATAGTCTGCTTTAAAAACCCACTGGCAAGCCTTTTGCCTTTGTACTTCTACAGACCTATAGATCTTACCCGGGTCAGGAAGTCTTAAGGGCTTGTCTACAGTGGACACATTCCAGAAACGCAGCAGAACAGATTAAGAGATATGAACAAAAAGTTACAACACAGTAACATTCTCTGCCTTGCTGGAATAACGCCTTATGTTGACAACCTGTTCCAGGATAGTTAAAGTAGGAATTACTTTGGAATTAGAAGTGACTTGGTTTTGAGGATGACCACGAGGGGGAGTTACGCCTATTTAAGTATAGCTGTAGTGAACCAGCTATTCTGCTGTGTCCATCCATTTTCCTCATTAGACAAACCCTAGATCTTCAGTCTCCCAACCTGAGCTAGTAGTAACATGAGCAGTGTTACTATTAACCTGCTTTGAG
Organism: Nipponia nippon; assembly: GCF_047370975.1. NCBI lineage: Eukaryota > Metazoa > Chordata > Aves > Pelecaniformes > Threskiornithidae > Nipponia > Nipponia nippon. Next base: position 22,561,785 of record NW_028262290.1, read on the forward strand.
ATACAGATACTGTAAGCATCTGCACATAATTAGATTCCACTGTCATGCAGCTGTTTAGCTAACATACACAAAACTTCACACCACAAAGTCATGTGGTTTTACTTTCCTAAAATCACCATTTGTTGTATAAACAAAATTAATCCAAATATAAAGCAAAACTCAAGTAGCCTAAACTCAGTCTGCCAAGCTGAAAGCTCAGAATAAAATAAAAAAAAAAAATAAAAAGGGGGGGGGGATGGAGGGAGCAACTGGAAACAATGAATTTTCTATTGCAGAAAATAAGATCCCAGAGGGACTATCATCGCTAGCCAGAACACCCATAACAGAGACCATAAAATTGAGTTAGTCTTTCCTGCTCTAATCAGTTCAGTGTTCTGGTTTATAGCACATCATTATGAAGAGTTGATACATGAGGCAGAAATGTAAGCTGATTTCCTGGAGGACAACCACCACCTGAGGCAGCGGCTCCACATCATCCTCTCCTGGAGGACTACTATGAAGCACCATCCCAGAAATGTCAATTTAGCACCTCTGCAGAAAGCAAAGGAACTGTACAGAAGCCTTTGTGCTCCAGCAGATGGAAAGCACAGTTCTTCTGGCTACACAAGGCTGCTCACAGCGGAACACACCTATGGAGCATTTAGAGCGGGATATAGGAGAAAGTTATCACTGTTTTGGAGACTGAAGTTCACTTTGAGGCTTGTCCCCTTGACAATTCTTTGTTCTTTCTGGGAGGAAACACTCCAAATAAGTAATGGGAAGACGTTTCCAGAGGGAAACGAAAAAGGATTAGCACCAAGGCCCTTTCTGCACAAAATACTTGGATTTCTTGAAGAAGTCCCTACCATGTGCCCTGGGATTGCATGATTAAGCAGCTTGCTCGAAGTCAGTTAAGATAAAGTGAGGAAAATATTACAAGCATCAATCTCAAAGCAGTGTTTACATCCTAAAACCATGCCCAGTCTTGAGAAGAGGCTGTGGGGAGGGGAGGGTGAAGAGAGTGGTGGAATTAAAAAACAGAGCCTTTAAGCATTCCTACTGAGGATCAAAAGAAAGAAGTTTTCGCCAACATACTATTAAAATTCTTCCGTTGGTATGAACAAAGTTTGGACTACCAATTACAGAAAAATTCAAGCTCTTAAAACAACAGAAGTCTCCTCCACCTCCCAACCCGCTGCCTCTTTACGGCAGCAAAGTGAAATTAAACAATATTCCAGAAGTCAATAGCTCCTCCTCCTCTGCTGCAACACCAAGTCCTCTGAAAAGCAGAACCCTTTTACAGTCCTGGGAATGTTCCCTGTTGGAATCAACCACGGACAAACTATACTGGTGCCATTACTGAATACCATGTAACATCCCATCAAAATATGGAAGTGACATCGGTACGCACTGGTCTCCCTCAGAGGAAAGGCCCAGCAATGAACTGCCCTAAGCTTACCATATTACCTCCAATCTAACCCCTAGCAACAGATTCAACACAAGCTACGTGCAGAGTAGGGGTAAAACTTCCTTACACTTTCACCAGTAAAGCAACTGTCTGAAAAAAATCCAGTTTGACCAAGCAGTCAATCAGCACTGCTGGATCACAAATAAAGACAGGCAGATCTGCACACATACACATTAGGTAGCTTAGAAATGTCTGCACAACACCAGAGTAGTGAGGTATACCAAATTAGAGGCCAGACAGTGGCAATGACAGGACACTAGGAAGCAAATATAACAGGGTAGGGAAAGCAAATCCCAACAGACACTGTTGTTCCACATAGCCACCCAGTCAGTTGGCTGAATACTGATCAACCACTGCAGCAGTCAGAGGCGGTTATAAGGGAGACAGGATAGAAAAAGAGAGAAAACAACAAAACTTCTCACTACCACGCAGTTTTTATGAAGTAGCTATATGAGAACAGGTAAGCCACGAACGCTTTCCAAAAGGAACTCCCTCCACACAGAAGGCATGCACTAGGCACAAGTTACTGACAGTTCAGAAGAGTCAGTCATAGCAAACTAATAAAAATGGCTCTGTGGTCTCGCTGCTCTAACAACGGCATGACTGGAAGGCACGAATACTGACAAAAGCTGGCTCAACAGTTGTAATAAAGACACACCAAGTAAGAACCAGCAGAGCAGCACACCTGATGAGATAAAGAGGCAGATGCTGTAGAAAGCATTCTTGAAAAACAATGACTGGAGAAGGCACCGCACAGAGTTTAGAACTGAAGCCTATAGCCTGCCTTCCAATGTAAAAGCCCACAATTTATCTGAGATCTGCAGCTGAATTCAGTTACTTGCATGCAGGTGTCTTAACATTTGATACCAGAATTTCCCATACATCAACACTGGGCTGGCAAACACGATGCGAGACCAAAACCTGTTGCCTTCCAGGCTGGCAGCCAGAGGCCAAACAGGGAATCCTGACTATCCCAAGCAACACTAAAAAAAAAAAGTGTTTTGGCAACTGAACCAAGCTCCTCCTCCAAGCTCAGTAAAGAATATGCAAATAAGATTTTAGTAATAGCAGCCACCTCCAACACCACCTTTTTTTTTTTTTTTTTTAAAACCAGAAACTTCTTAATTTTCAACTCACTCCTGTTTCGCTCTCTGCACAGCACAAGACGGTAAGCTTTTCAAGACCTGTGTTAAGATGCTCCCCCTCCTCTTACCACTGAAAAGTCATTATTAAAACAGGTTTAAAACTTGTTTTACAAGCCTCTCACCCAGAGAGGCTCTCGCCCTTTATAGCTGTTGCTGTCAGCAAAGCCTTTCCATAAGGTGGCATATTCTCAAGGGAGCCATATGTTACAGTCAGTTCAGGTAGGAAAGCGTTTGTTTTCAGTGGGGGGAAGGAAAGTTGCTCTTTCAGTCAGAAGTTTCAGCACCCAGTCAGAAGACAAAATGCAAAAGCCACAATGGCGAACAGGACTAAGAATAAGTTTAGGTACCTCTCCTTAGTAGACACAAGCCAAGAGAGGTACAAAGAGAAACTTCTAAACTTTATTTTTGCACTACCTGAGCTCAGGTGGGCCAGGATACCCTAAGCTATGTCCCCAGAGCATTTCAAGAATTGCTCTGTGTATCAGACTATATGTGATCAGCTCTGCCAAAGAGCTCTGAATAGCCACATTGCAGTGCTACACCCATTCCTCTTCCACTCTAATACAGGATCCAAGGGCGGGGGGGAAGGGAGGGGGGGAAGGCGTGTCTATAGCTCCCTTACACAGTGCTTATACAACCAAGCAGCTCTAGTGCACTCCAAAAAAGTTTAAAGAAACATCTAGTCACTAAACGTTATCTGCCTTGTCATTCAGTGCAACAGATATCACAAACCATTCCGCAATGACAAAAAAAGTTGTTTCACAGTGTTTGTATTTACATACTACAGTAGGGGTGGGAGAACTTACCTCCATTTGGTGAGCAGCCGTGTCCTGATCGTAGTGTCCCATGATGTTTGGGAAAAAAGTCATATTGTAAGGCATTCCTGAACACCTGGAAATAGTAATTGGCTCACATGTGAATAAACTGTGCCCTCGCACCAGAGTTAGAAGGAAACTGCAAGTCGCAGAGAACACAAGTACTCCCATTTTGTCAGGGCCTCCAACTTCAGCACATAGCTCTGTTCAGGAGTTAGACCGACCGGCTTTGCCCAAGGATAAAAACACACATCTTCATCTGCTGCTTCCAGCGCTAGGCGAGGACACGGGCAGCAAGGCAGACGATCATACTCCTCACCGCAGCTTTAGATATTTCCCCATTTCGGCTGACCGCGATTTTACCGAATCCCTTCTTCCTCGAGCCTGTACGCTGAAAAGAAGCAGGAAAAGACAGGACAGAGTAATTAACAGCAGGAAGAACCCCACCGCGACCACCCGCCCGAAGGCCGACCTCGGCCTCCTCACAAGCCTGCAGCAGACAGGCAGCTCCCGCCGGGGCCGCACCGAGCCCCCGCCCCCCGCCGCTGCCCCCGGCCCCGCGTACCCCGCCGGGCCGCGGCACGGCGCAGCCCGCGCTCCCGCTGCGCCCCGTCCCGGGGAGCGCCGCCTCGCCACGGGGAGCGGCGTGCTTGGCCACCGCCACCGCTCCCGCCCGGGCCCTGCAGCCACCGCTGCTCCCAACGCCCCGCTGTCGGCGCTCGGTTCCCAGCCCCGCCCTGGGAAGCGGCGCCCGCGGGGCCGGGCGGGGAGCCGGCCGAGAAGTCGGCCCAGGAGCCGGGGCTCGCCGGGCGCGGCCTCGGCGCCGCATCCCCGCCACGCCCGGGCCGCGCCCCCGACGCCCCCTCACCGGGACCCGCCTCCCGACGGACGCTTCCCCCGAGGCGGCCGCCCCGGGGCGCCGCACGCCGCTCCGGGGAGGAGGAGCGGCTCGCCGGGCCGGGCCGGGCCGGGCCGGGCCGGGTCCGCCGCGCTGCCCCGCCGCACTCACCCGGGCCGGGCCGGCGGCTGCCCCCTCCCCGCCGCGGCTGCGATGGCCGCGGCCGCCCCGCGCCACCGACAGGATGTGGCGTCTGGCGGCGGGGGGGCGGGGGCGCTCGCGCGATACTTGGCGGGCGGGGGCGGGGCGGCCCCGCCCCTGGGTGCGGGCCGGGGTCCGCCGCGGCGGGGCCTCCCCCCGGCGGGGGTGCGGGGCCCGGGAACCCCGGGACCCCCGGAGAGCGGGGACCCGCCCGGCCACCGCCGGCCCGCGGTCCCCAGGCGCCGAGGCGCGCAGGCCTGTCCGTGCCCCCGCGCGCCTCAGGTGCGGTCCAGCCTCAGGTGGGGAAGTCCCCGGGGCTGAAGGCACAGAAGCAAACGGCGTGAAAACTCCTTCCCAGCGGCACCTGGCACTTGGGTTTCCATAGAAACGCTCAGCACTAACTCCGCAATACACTGTATAAATACTAAGACGATTTACGGGCTTCCAAGCGTCGGGAAATGAACGTGTCCCGCCTGTGGAAGCGACTCCGAGGCTCGGTGCCAAGCGAGCGCGTGGGTGGCCGCCAGCCGCCCGCTGCCCGAGGTGCGAGGGCTCGGCGGGTGGCCGGGCCCCGCGGTCCAGCAAAGCCCCCGAATCCGCGAGAGGTGAGGGGTGCGGATGCTCCTGAGACGAGGCTCAGGCGGAGGAGGAGGTTGGTATTGGAAGTCGATGTGGAACGATTGAATTTAATGAAGGAAAGGAAGTGGTTTGAGGTATTTGCTAAGGAAAGGGATGCTGAGGTGAGAACAAAGGGAAATGAGTGTCCAGACGCAGGAGGAGCAGCGGACTCTGGCGCTCAGGCTGCTGCTGTGTGCCAGAGACCCGGCTCGAGGACGTGTGAGCTGTCCTCCCGCTGCTGCTCGCCACACACACGTTACATGTCCGGCAGTGCTTAGCTGTGTTCGCAAACACAGGCCTGAGCTAATGAGACCTAACTACAGAAATGCTGAAGGTTACGAGGCAGAGATGACCGAATTTCTCTGCACGGAGCCACCCGAGGTCTCTTCAGGCTGCTGTTTGGCCACGCAACTCCCTCTGCGCTCCAGGACGGGAACAGGAAACACCAGATGCCGAGACATGCAAACCAGCTTTAGGAATGGTTTGACAACGTTCAGGCAGCACTGCCTTTCTGCCAGCGTGCCCCAAGGTAGTCTGTGCAGTCAGGCACATTTACCCAGAGAACCCGTCCATGGGTGGTTATTCAGAGGACCACAAGCATCTAAAAACTCTCTCTTCATGCAGATCTTTTGTGTACCATTTCCTGTGTCGCCCCACAGAAACACGAAACCCCTCCAGATTCCCTTATCTGAAACCATTTTAGCACCTGTATGAATCATGAGGATTATACCTACCTGCTGCAGATCCACGTAGCTGTCATGGAGTTAAATTTGCTGTACGAACAAGCAACTGAACGGGGAGGTGACTGACATTTTCCCAGCAGGTTTCACAGGTGACATTAATGAAATCTTCTTGTTTGCAGGTTGTGGAAGTGAATGCACTCAAGTGTATGAAGACACTCATGTTATCCTCTGTCGTTGTTCCAGTTCTCATCTTCCAGCTGGCTTCTGTCCTAGTCTCTCTCAGCAGCAACTTCCCATCCTAGAAAGATTAACACTTTTCTTTTCATGAGCTCTGAGAGGCCGCACACTCTGCAGCTCTGGCAGTGAAGGCACCACAAGCATGCAAGAGGGAGTCTCCCCACTCCGCGTCTGCAGAAGGCATTCTAGGGAAGTTCTTGCTCAGCCCTTGATGAAGTTGCTGAGTTGCTCTCTGCTCCGGGAACACCGTAAGTTCCTTGGATACACCGAAACCTTGCAGGGACAGGACATGTTGAGTGCAGATTCACACTCTGGCAGATTTCTACTGAATTCTCTTTCCTTTCTAGTTTCGTTGACTAAGCCTATAGGCATTTTCATGGAAATGGCAGCAGAACTATCTAGGACCATCTATACCAAGTGAAAAGTCTCTGCTTCCCAGTATGTAGGGTTGTCAAATTCTCAGACAAGCTTATGTTATAATTTTAATATGGGAAAACCAGCATGCCTTACATGATTTTCATGAAAACTCAGTAAGAAATTTTGCTGAAACAACCAGACAAAAATCCAAGGTGTGGAAGTTTCAGCCAAACCACAGAAATTTGTCAAAGTAACAAGCACCTGAAAATAGGGTATTGGGAGGAGTTTAACAGCCTTAGCTGTAAGCTCTGCTAGTATCATACTGTATAAATATGGCATTATATAAAGTGATGGCTTAGTTCCTTCCATCAGAATTCATTTGAATACATAAATTAAATCTCTGAAAAACAGATATGGCTAAATAACATTGTTTTCCTTCCTTAAAGACTCTCATGTTTTTGTGAGATGATGGGAAAAGGCAGAGAAAAGGAAGGATGAGCCCTTTCTTCAATCACATTATTAATATACTTTCTTTGCACACAACCTAGTTGCTAAGCAAGTTATTCCAGAGGTTGGTTCTCAGAGCCGTGATCTAAATATATTTGTTTCTGGCTCTATAAAGGTCTTGACTAACCAGAGTGAGGAATGTGAGTGCTCTCACTGGTATCTAGCAAAGCACCTTTAAGTATGATTAAGTATTTTAAGCATGTGCTCAAATATATTGCTGATTAGGGATGCAGCTACTCGGATGTGTAAGTACTTTGCTCACCTGGCACTGGAGATATTCTTAACATTTCAGCTAATGTAATATTAATTTGCTGACCTTTCTCTGGCACCGCTTCAAATGATTATAGTTTAGCAATTTTTACTACAAAGAGTTTATGTGATTTAGAGCCTTGTTTAAATCCTAGGTCATCTTCAGATGCCTTTCGACAAACGTAGCAGAGGGGGTTTCAGCAGTGGCCGATGGCAGCTCCCTTCCAAGCTCTGCTGGCTCCTACCACCTGTGGGACAGATGTGGTGGAACAGATTGCCTGCCCACGCTCCAGCCGACTAGCTTAAACCCGTCCTCAGCAGAAACGTTGACAGCTTGCCTGGGCTATGAACTGAAGCGCCCTTTTTTCCTTCCAATTTTTGTGGGGACATCCCTCCAGGAAAGGCAAACAGCAATGTGACCACGTTTACCTGCTGCGGAACATGCTAGTGCCCCACGTGCTCATGCACTAGGGAGGAAGGATCTAAAGTGGTCTGCAGTTGTCAGGAAGAAGCCTACCTCTGAGACACATGGGGTATGTACATGTGTGGCCTTAGTGCTTGGATTCTGCACAGAAGCAGTTGTATGCTGGCTTGAGCTTTCTCCTGTTGGCACATCTAAAAGCTTCATAACTGAATTATACTGTTGGAACATTGTACCAAAGTTTGACTTAATCTGATTTAAATATTACAGATTTGCCAATTACATAGTTTGATGTTGGCTGATTCAGTTATAAGGTTCATAATGTTCTTATTATTCTACATTTAAAACACATTATTCATAATTTGGTGAAATTTAAAAGGACTAAATAACCAGTAGATGGCACCAATAAATCCTGTTGTGAGACTTAAAATTGAAAAGTGTGTTTCTTGTCTTTTTCTCAAATGCATTTTGGAAATGAAAAAACCTAGACAAAACAGCGTTATTGATATAATTTGTACTTATTACTTTACAGTAATAGTCAGGGAATACATTTCAGTTTATAAAGCAAATGTGTTTCCTAAGTCAAAACTCTACCATTTAATTGAACACATGAACTCGTGAGAAAGGCTTAGTAAGAACACCCAGCTGTGTTACAGTAATTTCCTAGTTATTTAGAAAATCCAGTCTTTGATGAGTTAATGCCTTCTGAGCACTTCTCCAATCTCATGCAGCTGTGTCAGCTTAAACCTTTCTTCATAACACATTTTTTTCCATAAAGCCTTTAAACTGTAACCCTCCCCAACCCACAACAGCAAGGAAAACCGAAGGAAGCATATTGAGAAAGCCAGGAGGTTTATGCATTGCCATGTGCTAACCACATTACTGGGTACTTGCAACCTGTGTCATCTTCCCTGAACAAAGTATGACCTATTTAGACTTTAGTCCTTCAAAATATTATGGCTGTGTGGGTTGTGGCACCCACACATAAGTTGTTGATTTCCGTTATGCTAGAAGGATCTCGTCTTTTGTTTGTTGTTAAATAACAACACTGTGCCTTCGTAGCGTTGCTTTAATAAAACAGTGATTATGCTAATAGTATTCCTTTCCCAACAGGTTACCACACCTAGCCTCGATATTAAGCACAATGTAAACTAAACAGGAAATACGCTTGTAAAGAGTAAACTTTCCGAAGAATGATCAAGGGTATTGCATTCCTTGTGGACTTTTAGCAGCCGCCTTCACTCCTGATAAGTCTGCAGCCTGTCTTCTTGAGTGACAGTAAGAGTAGCAGTGACAGTGAGTGTTTTTCCTGAAGGAGCCCGTCTTATCTCATTGTTTCTGTGGTGGGGGTGGTACGTTGGACAATGTCACAAAGGCTGAGGGAAAGGAAATTTGTGCTACAGTGCATGAGTCATTTCCAATGGAAAAGACTGATACAAACCAAGCACTCTGTTAGAGTGGACAGGCAAGGTACAGCTGATGCTGACAGCAAAACAGAAAGCCCTGACTTAATGGGGTGTGGTGTAGCTTTGTTCTTTGCTCCCTCCAAAACACTGATGCATTAACTTGAGTTGAACTGTCCCTGTCAATACAATGTGCAATTAGCAAATTGGGATTGACTTCACGCACATTTTAAATGCTGCTTTTTAAGCTGGTAGTTCAAGATACTTATTGAAACATGAGGATGCCAGGGATACAAGGAAACAATAGTTTTGGAAACTCAGGGTCTACCTACTACAAGGTGATTCCAAAGGTACTAATCAACATGTTAAAGGAAGACTGATGAGCATCCACAGCACTGTTCCAGGGTATTGGTAATTACATCCATCCCATACCTAGCTGTCACATAATGCATACCGTCTTCCTATCGTAACAATCCTGTGCTGCAGGGACTTCCCAGGTTCTGGGGAACTAAGTAACAGAGTACCTTGTACAAAAAAACAGATCTGTCTGTAAGTACATCCTCCCAACACCTCCTCCCAGTGGGATTTCTGGAGCGGCAGATTCACTATTTGCTAAACTGTGAAGGAAGACGTTCAGATAGGAAGTACAAATTTTTGGTTTTCATTGCTTCACAATTTCATATTTATCTTTAATAGCATTTGTGTGAAATTCTATGGAGTAAAGTTATTGTTAATGTGTAAGAATTAAGTAGAAAGTATCACAATCACTGTATCCATCATCTTTACAAATAAAACAGCAAGTTGTTTTCTCTCAATTTTTTTGTCACTGTAATTTGTAAAATTATTTGAACCTTACAGTCTTAATACTCAAAAATAATGAATGGATCTGCTTTTCCTAAGCTTCTTCACAGGTGCTCCCGAGCTCTTACAAAATGGAAACATAATGCAGAATACTAAATATGTTTTCAGCTGAGATGTACAGTTCTGCCCAAGATCAATGCAAAATACAAAAATGAGTCACACTTTAGATCTTAGGGTAACCGTAACCACATAACAACTAATTTCTCAGGTTAATAAAATCTGCTGCACTCCAGGACTTGTGTCAGCATAAATGTTTTAAACTAGGATTTACAAAATATGCTTATGGAACCAGTTATACCATGTCCTGCGAGATAGCGCTGACCACTGTTAAGACTTACAAATTATATAAACCTCATTTTCTTAGTCTCCTTCCGTGTCTTTTTATCCTTGCTGTTTAGGATCAGCCATTATACCACCAGTCAATGTCTGGAAATGAAACCTTTTTATCCAGGAATTTGTAGTCAGAAAGATTATGGAGCCAACTCTGTGAGTGTGAAAGCATCTCAAATACAAATTATGGCAGAAAAATGAAATGTGAAATATTATTAGACAAAAAAATAAAAATAGCCAAAGCCAATAATGAATGAGAAAGGAAAGGCTTTAGTATGTGCCAGTTGTAATCTCAGTAGGTCATAAACAGAAAAAAATGCTTCATTAGCAAGGCATTGATTCTAAGCACAAAAATACTTTTTCTTGACTGCATCTAGTTAACGTTCAAATCTGTCTTCCCACCTAGCATAGCAGAGTTTTGTTAATTCACAGATATCATCAGCTATGACTGACAGACAATTTGAAAGAAGGCGAGTCAGAGAAGGGGCTAACCGCTACTCCGGTATGTATTTTTACATTATTTTTGTAACAAAGTGTACTGGTTCCATGTTTGTGCCTTCATTTTCTTTCTTGGACTTTCTGCCATATAACTGGATGTGTTCAACTTGAAGGGAAAAGGGGAAGACAAAAGCCAGAAAGTAAAGCTTCAAAGAGAGAAGGCAGGCCAGGAGGCAAGGGGGAAGGGACAGAGGGACAGGCTTCTCCGAGGTAGTAGGGTGAGAAGCAGAGGAGAAAGGCCAGGAGGCTCTTTGCTTCTCTGAGGCTGGGTGACAGTTTACTTGCTGGATGGGGATGGAACTTACAAAGCTCAGCTCTGGGCAATTGCTACGCATCTTATGAAGCATCCAGAATGGCAAAACAAAGCAAAAACATGACATATAAGCAATAAGAAAAGAGAACTCTGAGATGTGAGGTGGGATTTATGCGTGTCTGTGACACAGGAATCCTAACCTGCCCTTCTCAGAGCAATGGTTCCTGAAAGCCTGTGGTCTTGGTTTCCAAACTGGGAATATGGCTGAGAAGTATCCATAAAGCATTCCCTCTTACAAAGGGAAAGTGGAAGGCACTCATACCATCAACTCTTGGATCCTAGAGAGCTTCTGTGAGACAAAGAGACACTTAGGGTTCATGGGAAACTTCTCTAGCCTTCCTTGCCAACAGCAGCCTTATCATCATGGTTGCCTTTGTCCTCAGAGGACCCAAACTGCCCTTGAATGATAGGGATGCCCATGTCTCCTTCCATAGAGACACTCATGTACGTTGGTGTGATGCCCCTGTCCCACAACAGGACACAGGTCAGATCCTCACAGTAGCATAGAACAATGACTTAGCAATGGCTAGGTATTCATTATTGGTTTTAACCGTCTTGGAAGTCAGCCTCAGGGCCTTCATTTTAGTCCTGCACTGCTATAAGTTGCATTTATACCTCTGCTGGGCCATCTGGGCACAAATGACCATGGTGAGTCACCCTGTGCCACCAGTGGTCACCCCATGCACTGATGATCCTTTACTCAAACTTTCAGGCAGTTTAAGGACCATCTGAGAGGTTCAGCTGGGATCGTGATATGCTAGAAGTGCACAGTCTCCTGGAACGTTGCTTTTAATAGTTGCATTAGGGATAAGTTTGGGATGAGGTTCTATGTCTGGTCCAACCATGCTGTAGGACCAATGAGTTTCATGGTGAAAAGTGAAGATAAGCAAAACAATCACAACATAGTAGTAGAAATCATAGGTCTACTAAGCATCTAGATGGAGAGGCTGATCACGGCTGGTAGCTGATACAGACCTAAAGATACTGACAGCACTTAAGGGACTAGGCCAACCAAGCAATCCAAGTCTCTAACAAGGGGTGCAGGGATATCCAGGGATGGCACCACGGTTTACAGAAATCAGAAAGAGAAGGGAAATTCCATACCAAAAGTACTGTAATGTGTCTCCTGGGACTTTTCAAAATGTCAGTAGAGCAAAATGGATAGACAAGACCAAAATCAGTTTAACTCACCCAACTCAATTTCTGCTGGAAATGCAATTGGAGTAATGTAGCTGGGATTTTTCAGTCTGGCCCTTGGATTCATAAATCCAATTTTACTGTCTCTTCTTTGTGCATCAAATGTCATAACAGCTAGCACAGAGTAAGAACTGAAAATAAGTATCTAGGAACTTCATTCTTCACCACTCAAGAGCAGTTATTTGCTCCTGTGCAAAGGGACTGAAAATAAATTCACATCAGTAATAACAGATGAAGATAGTGGTTTGTTTCTATGCACTTGCATTATACTAACACATGCCTCGTAATATTTTGCACCAAATTAATTCAACTTCCTTTGCAAAACTCAGGTGAAGGTGTTTAAGCAAGTGTTGTGGAGTAATTTATACTAAAAACAGATACTAACATTTTTAATAGAAGACAAAGAACAAATTGTGCTATCATATCCAACATTTGAATGTATTTATTGATTTACACTGATATGACTAGCATCGGGATTTAATCCAACGGACTGACATTTCCATAATTCCATAATTCATATGTTTCCCTCGTTCTATTCTCCTCTCTGTGCCTGTTTTGGCAAGATATACATGTTTCTGCATCTCTGCCAATTGCATTGTGTCTTTTCTTCAGCCACTAGCAAATACAAGGTTTCTACACTCCTGGGAGTAAAGAGAATAATTCAGCTAAGCTTTTGTTTGAGGTCTATGTGAACTGTGTGAGTGAAACTGTTGAATGCCAGGAAAGAATTCTCAAATTTCTACCAATTTGGAAGAATCTAAAGCTGCTTTATATTCAGGAGCTCTAGCTGTGTCAGTTCAAGTGCTGGGTTTAACCTGTTTCTGAATTTGAAAGGAATAAAAAGGGAAGAAAATCAAACCTGCATTACTGGAGCTTTCTACTTTCATACTAATTTGTGGTAAAGCAATATGTTTTCTTCTGGATTATGGACTATTGCAGGAGAACAGCAGCAGCATAATACATGTTGAATGAATAAAGAAGGAGGCTGTTTTCACTTGTGAACACACACAAAAGCATTTTATTTTTATATTGTATAAAATTATATAAACAAAAACCTATAAAAAATACAAACCCACTGATTTTTCCCTACAGTTAAGTCATCTTATACCACATTGGCAATATAAAGGGATTCATGAGTCTGTGCAACCATCACTCATTTTAAAGCCTTTATGCTAACAAAGTAGACAGTGTGGTGTGCAATGGTCTTAGTAAAAGTGAAAATCAGTGTCACTTGAATCAAAACTTACCTTGGGTAGGAGCAACCAAAGTAGTCAGTCAATGGAGGAAGAAAGATTTCTCGTAGACCTATCCCCACTGAGTTTTAAACTGCTATTTTAGATATATGGAAGAAAATCATAGAGCAGAAATGATTTATACTAAATTGCACTGGTGTGGCTAAGCAAAGCATGAACTTGTCTGTCACGTGAAGAAGGAAATCATTATTTCTTTTGACCTCAAAGACCTCCCAAATACCCAGCGGAAGTGGAAGGTACTATTACTTTTCTAAGAGACCGACAGGCAGTCTGAGAGCAGTGTCAAGATATATTTATTTATTGTGCTACTCATATAAAAAAAGTGGTCACCTGGGTTTGCTCAAGCAAATCTCCAACAGGTTTTTGAGAGGACAGAAATATATCTAAGAATTCAGTAGCACTGACTGTTCAAGTACATGGGATAAACACCATTTGAATTTGAAGAGAAACAGTTCAAAGAACTGAGCAGACATAAATCAGGATATCCTGAGCTAATAAGAAAAGATTAATCTACCACCGAAGAGGTACGTAAGGTGAGTAAGAACCAGCAGTACCTCCTCTTAGAGAGCAGCCTTCCAGCTGCCTCAAAAGCATCCAAAATAAAAGCCCTCAGTTATTAATACCTATCTTAGTGGACTTCCAGGACACAAAGTGTTTGAGACAGTAGGAAAGACTTCTGCATTAATCTAAGTGGATAACCACAAGTAATCAAATGCATTTGAGAAGTTACCACTCCTTGGTTCTGAATGACTGACCTCCAACCTGAGACAGGGTGACTGACCATCCCCGGGGTAACTTCTCATTGCTTTGCAGCATAATTCGTGTGCTTAAACCACCAGTGGAAGGTTCTCTGATGTATGAAAAAGGCAAATTTTGTATCACTGCAGGATCTTCCAAGGAGGACATAGAGACTGTGAGTGTGGATCGCTTGCTTCTGTCACGAGACGTGCTTAACTGGAAGGGTGTTGAGTCAAAGAAGCAGTGCTGACGTGGCCAGGAGAAAGAGCTGAGACAAAACTTTTCAGCAAAGATTGGTCACAGAAGTGCTTGAAGACATTAGAGAAATTATCTCCCATTGCTTGCATCCTGCTGTGGCCAGGGCAACCTGTCTTTGTATACTCTCTATAAATAAATAGGACTACATCAGAGATATCTGGATCTGTCATCAAAACATCCTCCTAAACCAAATGGCGTGCATTGTGTTAATCAGTGTGACCAAAAAGGGGCAACACATGGTCAGTTCTGGAAGGATTAATTTATTGATTTTCCCAGGTATATAATTAAAAGTAACCCAGACTTTACAAATTTGTAAGAGTGGAGATAAATGAAAAACTCTGCCTTTCATGTGAGGAGTATCATATGAGCTCTCCTTAGTCCAAATTCTGTCCAGATCCAAATTCAGCAATGGGCAGCTGGCAGCTATACTTCTGAAGGCATCAGCCCTGTTGTAGCTTATCTTCAAAATGTCAAGGTTAACCCCTTCTAGAGCAGGCTAACTGCATCCACACTGCATAGCCGTGGAGCTTGCTTGGCCCATACCCAGATGGCTTTCCACCAGCTCACCCCTTTGCCTTTTCTGGTGTGCTATGTATGGCACTTTCCTGCCTCATGTACAGCAAATGACTGCTCCAGCAGACTCCTCAAAAATTGTCTGTGCGCTCCCCACGCTGACATCCCCTTACTGCAAGAACATGCTGCCCGCCACTCCTGCCATTGCACTTGTCATTGCAACTGCTTTTTGGTGCTTCTGCCACTGCTGTATTTACTGCTGATGCTCATGTCGGAGAAACTTTGATGTTGTCTGTGGTCTGTCCAAAACCTGAGTCCTGCTGTTGAACAAAGTCTTCCCCAAAAGAGCTGGAGACATCAATCCTGACAAGTAGAGTAGCCATCTATCCAAAGGACACCAGCATATGGGCTTCAGAGACATGAACTACCAGGAGCCACCAGGACTATATTCTTGCCAGTTTCTCTGTAGTTCAGAAAAGATTTGTGACCCAGGATAGCAGTGTTCCTGGTGGGACCAAGATGTGCCAGGACCACCTGGGATGACCAGGACTGGCTACCAAATTCTTGTATAGAGGGGGCATCTCCAACAGTTGATGGAGGTGGCTGGCAGAAGCCCATGGCAGAGGACAGTGCTCTGAAACCTCATCACCCTTAAGACCACCTATTTATCACTACAGAAGTATGATCATGGTGGAAGTTTTTGAAGCCATCATCCAGATTGTTTCTCCTTAAGTGCACTGGGTGTGTTTATAAATTGACGACTTACCAGTGATATTGCCACAACTAGTAGACATGGAGTATTGTGTCCGTGGCTGTATGTGTCTGAATGTGTGTCTTCTGGTGGGTTGTTCTTGTTATAAAGTGACAGAGTTGGCTCTAAAGCAAGGATGTGTGTACGACTAGGTTGTGCTAATAAAACATTCATTAGGTTATCAGAAAGCTACAGCTTTATGGTGATTGAAGGAAAATAGGGGGTTGTAACAGGAGTCCCTGCAAGTACAAGCACAGGGTAATAGTAGAGGCCTTCAAGGTGCAAGTGCAGACTGATACTAAAGGTGCCAGGACTGTAAGCACAAGTCACACATGGTCAGTTATTAGTCACTAGAGTAGAACAACCCTGTGGATTGGGTTAAACCTGTTTTAGGGATAACAAAGAGCACAAACAATGAGCCTCCTACCTAAGTAAAATATTCTATATATAGCAAATTCAGACAAAACATGGAATTGCAAACCAATGAGGCAAGAGCAAGTAAGCAGACTGTGTTAGAAAACATACAAAAATTTCTCCAGAGAGACTGACAGAGAGGAGGAAGAAGCCCTCCAGCATCAGTCATACTCCTCCTGGAGAAGATGAGGTGGAAAACTATGAACATTAACATCATATTCCTCCCAGGCTCTCCCCTTCCTTCTTGGAGAAGACCAGTGCCATTGACCCTAGGATGCCGAGGGGCCGGGCAGGATGGTGACAGCCCTAGATAGTGGGGTGGGTGCTGAGCAGCGGCTATCCTTCCTGGGAATGGGCTGTAATAACTGGACAATTTGGACAGTCAGTATTAGTATACCACTCTGTAACTGGACTGGTAGTAATTACTTTATTGGACTGTTAACATTTTTATTAGACTAATAAGAAATTCTTGACTGTGCATATAAGATGTGTTTCTTCAGCTCCTGTAAATTGTACTGACTGTCCTGGAGGACTGGCAGTTACAATTCAGTGCAGCCACCGACACAAAAAGCCCTTCCGAGAGCCCTGTGGCATTTTTGTGAACAGCCCTTTGTCATTTTTGTGAACAGCCCTTTGTAGGCACCAGCCTACAGTAATGACACAAGATAACAACTGATTTTACCCGGACTGTAATGTCTGATGCAGTGGGGTAGTACTCGTAACTTGAGGATGAGTGACTGAGCGGAGAGCATCTGTGTGCATAGGTGGACAGAAACATGTGATGAATGAAATTGGAAAGAGCGGTGTATTGCGATGAAATATGTGTGTGAAAAAATGCAAGACCCCGGGAGGGCTGAGCTGTGGAACAAACAAGGAATGTGTGTGTGCAGAAGGAGGATGGAGGCTTAAAAGCTAAGGGCCTGGGCTGCTGCTGGGCTGCCCAGGTGGCGTTCCCCAGGAAGCTGGAAAGGAGGAGCTGATAGGAACCGGCTTTCACGGTGTGTGAAAACACCTTTCCCAGAGTAATTAAAGGATTGCTCTGCAGCTCACAGGAGCTGTTTATAACACGCTGCCAATGCTTTGTGAGACGTGACCTGGGGCATAACTCGAGGGCGTCCATGGGGTGCCAGGCTGGGATGCCTGTGGGGTGGTAGAGGTCTCTGTAGGGCAGAGGGAGAGAGACACAGCTTGTGCCGCCTGCAAGGAGCAGCTCCTGGGCCAAAGCTGGGTTTTATCACGGAGGGAACTGGTTGTTTTGTTCCTGTGTTCACTGGGAGTGAACAGGCACATGTGCATATGTGCAGTGCAGATGGTCTGGGACTAGGATCCAGGAGCAAATATTGGAGCTAAGTGATTTGGCAGCGTAGATGGACCTCGTGATAAAAATGCATTTGTAACATGAAATGCCAGTGAGAGCTTATTAGAGGGGATTGAGAAATACCTAGAGAGTACAGGCTTAAGAAGCTGCTCTCTTACCATGAATGTAAGTAATTAATGCGTTGTAAGAAAACACAGCATCCAGACAGATAAGCAGCAGTGACAGCAATTTCCTGCTGGAAAATGTGGCCCAGTATATATTCTGGAAGTTATTCTATTGTATTTATTAATTATGCTTCTAAATTGTCAGAAGATTGCCATGATATCAACCACAGACAAGGGACAGAAAATGCTTATTTTCTAGGTGTGAAATTCCAGCTAGAGCAGTAAAGTACTGCATTCCAGAAGTGGGTGTAAAATACTTGCCTCAGCAATGATTTTAAATATGTTAGTTCATCTGAAAGATGGTTTTTAATCAGAAACATGAATAATGAATATCATTCCCATAGAGCACTATACCAGTCCATTACCATTGAACTCCCTACAGCCCAACAGTTCCCAGAGGTTATGATACTGCTTGTGTGGGGTGGTGGCTGGACAGTGAATCAATGAGAAGTAACTTTGCTCCTGTGCTTGGCACTTTTGATCATGAGCTTTAGCTTCCCCAGGTCCATGTCTGAATTGGTAAAATTATGGTCTCTATAATATAATAATGTGTATAATATGCTGCAAAAATTATGTCATACTAATACTCTGAATGAAGTGGAAAAAAATGTTTGGAGGCAGGAGAACAAATTTGAGGATAAGGTAGATGCCACAGCACTGCAGAAAGGCTGGTTGAGGGACATGGGCAAGACTCAGCACCTGATGTTTTAGGATCAAATCAGCCCTTCAGCCCTTAAGTCAGGCAAACTCAACATTAAGCCACTAACTAAGTGTGATCTGGAAAGTTCTGTCTGCCTGGCATGAACAAGCTCAATGCTTTTATTTCCTGGTAAGAGCAAATACAAATGACCATAAATATTTTCATGCCTTTTGCATTTGACAGCTCCTCATAGCTGATAAAGAATAGGCTGCTGATTAGCTATGGTGCCTTTTCTTAAGCTGTTCTTTGACTATGAGCAAATTGTTCTTTCTTTCCATGCAGTAATGCCGCAGACATATTTCCCTGTATCCAAACATGTGGGTGTTTTGCAAAGGTTAATGGAAATTAAATTAAAGCTGAATAATACTGATTATAATGCAAGAGTGTGCAAGCAGGGCTAATTAATACAACTGGCAGCACAGCTTCGTCCTGACCTGTGACACCACTCTCTTGCTTTCTCCATCAACCCTATTTTTTGCCTCAGCAGGCACCCACAGCAATCCAAAACTGCTTGTTTCAAACAGTCTAGCAAGGACAGATTTACAGAGGCATCCCACTTCTCTCACTCAGGACTTAAATGATGTTGAATCCTCCAGGAAGAAAAGAAAAGCTATTACATTCTCCCTTCTTCCTTCTTGTTTATGAGCATCCGAGCTGTACCATTAAGATTAGAGTATTTCCTACATTTTAGCGTTTGCTGAGTTTTTCTGTGCAAGGAGCTGTTGCAAATAAACTTGGATTTTATCTTGTTAAAGTGGCATATGTCAACAAATGTCTCTTCTGGTGAGTCAGCTCACTTTTTATCCTATATTAATGATCCAACTTTACCGTTAGTTTACTCATGGGCAGGAGAATGGCTTTTAACTCTGGATAATATGCATAGGGTACCCGAGAAAAAATCTGAAAATTAGACTGGAGGACTTGAAAACCCTAGGATGATAACAGGACAGAACAAGAGGTCTTGCAACCCTGCATCTTAGACCACCACATCTTATTTCTTTCTGGTACCTGTTCCACGTACTTTACTGAGAAAATTTGGAAAGGAGGCACCTGGAAAGGCACTAGTGCAATGGGGGATTCTTGGCCTGAGGACACTGAAGGTTTAATTTTGAAACATCTCAGTGTGTTGAGTTCTTCAAAATATGACACCAAATTTGCCTCACTGTGGAATGAAAATGTACTGTGGACGCACTGTGTACACAGTGTTGTAGATCACGTAACACCTCCTAAGCTTTAATTTTAGAAATGCCAGCTCAGCACATATTCCCCAGAGGCACGGGAGGCACAGAGTCCATTAAACCCCAACTGCTTTGGGGACTTCGCTTGCAACAAGCTCCCCCCCTCCATCACTCCCTGCAGCAACAAGGGCTCTGCTTGCAGGGCACAGTCTGACCCCCGAATTTGAAGCGTGCTGTTCGCGGGGTCCCTATGGGCTCTTACATGCCTGACTGCTGGACTACGGCTTCCTCATGGCCCCAAATCCTTTTTATTTTTGGCAGATCTGAAAGCCATTCCTTTGATACTATTCTTCCTTTTCCACAGGAAACAAACCAGTTGCTGTGTCAGCATCTTGGCCAGGAATCAAAGAGAACAAGCTACTTGTCAGACAACACCCGAGGCATAAGCAATTAGGATGGGGATGATATTTCAGCAAAAGTAACCCTTTCTGGCACTAAGGAAAAATATCTTAAAAATTTAGTGTAATTTTGGAAAAAAAAAAAAAAAGTGCTATCTGTAAAAAGTTATGAGTTTATTTCTACGGCACAGGTTAAACAACACAGCAGCTACTTTCTCCACCCTGTGCTTTCCAGTTCAGGCAGGAGCAAGGGTATTTTATTAGCTATGTATTCTAGTTGCCTCACACGTTTACACCACCTGGACAGAATAAACAGGCAGAATAACCATGTCCCCTTTACTCTCCCCCCCTTGCTGATTCTCCTGCTGGATGTGAACCAGGCTGCTGGCTGCTAATCCGTTGCTGCTGGAGTCCTGGAGACCACGGATCTTTTCGATAGGCAGTTAACAGCTTTGCTGCTAGCATGGGCCATGCAATTTCTCTAGCAGAAGCTTTGTGCTGTTTTCTTCAGAATTGTGCTTGGCTGCCATTCTTTCAACACTGCTGGATGTTTTTTTTAAATCTTTTCACAGGTACTGACTAGAATTTGTCATTATTTCACTGATTTTCTTTTCCACAGAAAACTCTAAACACCATAGATATATTGCCTTTAATGCGGACCCAAATGCACAGCCCTCACTAAAGTCACATCTATATTGGTATGTTACTGGGGTACACATAAAAAAGAGGTTTTGTACCTGCTCCGTATAGCAGCAAGGCCCGCAAGCAGGATTTGCTTCTTGCTGTCTCTTGTGGTACTTTTTAATCCTCCTCTCACATTTGGCTACCTATGTAGCAGCCACTCATTGCACGCTCATTTTACTACATTACAGGAGGGTCTCAAACACATCAACAATGATTAATAGCTTGTGCAAGAAGAAGAGGATATGGCTATATCAAACATATGAGAAATTCCTACTATTCTCTGCAGGAACAAGAGGATATAGCTATATCCTGAAGCCTGAACTGGGACTGACTATATATTGTCCCACTCGGTTTTTGACAGTAGCATTTTTGATAATGCTTGTCTGATGAATATAGTATGTCCTGTAGCCATTCCTCTGGATGTTACCTGAACACTGAACAGTTTCTCATGATTCAGAAGCAAATGTTGTCTTTTTTGCATGTTTGAATATACACCTTCTTTATCTATTGCCATGCCATACAGATTTTCTCCAAGTTCACAACATTCATCACCAGCAAAACACTCCTATATAGCTAACGTACAGAATCATCCTTCTCCTTAGCCAGCTTTTTTTTTTTTTGCTGTTGATCATACTCAGTTCCCATGTCTTGTGTCAGAGAACACTGTGTGTCCCTTGGGACAAGGACTGTCTCATCCTCTGTTCTTACACAGTAATCTCAGTAATGAATCTTCTGGGTGCAACTGGTGAAAATGACAAGAGAGGAAGAGGGACAAATAGCTATCATTACCACCCAAGGGGAAGCGGGGCTTTCATTACATGGGCATGTCATGCCTGATATGAGCATGTCATCCCATTTCCCCGCAGTCATTGTATTTGGATGAACCCTGAGTAGTACAAGACTAATACTGTATGTCAAATGCCTTTTTTATTCACAGGTTACCTCAGGGAAGACCTCCTTGGAGAACAAGAGGTTCTAGAAAATTGAGTGGAACTGGGGTTTCTGTGGGTTGTTGTCATGGTTTAACCCCAGCCAGCAACTAAGCACCACACAGTTGCTCACTCATTCCCCCCCACCCCGGTGGGATGGGGGAGAGACTCGGAAGAGTAAAAGTGAGAAAACTCATGGCTTGAGATAAGAGCAGTTTAATAATTGAAATAAAATAAAGTAAAATAATAGTAGAAATAATAATAATATACAAAGCAAGTGATGCACGATGCAATTGTTCACCACCCGCTGACCGATGCCCAGCCATTCCCCGAGCAGCGGTCCCCCTCTCCCAGCCAACTCCCCCAGTTTATATACTGGCCATGATGCCATATGGTATGGAGTAGCCCTTTGGCCAGTCTGGGTCAGCTGTCCTGGCTCTGCCCCCCCCAGCTTCTTGTGCACCGGGCAGAGCATGGGAAGCTGAAAAGTCCTTGACTTGTATAAACACTACTTAGCAACAACTAAAACATCAGTGTATTATCAACATTATTCTCACACTAAATCCAAAACACAGCACTATACCAGCTACTAAGAAGAAAATTAACTCTGCCCCAGCCAAAACCAGGACAGTTGTGATAGAACAACACATGAAGGGAGGAATCAGTTGCCCCTACACCACGCAACAGCTATCTGTCTACTGTGATCTTAATAAACTTTCCTAGACAATCTGTCAAATACTTATTGATCCTCAAAGTTTTTTATTTTCTAGCATTAATCTTTCCAACTTCCCCTTAAGTCCATTTCTTCTTGTCTTCTTCCCAGTCAATGTAAAGGAAGACCCCAAGCATGCTTCCATCTCAGCAGGCGGCCTTCCTCAGGCTCCCCTGGGGGACTGTGCCTCCAAGGCTGCTGATTGCTTTTGCTGGTCTCTTCCAACTTTCTTAAAGTGTGGTGCCAGAAATAGCTGAGTGCTTCAGCAGGCACCTTCCCGAGGCTGTGTAATGGGGAAGGATTACCTCAGCATTTACTGAATTTACTATTTATAGAGGCAACCCTGAGTTGGCTCTGTAACTCTCAGTTCTTGGTCTCCTTTCTCCCCCCAATAATATGACATCTTACTAGAGAAAATGTCTCAGATTCCCAATGTCTTCCACTTTAGCCATAACAGCGACCACTAACTCTCCCATTTATAATTACAGAGGTACAATTCCTCTCATTTTGACCTCATAAGCCCTCTTTGGCAAATAGAGCAATTTCTTCTGGGGAATATATGTATTTTAGCTTCTTTGATGTGACCACACAGTCCATGAGCCACAGCCTGAGGGCATCACATACAGAAATAGTCTGATTCCATGAAGAGAGGAGGTGGGAACCATTCATTATACCTTCACAGTCTTTGGTCTTAGCTCTTAAAGATAAATCAACCACAAACACAGGAGTGTAAAATGCATGGAGTAATAAACCGAGACTTTAAAAATCTTCTTTATTTTCATTTTCAAGTTCAAGGTCAATCTTCAATAATTTGCAGATAAAATGAGAGTACAAAAATGCTCCCGTTAGTCTAGTTTGAATTCAGATAGATTATTCATTATTTCCAAATAAAACTAAGCCTGCTGTTTCAAACACCATTTCTGTGCACAGATTATATAGCTCATTCTTTTCATAAGGCATGTAAAACAAATTTCAGTTCAAACATTGAAACATTTCACACTTGGGCGTCAGAATTAAAAACACAAGTAAAAGGTTCGCAAAAAACCATGCCTGAACTGCAGAACAGAAGTATACACTAAAGACACTGCAATGTACACGTGCAGAGACATGCACATATGGATATATATGCATATGAACATACTAGGAAGATGAAAAATATGTTTTCTGTTTTGTATGCAACTCAGTCATTTAGCTAACAAGAATGCATGTTTAACCCAGTACTCACATACTGCTTACACAATAATTATACTTCCCTGTTTTTTCAGTACAAGATCATTTCTGTCATACAGTAAAATTGCATGTCTTCCAGTCAATGTCCTACAGTAATGGTGAAATGATGAAATACATTAAGGAAGCATAAGGGACAAGATGAAGGAATACTGAAAGACAAAATTGCACCGAGTCTTTGAGAAGATGCATTTGCTTAATGATGTCTGTTGGTAACTGTAAATTCTCTCTCTTCTTTATTCAATGTCCACTTTCTTTTGAGTGATTCCATTTCTCACATAGTGGAAGAAAATGTATTTTACATGTATATACACATCAGAGGAAAATCCTATCTATATGTTGTATTGGAATTATGGAAACATGACAAAGTAAGTTTGTTTCTGTTTAAAACCTGAACTCAGGTAAATCATAAAAACTCACCAGATGTTGGCAAATCATTCCAGCAGAAAGCGTGTTGTTTCAGTGTCGCTGTAGAAATCCTCGTGTGCAGCCAAGGGACATCGAACAAATTAAGTGGCATAATATCTTTTGGAGGAAAATTACATTTCAAAAATCCTGTCATATAAGAAGAGAGAGATGCCTGCAGGTCCCCTGTCTAAAAGCCTATGTCTTCTAACATGGTTATTATATTTCCTGCATTTGAGCCTTTTTGTATTTGAAAGATGCTACTCGAAAAACAGACCCTGTAAATAAGACTCTTCACCCCTAGGAAGGCCACTTGGGAGTGAAGATGTCCAGATGATTCTTTGAGCTTGCTTCTTCCACTAAAACCAGCACAGGAATCTGTTTTTAGGACTTTAAATTGTCTTAAGCAGTATACACTAGATTCTGTCACCCTTGATTATACAGTGGTATATTATTTTATAAACAAATTGGTTGTTTCTACTGGTGGCTGTCTCTAGTAGAAGGAAAGTAAAGAAAACATAAATATAATCCTATCATCTATGTACAGAGGCAGGATCCACATCTCCACAACGCGCTCTTAGTTTTATGAAGATCATTGGAAGCTTATGCATCAAGAACTATGAAGCCACCTAAGACATGGTGTAATTTCTTTTCTGTCACCACCTAATGAATAAGAACAGTAATGTGTTACATAAGAAGAGCTTATAAAATTTCTTGTAACTAGACATGGTTTGTACCACAGAAGTTGGATCCAGTCTTCGAATGCCCTAAAGTTTCACGATATAAACAGGTTTATGGGATCTTGAAGTAGCTCAGGAAAGTTATCATGAGCAGACAGAGGGGTCATCCAGGGCAGTCAGCCTTCACCGCTCCACAGCTGCCACCCTGATGGGGGATGTGGTCAACATAAGCAAGGTCTGTAGTATTGCCCAGATAATTATGTACCAAGGCCATCTCCTGCTAACCATCCTGTCACATCCCCCACTGAATACGAGACTCAAATACTGCCTCCCTGCTGACTGCTGACATGCAGCTAGGGCTGTTTCTCATATTGATGCGCTATGCAGCACTGCATGCTTGCTTCTGTTGTGGGACCCAAG
This sequence comes from Nipponia nippon, assembly GCF_047370975.1. Classification (NCBI taxonomy): domain Eukaryota; kingdom Metazoa; phylum Chordata; class Aves; order Pelecaniformes; family Threskiornithidae; genus Nipponia; species Nipponia nippon. The sequence continues at coordinate 22,586,647 of NW_028262290.1, forward strand.
CCATCAGATGCATCTGGTCAGGACATCACTACGAAATAATTTCTTAGCTAGTAAATAATCTCACTGCCAGGACACCTTTGTTCTTGTATCTACTCACCCTAACGTAGTATCCATCCAAGGCAACTATCTGTGGAACAGCTTCTTACACAATGAACCTTCCCTTTTGCCTCCCTTCAAATTCCCCGCTACCCTTTCACACACCAGCATCACTGATCACTTTCTGTAGCTTTCCTGTATCATACGGGTTTATACTGCACTCTCTCTGCCAGTAAATCCTTTGAAACAGAAGCGGGTTACAAGTCTGGCACAGATCTGAAATAGTTCATCTTCTGCTCTACGCAAATAATGCAGAATCCTGAACGCATGCTTTCAATTAGGTCAGTACACGGCCACCAACAACGGCTGTCCATTCCTAAATTAATATTGCTCAGCTGCTACAGCCACTGTTTATTGTTAGAGTGAGTCAAGTCCCTTCCTCTCCTATGATGTTCCCAGCAAGTTGGCGAAGAGCCACAAGTTGGAAGGACATACACAGGCTGCCGTTGTCTTACCCGTACAATGCTATTTTCAATATTTATTAGTTCTTCTACGTAAATGGGCAGCACAAGATCACTTACCACACTGACCTGCAGAAACCTTAGCACAAGTTCTTTGCCCCTTTCTAGGACATCTAAAAATAAATATTTCTTATACATATGCTATTGTATGCAAAAATCTTGCACTGACTCTGGATTTCAGTTTGCCTTTGTGTCAGAATAGTTAATAAACAATTCCTATTGCATAGACTTGTTGTACCCCAAGGAAGGTATTAAGTACTCACACACCTAGCAGCAAGTTATTAAAATGATCTTAATATGGAAAAAATTAGGATTCAGTCCCACAATTCTATTTATAATTCTTTGCCTATGTGTAAAAAGGACTTCTTGCAGTTCATACATGGATTTTCTTCTCAATGCCATCTGTTTGTTATTAACAAGTTTTGAATAGTTATTTTAAATGGCCCTCTAATGATAGTCACATATGTCTGATGGGGGAGGCAAATAAATTTACTTGTTTTATCTTCATAAATGTGCAAACTCACAGAGGATATATATTATTACTTCTATATTAAGAAGTAATATGTTGAATTAATTCCTGGTCTTTACTAAACTGAACATTTATATTCCCTTTAGTTGTATATGATAAACGTGGAGTACTATGATAGAGGATGCTTACAATGCAATTAAGTAAGTTCTGCACAGCAAATCAACTACATCTGATCAAATAAAGTCAATTTTTGGAGCTGTCATTGGAATATTGTTTTAAGAATTATGGTTATTGTAATGTAATGTTAGTGATCACTTTTTTCCAAATCAGTCTGGGCCTCAATATAATTAAAAGGGCATGTATGAAATAACAAAGTAGCCAGAACCCTACCTGCCAGCTAAGACTAGGAACTTCAAGTAAGGCTGATCAGTATGAAAGTTACTGTTTTTAAGACGTAAATTCTGTCAATACAGAAAATAATTTAAAACTAATTAAAGGGTTAATATATAAAAAGGTTACGATATGACTTAACTATATATAACTGATATATATAGTTTAAAACAGACTTAATGGAAGCCACCTGTGTGTCTCTTTCTGAGATCTCTGGGTTTCAGTTTTATGAAAGCAAGCTCTTTAAATGAACTCCCTGGGTTTGAATGTACACACTCGAAACCCCTTACGACTGAAAATGCAGATTCATTCATTCATTTTGTGTTTTAAATTGCGATGAACTGTACCTCTCATCGTCCAGCCTCATCCTAACAGCAATGCAGAACAAGACATGCACAAGGAGATAACAGAGGACTTACTAAAAACCAAATGGCACGAATTTTGGCATACGTCTGTGCAGTGGCACTGCTTTCGACAAATGACATCTGAACATCCTACAGCGTCTGCAGCTGGTTTCTACAAGACATGTTTCTGAAGGCACTCAGCAGCACCTGCCTGCTGTATTCACCATGGAACATCTGGAGATCTTCATATCTTCAGCGACTGATGACATTTAAAGTGCAACGAAGCATTGTTAGGTCCATCCTCACTTGCACTTTGCTTCATTAATTGACACAATTCTTTGCTTTCCTTCTGTCACTTTGTCTGATGCTTTTTGTAACATTAATGGTGACTTCTTTTGTGGACATTTTCTGTGCATCCCATTTACTCTGTGAAAGTTTTAAACAGTCCAGTGAGTTCCACACTGAGAGCACAAAGAGTCATTGACAATTACCTCCTAATTAATGAAAACAGTTCTACTTAATAAACAGAAAGACTCCAGCATTCTTCACACAGTATTGTGATGTGGAACAACTTTCTCATTCAGCATGGACGCAATCTTTTATAACTGCTATAAAGGCCGTGGATGCCAGCAGGCTTTGGATTAACCCTCTTGGCTAGCATTAGCATCTCTGCATGTGCGTATTCTAAAAGCAGAGCAAATAAATCTGCTTTCAGTCCAGAAGTGGAAATCAGAGGTTCCTTGTGATGTCACTGGCAGTTGAGTGTGACTAGCCTGAGACAGAATTTTCTCTACTTTGTTTTACGTTTCTTAATTGAAAACACAGTTTAAAATAACACTTAGTTCTGCCTGCATATAAGACCCTAGTAAAATACATACCTTTCAGAGCTTCATCAGATTATTTCCACATATTCAAAAAAGTCAGTCTGTCTGAGGCATGCAAGTGCATCCCTAATTTAAATTTATCCTTCTCCATCGCCTAGTCTGTCTGCTTGTTGCCATAAGCAACACACTATACTGCGCAGTAAACTGGACAGGTCTAGCAAAGGACACTCAGAACCGGGCTGATAGAGACACAGAACTGAGTTAGGTGGGTTTGATTATTGCATTTCCAGTGTTTCATGAGACACTTTGTAAGTGTAAAGAATGCCAGGTAAATTAGGCATCATTTACATGGTAATAATGCCAGGTGCAATAATGTCTGGTAAACTTCCACTGACGTGAGTGGAAGGTACATATTTATCTGAGAGCAAAAACTGGTGTTGCTTTGCTGGTATGTATTACTGCACATTTCTGCAGCCTGAATACACCTGCTCCTTTGCTATCTACTCCCCCAGTGCTCCTGGTCACACAAGGACTCTCCAAAGACTACACATATCATGAGAATCAAACCAGGTTATTGTCAGTCAGTGACATTATCTGGATACCACCTTTGCTTTTGGGGTGCTTGACCATTATATTGCCTTCACTGGTATTAGGACTCCTTTCAGCAGCAGCATATTTTACTTCCAAGTTGTTTTGACATGACCCTCATGAGAGGATATTAAAATTTCCCAGATGAAGCCCGTGTCACACCCTTTCCCTTTTGACACCACTAACTGTACCCTGTCACGTAACCGATGGTAGGGGTAAGGCAGTAGGATGCTTTAGAGCTTGACGCCTGAGAAAAAGAGAAACAGAGAAGTAAAGCAGGTTACCCCCCTGCATCCCACAGGCCGATGGCAGAACCCAAGTCTCCTGAGAGCACCGGGTGTTGCATCGCATTGTATTCTACAGCATGTAGAGGTAAAAGAAAAACTGTAGTCAATGTGAATATTCAGATGAATAAAATGGGCACATTTTGAGTTGGGGGGTAGTCACATTCTCTATTCTAGGCATCTATACTTTAGGTGTCCAAACTGGAAATCTACTCATCTTACGCCTCCCACTTCCCAACAGTCAGTGGAGAAACAGAGCTTCAGAATAGCAAACCAGAGCTGGAGCTTAACTCAGATACTACACTTTCACTGTAGGAAAACACATTTCTTTTTTTGACTATAAGTTTAGACAAATTACCTTCCTTTCTTAGACACCTGCATTAGATGTGTAGAATAATAAATGCCCTACTTATCATCAGAAATTTCCTTTGCACTGGGTTGCAACAGTACAGAGATATATTACTGAATGTAGCTTAGCTAGAAAAAGGAGGGAGGATACATTCAAAGACATAGGGCCCCAGGTCAGGAACCCACAATTCACTGAGTAGTCCCATTACAGTCAACACTCATGTTATTAATATGTGGTGGGACTTTGCCCATACTTCCTGGTACGTCTAAATACAGAAGTAATTTTTCAATTTTTTGGATGTTCATACATTATTGTTACACTGGATGATCCTTCTGTAGAGTATACAGTAGGTGAGGGGGAGAAGGGGGAGGGATCTGATCCAAAGCCTACTGAAGTTATTGAAAAGAGTCCCATTGACTTTTTCAGGCTTCACATCCAGCCTTGAATGAACCAGAGTTTGTGCAGTGCACATAATTTAAGAAAAGCAGCAATTAAGGAAAAACACATTCCCTTTCAGATAATTAAACAGTTCGCACAATACATGCCATATGCATGGACTGAGCTGAAAAAAACTAAGCGTAGGGTTTTTTTGCTGTAACAAGTGTGTGTGTTAGTCTGCTGAATAAAACATCAATTTGGTGGCCATTCAGGCATGAGGCATTGTCAGAGGTGCTAGGCTCAATCATGCTGTGGCTGTGATGCAGCCATTTTCTCTTATCTGAAAGCATTAAGTACAGTTTGACTGTCACAAAAATAAGTTTGACCTGGTTAAAGCTAGTGCTGAACATCAGGGAATGTAATTATACTCTTACCTCTGCTGCTCTGAAGCCGTTCTGTCTCTGTGTTGTCGCTCCCGCACCATGGACCATGGGGTTTGCACACTGAGGACCACTGTTGTTCCTCTTCTCGGTGTTCAGCGTTCCAGCTATGGCTGATGCTGTAGTTACACCTGTCTGAGCTGATTTTCCATCCTCCAGAACACCTAGTAGGGACGCATGAAATTGGGCGATTAATACTGACGAGCAGTTTATAACTGCAGCTCTGGCTTCCCTCTATTCCTCCACTTTTTTGTGATAGCACAAGTCATGGAAGGTGCTGTATGGTACTACAGTGAAAGCAGTCTACCTCCTTTTGTCACCTTTATCCTCACACTTTCCATTATTTGGCCTTTCTCCTATAGTCCACTGCTCTTTGAAACACTGGCTCAGAAAACGTGAAAAACCAGTTAATGAGTGCAGCACATCAGTAGCCTTTTGGTCACGTGCAGATCTCCATTGGCTTCTCCACACACACAGCTGCTTGCATGACCAAGGGTTTAACTAAAGACCCAGAGGGGCTCCCCTTAAATCTGTCTCAGTTCTGGTAAATGAAGGGGTTAGATGTGAGCGTGACAGATGAGGCTGATATGGATGGAGAGATTGCTGTATTTATGGCTTTGAACATTTTTTTAATCAGAAGTTGAGGAAAGAAATTCAGGAAAAATATATTTTATACTGTTTTGACTACCAGTAATTGAATAAATTATTAATTTGCTTTCTTCTCTAGCTGTGTGGATAAGGCATGCATTGTACAATATGATATTGGCCAGCCTAAAAGAATTTTCTCATCTTATTGCATTAACAAAAATCAGTTGTCATTTATGGTGAGTGCAGAGCACTAAACATCTGGTTGCCACACTGGGTCTCAAATCCAAATACAAAGAGCAAGTGGGATGCATGACTATAGCTCTCAATTTTATTTTTGGCAAAACTCATTTATAACAATCTTTATGTTCCAATAGAAAAAAACCCCAGATTTACTAACTGATATCAAAACTGGAGGAAGAAGCAAGGACTCACAGATACTAAGGGAAAAATAAATATGAGGAAAACCAAAGACAGTTCATTGCTACTTGAAGTGTGCATTGTGTCATCAAAACCTCTGCCACGAATCAGGTGGGAATTCAAGCACAGTATTAAGGGTATTAAAAAGGAAGCAAAGTCCTGAATTCTTTCCCCGAAATCTGTAAGAAAAGCTGCTTTATCAGTAGAAAGCAACATCAGTAGCAGCTTGAAAAGGCAATGACTGAAATCAATAAAGCCTCAACCACATATTCGAAGTCTTGATATTGAAAATATCTAAAGCTGTGTAAGACTTAAGAAGTCTAAATACAAATTAGTCACTGCAGTTCCCTGAGCAGTCAGAAGATGGTGATAGAGTTTTCCTAAGACAGCTTAACTTGTAGTGGTGGTCACTACGAATAGAGCTAAATTATCTACTTTTTGATAGAAAAAAAACTTGAGTCGGAACTTGAAACTATTACATTATAGTTTATTAAAGAAACCTAAAAAATACTTCAGTCTTTGGAAGCTGCCTTTTCTGCTAGATATAAAACTTAATGTCGTTCTCCCATCTAAATCTATGGGCAACTTCCCATAAGACAAGAGTAAACCTCACTTCTCCTGCATCTCCTAAAAGTCCATACCTACTTGTGTTTTAGGTCTTATCTCTTCCTACCACTCCACAGTGCAAGATGAGAGGCAGAAAAATCACTTGGTGCAGAACAGTAAGTGGCCCAGACTGATATCATAGACGAAATCAATTGTCAGGAAGGCAGATGGAGAGGCAATTAGCCGTGTGTGAGTCAGGAGTCACACCACAGTCTACTGCTTCACCTTGCAGTGGAGCTGTGAGAACAAGCTTGTCCACAGCTCTGAACAGGCAAAATGCTCTAGGCATTACATACTAATTCCATTAATTGAATCTTGGATGTTTCAAACACATACGAATTATGAGTTTTTCCTTCTGCAGAGTCATCGTACTAAATTACTTTCCAGCATGTGTCCCTTTGGCCATCTGGCCTCTAAGTAAGTTGTCTGGAGAGTAGCTGTCAGCTGAAAAGCCACTTTGTTCAAGCACAACTGTTCATGTATCAGATTGTGTTGCATCTTTTGGTCTCTCACAGAACAATTTTTCTTACATCAATCCATTTCTGGAACATGATGGAAAATCTGAGCCCTGAAAATGGTATATTTGGTTGATTTTTTGTCTTCTGTTAGTTTGCAGCCCAAGCATCCTTGTTGCATCCTGCATGGCAGAGGTGAGACATTTTTTGCAATACTTGCCAGAAATGAACCAGGTATCAGCATCTGAGCCTTCCACTATCACTCCCACTACATTTTTAAACACCTAGTGTTTACTGTTGACCTAGTGGTAACCAGTACTAGGGTATCCTAGCAGTGCAAAAAGCTTTTTTATTTTATTCTGAAATATGTTTGCTATTCTGAAGTTAAGAAACTTTTAGATTTCTTTTTCATTGGCAAACAGGTGATTTAGAGAGTGGACAACAGTTCAAAGGCTTCAATGACTTGCTCTTTATGTATGAGGACTGCACACAAATTGCAGTGAGAATGCCTGAGCAGTGGAAGTAAGAGCACAAGATTTGTTGGCAATTCATAAAGTGACACCTATTTTATAGACTAGATAGATAAGACAAAATGCTGATTGCAAAAGAGAGATGATGTTAAAGAAAAGATTAGGAACATGTATTTGCTTTTTAAATAGCAAATATTTTTGCATTGCTATTTGGGGTTTGCCACAGTACACAAAAATGGAAAAGTTAATTTTCTTCTTCTGCAAAATCTAGAATTTGCAAGCTAGCAGGGTGGTAATGCTCGGGGTCTTGCCTCAGTGTCGTTTAAACCAAGCTAACTTTTGAGACATTTATATCATCCTCACAGCATGGGTTTGGTAAATAACCTCCTCGGTCTTTCACTGTAGAGCTTCAGTAGGAATTTAAACAAACGGGTTCAGTAATGTTGTTTTCATTCTTATGTTCTCTGCCAGGACAAACCCTGCCAAAAGGCTGTGGGCCTCCTGAGGCCAGGGAAAACGGCAGATCCCATCACAATGCTCTGTCAAATCCATATATTTTATTTTTAAATGAACTGGCAAGCCTAGAATATCCTTATGGCTCCACTCCCAAAACCTGAGTTTCTGGGTGATCACCAAACCCCCACCGATGTGACAGTGACCTTTCCCTCAGGAATGGTAGTCAGGGTTTGGGGGACTGCCAGGCTGCTCCCATTATGGGGAGGAATGGATGACAAGAGGCAGGTATTTCACTGCATGTAATCGGGTTTATTTATAAAGAACATACATGAATTCTCTCTCAATGGATGCGGGGAGAATACCCAAGCAGCAGCCCCATTGCGCACAAATCCAAGTCTATAGTTCCAGCAAGAAACGTGCTTAAAAGAATTTGCTCTCCCATGGCAACGCTTACTGTCGTCTTCCTTTTCACTGGCTTGCTAGGCTGCACAGGCGACCTAACTCCTGCATTTCTTACCAGTCCAATAGAAATCCTTTAGGCTGCAGTTTGACAAACACTTTTTTCAGCAGCACCAGGGAAAAAAAAAAGGTTATTTTAAACTGAAATCAATCCCTAGACTTTATTCATCACCCAATGACACAAGCAGTCGGACTGGCACAACTTGGGAGGTAGCACAGGAATCGAAACAAGCAGCAGAAAGCAGCTGAGGTTGGTGCGCTATCCAATAAAACCAAACCAAACCCCACTCGTCCAGCTACACTCGTTCTTCTCATTGAGTTGCCTTGCTGAGCTAGCTAAATCCTCTGGAGGTATATTCACATTGCTTCCAACTACCTCTGCGTCAGAGGACATACAATCGTTTCACCAATTCAGCTTGGATTCACAAAGGATTCCCGTTGTGTTACAGAAAAAACAGCGTCCCAAAGACTTCTAAAGAAGTTGCCGGCCCAGAGTAAGATGTGATGTGACCGACTGATTACAAATAACCTATACGAAGAAACTTTATTTCTAAAATCTCTTTCGCTAAGAAATCTGATGATTTACACCAAATGATGGCAGTTCAAATAATCTTTTGTTTTGTGTATTTTCACATTCAAAATTTGAATAGATTTTGAAAAACCAAATTTGCCCAAGCTTTTTTCCACTAAAATGCTGGCATTAAATTACAGCCTTTTGTTCAAAATTCCCAAAATACAGAAGTTTTGGAAAATTTGGACATGGACAAAAATGAACTGTAGCTATTGAATCTTACAAATCAAAACTAAAAATCAGTCCCTAGGATATCTGGGTATGTTTTAGCTGTTCCACAATCTAAAAGAGTGCCATCTGAGAACAGTTTTACAATTATAGCAATATAGAATGAACAGAATGCTACCTAAAATGAGAGGTATCTCAATACAAGTATGAAGACCAGCAAGACAGAACAAATCTGTCTGAAATATGTACCTTATGTGAAGAACAACATGCATATTAAAGGTAATATAAATTCCCAGAAGAGGACAAAGAGAATAGAACATGACAATTGTCACTACTAACACTAAAATAAAGCCACTGGTATTCTTAAGTAGTTCATATAAACAGTATAAATAAAATTAGCTCTCCAAGAACTGCTGCTACTCATAATTAATAGTTTATCCTAACGTTGAATATTCAGACTGCCAGTAGGACACCAAGTTTTTCCAGTCTTTCTGGGATAACCTCCTGCTCTCCCTGCTGTAAACAGTGTGTCCAAGCAAACATCAAAATTAGTTTTCAGAAGGCTCTGAACACTTCAATGCTTCTGTTACCTTAATTCTCTAAAATTGTCTTTCTTAATTAACCATAGTTATTATCATCACGATTCTTTGTGTTTCAGACTATTAAGTCCTGTATTAATCACAGGTAGGACATGACCATTTTGTAAAGAAGAAATGTTTTCTTCATAATAGAATTGTAGGCAGCAAAGAGTACTGTTCAAAGGCATCTTTCAGCTCCTAAATGGCACTTGAAAATTCGATGCACATTCACCAATGCATTCAGAGAAATCCATCCATGATGCTCTTTTTTCTCTGCTGGCTATAACATACTTATGTCCCAACTTCTTTCTCTCAACATCTCCCTCTCTGCCTCACTTACCTTCCTGGCAGACTGCACCTCACTTCTCTAAGAGCAAGAGTCACCAAGTCCCATCTCCCACCAGGTTCTACGAGACCTCTTAATATATGCTAGCATGGGTTCTTTTGTCTACAATCCTAATAATTTTTAAATTTTGAATGAGTTTTCAGAAATTCCCAGACGGCAGCCTCCCACAACTGTGAAAAGTGAAAATAAGATATAATGTACAGACAGGATTCATTTACATATCACCAGAAAATTAATTACATGATACTAAGGCCATCCCTGCAACATTTCTTTTCTGTAAGCACGAGATACTTGAAAGCAATTTATTAATAATACTAAAGTACATAAGTTCTTAATACCTCAGACATTTTGTTTTTTAGGAGATATATACTTAAAATTGTACTCCAAACAGTCGCTCACAGATTTGCAAGCTTATGTCCCTTCAAAATAAAGCATGCTTAAATCATACTTTATAACTCTTTAAAACCATTTAAATGGAGCAGTCTGAGAAAGATTTTAAAAGAATCGTTTTAGTAAATAGGATGTTCATCACAGAGAAGTCAAAGAAAATGTAAAACATGGAATGGAAATTTTAGCCATTAAACCTGTATTTCTGATTTCTTCTATTATAATGACAACACTAGTGATAACAAAACCAAGGATAAACAATGCATAGATGCTGCTGTAGTTCTTCATACAGCCTGGTTACACCTAAGAATTCAAACGATCCTTTACGAGAGTATCTCATACACATGAGAGGAAATTTTCACTCTTAAGATTTAACTCTTTCTAATCAGATTTTAGTATGGAAATAAAGATGATGTGAAGAGGGGGAAAATGACATAATTAATCCGGATTGTGAAAGTAAAACTGGAGTAAAAAGCAAAATAGTGTCATGGATCAACAGCTGGCACAGAGAGAGAGGGAAAAAAGAGAACTGGAGGGGGTCAATTTTGTGCATGACAGAAGATAAAGGTATGACTTCCTCAAGGCTTTTTGCTAGACCTCATCTACGTATTAGAAAGCTAATATATATTTTCTCATGATCAAGAATGGGAGAAGGAACCAAATAGCAACATTTAGGGGTAGCCCTTAATTATCAGGACTACAGGAAACTTCTCAGAGCACAGGTGGCATGAAGGTAGGTCTGCCTGGATCTCTTTGCATAGACCTCGTCAAAAGAGCGATCTCTTAGTAAGAGCCAAGATGAACTGAACATTTCTGTGACTAACAAAAATCAGCAGTGCTGCAATAGCTAATGCTGGCAAGAAATCTGGAAGGAGTATGAAGCCTTGTAGTATGGAGGCAAAGTTAATTTTAGCCAAAAGGATCACACCTTTGTGGAGAAAATTATTCCACATGTGCTTGCCACAATATTCTCCTACCTGATTTTAGAGCAGCAGGCAGTGGCCAAAACTGGACATGAATTCTGACCCAAATATGCTGTAGACCTGACCTAGTGCTGTGGACCCTGTGCTACCACATGCTCCGCTATTGAATAACAAGCACGTATTTGTTTAAAGTGGTTAGCTGTTGATCAGTATGCTAAATTTATATCTTTGGGAGTGACTATGAACAAACCAGTAAGGTTCAATTTTCTGGTTCAGCAACACCCTTTTTTATTTATCGAGGCTGTTATCTCATGAGTAATGCATAAGATGCTGTTTCATAAAATGCCTGCATAATAAGATACTGCAATGTAAAAATGGACTCTGAGAAAGCTCACAGTAAAGACGAATGGACAATGTTATCACAACATGCAGTTGCTTCCAGAGGCAATATGTATTTATTACCATCACTGAGTTTCTTGCTTTTAATGCTACAGAGTGATAATAAGTACAGAGAGCACTGAAATACCTGTTTTCTATACCTGTTTTTCTGATTTGAAACTATTCATGTTTGGGAAAACTACACATCTTCTGGCCTAAGCGCTGGTATGTACTTCTACTGAATAAACAGAACATAGAATGGCCCCTATCAAAAATGAATGGAGTGGTGGTTGTGACAGAAGTCAAGGTTAGGTCATTTCCTCCACAGCAGTAGCCTCAGGGATGAGGCCAGATGCTCAGGAAACCTGCAATAGCTTTTTTCCCTAACAAGAAAGAATTTAGAAACGTTCAGACATAGCAGAGAGTGGGTCTGTAAGGCAGGACGAAGGATCGAGAAGATCTGCAGAGGGAGGACCTGCTGCAGCAGGAAAATGTCATCAGAAATAATGTTTTTTGTATTCATTGAATCAGCAAATACAATAATGCAATAAATTTACTGCCCAGACATGCAGAGAATCCAGAATTATTTATCTGAACTCTAATTCAATAGGAATTTTAGACAGTGAAGCAAAACAAAACAAATGTATTTGCATCTTCTACGCATTCTGCATCAGCCATCGAAATTCTGTGGAGTCTCTCTTTAGAGATGCCACAGAAATGCTTCCCCCACGGGCTGAGGAAAAGGCAGGGAAGGAGATCTGTTCTCCTTACACGAAGCCCTCCACGCACGGCCGGTCCCTCCAAAGCTGACTTGAACCAGGCAGGGCTGAGCCGTGCCTCGGCTGCAGCTCGCGACGACAGGCGCGGGGGAGCTGCCTGCCTTCCTCCCTGCTTCCATGGGATGCTTATTTGAACTCAGCTCGCCCGAGAGCAAGAACAGCCTCTTCATTCTCTGTTGAGAAGGTATCTGCTTTACTTTCATCACTAAGGGAAGCAGGTGATAAAAAAGAGGAAATTCTGTATTTGTGCAAGACTACGGGGCTCAGGTAATAGCTAACAGCAGAGGGCAAATCAGACTCTTAGGTCCTGATCTGGCCATGGTTTTCTCACGTTCAGGAGCCTTATGGAATGATGTTCTTTTGTAAGATTATGGTATTAAATGTCAAATTCAGTACAAAAAGAACTGGCTCACGATGAATATATTTAATGCTTTTAAATGACTTTATGCACATTGGAGTCCTGGCAAAACTGGGAGACCAAGCACTACATTTTGCGACAGTTTTGGGTGGCAGGTTTGCTTATTTTCCTATGTCCTGCCACTTCATTTCTGAGCATAAAACAAACAAGAGTCCTATAGATCTCTGTATTTCAAAACTTCTTTTACCATTGCCATTTTGAAATGAAGCAAGAGGCTCCTCTTTGTTAGATAAAAGGAATTTCTAAAAGATTTTAAAACTGGAATTTAACATACACATGCATAAATAAACATACGATAAATAGCTCTGAAAGCGCGATCAGATTTATTACTATAATATGAAGATTTCTACTATAGAGTATTCATGGATTCTAGCAGACAAGGAGAATATAAAAAGGGCAGCATTCCAGGTACAGGCAGATGCTGAATCTTTGCATATTGGTATATTTTGATTTCAAATTATGATACAGAATCATGCTACAACTATCTTGTAAACAAACTTAGCAGTGTTGCAAACACATCTATGAAATGAAAGGTGAATATAAAATTAGTATGTATTCCAAATAGAAAAAGCACAATCAACACTCTTTAACGATGTGTGATCATGTCAAAGCACAAGACAAAGGATACTGCATGGAAAATAGACTCCAGAAGCAGAATAAGGGGGAATTGATCTGACTATGAAAAAAGGTAGGAAAGGTAAACTTGAAAGAATTGTAACCAGGGTGCTAGGGAAGGACTTAATGGCAGAAAGACAGCGGAGTTTGATGGATGAAGATACAAATTTTAATAACTGCAACAGGAAAGAAGAACTAAATTTTCACTATATTGTGGAGTAAGAATTGGCTACATTTTGGAAGACATTGAAGGCTGAGTACATTTTATGCCTGGGAAAATCACAAGATGGAATGGATTAAGCAATTTACCAGTGCCACATGATGTGCCAGAAACAGATCAGTCATTCCTCTAAAGTGAAAAACTAACACACAAATAGCAAGCCTCTGAAGTGCTTTTCATAATACTGCATTTTAGAACGACAGGCAGTGCAGGGATGTGCTTCTCCACATGCAAAGACAGAGGCTATGTTTCACTACTGCCCATGAAAAATTCACCTTAAAAATTATACCCTCCATGCACATCCATACACCTCACATCACGGGTGTCCAAACTAAGTCAAGTCAAAGGTGCTTGCTTTTGGCTCAGTTCCTGTCTGACCCTTTCCTTAAAATACAAAGAAAGACGTTCCCATTACAGGAAAGCGCTGTGCAATATGGAAAACAGGCAGCAGAGTGCTGGCCCCCTCTCAACCACCCTGACCACAACTGTACCCACCCTGCTTTAAGACAGGTTCTGAACAGTGGCTTAGATTTGCAGATGTTCGCATGGTCTTTCCTTCTCCTTAGGGGTGTGGTAATGAAACATCACTCATTATGTTTTAGACTAATTTCCAACACAGAAATAGAAAGTATTATTACCATTCTCATTACCTAGCTAATCACGCATGGAATTTTAAGATGAGTAGATAGCATCATTTCAATTAATCATACTGAGGAGTAGCAAAAATATTTGGCAGACTAAACAGAAATCCTTATGAAATGCATCTATATGTACATGAAACTTGAGCTGAAATGACTCTTCGGTTTTGCTCACCAAGGTTCAGCAGCTGGAAACTGATGCTAAGGGTTCGAGGTAAAACATTAGGCATGTGTTTTAACAATGAGTGATTAGCTACTGGACTAATGTCAGGCACTGGAAAGCTGTAAATTAAGTCTGAACATCCCAAATATATGCTCCATATGGGAATTAATTTAGGAAAGACCAGTGGGCTGTATGGCCAGGTGACATTTACAGTCTGTGAATATATGAAAGGATACTGATGACTTAATTGGCTCACAGTATGACTGTGATCATAAAATGCTTTGGCTCAAGATATCTGTATGCATGTGAAAAAGTTATCACTCACATTCAGTGTTCATCCTAAAATGAGGGCAGTAGCTGTGTTAAAATCTAATGACATCTGCTGTTAATAATGTACTAGATAAATCATGACATTTTTTTCATCTTTTCCGCAGTCAGTGCTAAACACTCAGAAAGCAATTGGCACCAGCTTTACGCAAGTGGCAGAAATTCATACTTCTAGCACTGCAAGTGCTTAAAACAATTCTGATGGCCCACCTGGGAAATACTAGCAGTTTACAAGAGTGACAATTGCAATGTGAAGACAATATCCAGATGAAACGTACAGAGACAGAAAACACAACCATATGCATTGCTAGGAAACTGGTAAAAAAAAAAAAAAATCAAAATATTTCAGTCAATCAGTAGAGGGATTGGCTGATTATTTTGCTCTTCAGTAGCTAGCGTCCACCTGAACAGGCCAGCCTGAATCCATGATCTTCCAGGAGGAATGAGAGGCTCAACGTTACTTCTTTTTCATCAGATGCTTAAAATTTAAGGCTCAGTCAAGCAAGCAGCAATGCAGAAACAATCTGGAGGGGCTCAGTGGATTCAGGAAAACCTTAAAATGGAAAATCCTGCCTCGCAGCCTACAGCTGCCCATGCTAACCGGTAAAATGTCGCTCCCCCATCTACCTGTTTACTTTTAACCTGTATTTTTTGTAAACAGAAGAGAAAAGGCAGTGTGCCAGTCCAGGGAATTAATTATGCATGTACTCATCAGATAATAAAATTAGGATAGGAACGCATTATTTCTTTGCGTACACTAAAGGACCAAGCCACTTTTTTCATGCAAGGCCACTGCCGAGAAATGCATGCGATCGCACGGCTTTCAAAATATTATCCGCATAATCTAGAAAAGAGTGCTGCTTTATGCGAGTCAAACAAAAAGCCTTACAATAAACTCATGGCTTTGATCATTCAGTTTCTGAGTCTTAAGTATTACAGTATTTTGATTTAAGATAAAATCCAACTTTGAATCTCAGGTTTTTTTAACTGCAATCAATTTATTTCAGTTTTGAACTACAGGAATACCTGAGAAAAAAGTGGGATGAGCAATATCAGTTCTGTTTCTATTAAGAAATATATTTCTATACCTGACTACAGGTACAGAAAAGACAGATTTCTGTCACTTAAATGCTGTATTACTGCAATATATGCTCAATGTGGAAATTTTGGAAATTTTAATCAACATGTAATGAGGCAAAACTGCACTCTGAACTGTGTTTCTTGTATGGAGTACATTACACCTCTATTTTGAGATGGGCAGGAGTCATCACTTAAAGCTAATTCCATTTTTAAGTGTTTGTTTTGAACTATACATTCCTCAACTGGAAAATACAGGCTTAGAACTGGCCGGACAGTGTAAATTCACTCCTGAGGAAAAGAAAAAAGAATTTTTAAATGTCCTGAATCGGGATATAAAGGGGAAGAAAAAAAAAGAAAAAAAAAAAAGAGAGAGCTTTTTCCACAAGAAGAAGGATCTCTTCATCTAGTTAATGACACCCCTTGGCTCTTAGGAACGAAGAAAATTTTTCTCCTGAAAGATTTCAATGCTGCAAGAAGGATTTTTTTTTCTGCTGGAAAATTATCCCGAGAGAAGTTTCCAAATCACCTCTCCTGCAAATCACCTCTATGGATGCCCAACAACCTTTCTCCTTTCTGGTACTGTGACAGCTAGGAGAGCCTTTCATGTCATTCAAGTGTTCATGCACATTGCGTTTTTAGTGAATTTATTTTACCCGCGGGTAAATGATTATACTGGGGCACACTGTGGGCGATCAGTCCTGGTAGGTCTGCTTTAGGCTGCAGGAGGGATTTAGCAAGAATGTTGGCCATTAGCTAAATGGGAATTAATCAGAGACTAAGAGACCTTGTGGAAAGGTTATCATAGTATACTTAAATTTTCTTTTTTAATTATTTTTTTACGGCTCTTGCAGTGCTTTGAGAGAATCCTAGAGGCAGAAAGCGCAACAAAGAGGCTGCCAAGGAAGGCGCAGGCAGCTGGAGATCCCTGCTCAGGCCCTGCCGTCCCCTCCTGCCGCACGGGGTGGCTGCTCTCGCCTGAGACACCAGGACCTTTCAGGAGGCTCCGTGCAGTACCTGAATGTCACTAACCACCTACCATTAAACCAGACTGAAGTTCTTCCAGCAATTGAGTCTAATACATTTCACAAAATAGCAAGCGGAAGGTTCATAATAGAAGAAATTTTCTCATCTATCAATTATTTCTGATACTTTAAAAAACAATTTTGCTTGCTATGGACTCTTCCTTTTTATATGGCAGTTTATATTTATTAATAAAGCATGAATTTAAAAATACTTTTAGAGGTGGTGGAGGGAGGTTGCTTAGTATGTTCTGATGGGCCAAATAAGTATCATCACTGACATTTTTTAACTGAATCAACAGAAGCAAATAAATACAACACCCACAAAGCATATAATTACACAGAATGCCCATAGTGCAAAACGGCAGCAACAGTCCCATCCAAATTACTTACATTCCCTACCCATTATCTCAAACAACATTTGCGCCTGTAACAATCCTACTCTCATAATTTAGCAAAAAGCTTAAGCACAGGTGGTCTCAAGATCAATGGGACTTTTTCCATGCTTAAAAGTAAGGAGATGCTTAGTTTTGGAGGGTGGGATGGGGAGGGGTGGAATGACTCAGGGGCATAAAATGAAAATGCCAAAGTACTCTGACAATATGCTGAAATATTTTGTTGCTTCCAATCTGTATTTCAGCTTTTGTTCTTAACAGACATCTGCACCTATGTGAAATTAAGACAGTATTAAACTATCAGATGACAGCAAAGATGAAAATGTATGGATTGGAAGAATTAACAGCAATGGATGGGCTGAAAAATATGATTATTACAAAAAGCTGTATTTATCATCTGAGTCTGATTTTTCCAATAATTTAAATGCTGCCTTGTGGTGGAGTAAATACTGGTTTAGGCCAATACTGGAATCTTTGACTGGGTTCTATGCTACGCAAACACCAATATGGTTTGGGGTTTGCTCCAGAACAGCAATCTGGAGTAGCTGTTGCTGTCTAAGGTTCTTTATCACTCCCTGATACATAGACTGATGCAAAAATGTCATTTTTTACTGGCAAAAATTGTTATTTTTCCATTTATGAGGGAGGCACAGAGCTGGGTGGTGCATCCATGTTACTTCCCTTCTATCCTGCAGACGCGCTAGGAAAAGTCTGACTAGAAGTCCCTAAAGCGTATGGGAATGGTTAACTCTTCCGAAGCTGCAGGGTCTCTGGGCTTTTCCATTGCTTTGGCTGACCTCCACATTTGGTACCGAGTTTGTACTTGCAGTACTGACAGCAAGGTTTGCTATTTATGTGGTCTTCCAGAGTTGCAGAGGGATGACACAAAACTAGGTGCCGTGCAGAAAGAAACCCTTTGAAGAACAGCCCTACCAAATCATGCTTGTAAGAAAGTGATTTTCAGAGGGCTTTGAACCCAATCTTCTTCTTGTGCAAGTGGAAGCACCTATGCAAACCCACTCTACAGAGGCACTTAACGCATGCAAGAAGTCTGTTACCCATCCATAGAAATGTTAACACACAAAAATCCGGTGTACAAAGTTGAGCAGGCACATGAGAAGGCTGCTTTCTGAAAGCTAGATGGTAAAAATTAGATCCAAAAACTTTCTCTCCCTACTCTATGAAACACCCCACATGCTATTTTAAATTTTCTTCCCCTTTTTGTGTGATTTAGAAAGGTTTCCTCAGTACCACCCTCCATACAGAAGCTAGTGACAACTGAAATGGCAGAGATCATATAATTAAAATCCAGAAAAAATATTAAAATGGGATCCCTTAGCAAATACCATATCATTATATCCAAGGTGTGGACTAAGGTGGAATAGGGAATTCCTGTAATATATCTACAGTCCAGGAAAAGGCTGTATTTATTCACTTTTACTGTAAAACTCTAATAAGGTTATCTCCGGAAAAGATCACGTCAGAATCACTGCTGTAATTGTTTCTTAAACATACCAGATTTTGAACCAACCCATTAATAAAAGAACAGTAGTAAATGGGCATAAGAGCACAAGGAGATACTGATATACCGATATTACGCCCTAGCAAAAGTGATTCCTCTCTGGCTCTTAAACTAAAATAGATTTTTTATTAAATACTTCTCTGCAGTCTGATTTACAAGAAACCATCTGCTGCACAAAATAAGTTCTTCATTTACAACCTGATGCTTGCTTATGCATTTCTGTTAAGCTTTTAACTTTACGTATACCTGGTAAATGAAGGAGCAGATGACTGCAGCTGTGGTCCAAGCCAGCACCAGTCCCTGTTGTTATGGCAACTGGTGTTCCCACAGCCCTGCTCTTTGGCTGCAGCTGCTTCCAGCCGCCTCTACCGGAAAGGATGGAAAAGCAATTTTCAAAAACTTCTCTATGAAAGGTTACCTCTAAAACCCCTGATTCTGCATGCTGAGTCTCAACCAGAGGCTAACTGCAAAGATGAACCTGGTCTATAAAACTCGCCAGAGTTACCAGCGATCACAAAATAGCAGAGTAGCAGCATATGCGGGTCATTTAAGCCAAGAATTATTCATAAATGCACAACTATATTAAAAGCAACTACACAAGATAAACTGTTAGCCAGCCTGATTGCTAGATATTGGTGAAATTTCTCCTGAATTCTTCTGATTTTATTTATTTATTTTACAAAGGACTCGATTCTACTCCCATTTCATAGCTGTTTTGCAAATGTCTTCACTAGGGAATGAACCAATCCTAAATTGCAGATTTCATTTCTGGCAGACCACTGACTGCAAGTACGTTTGCTAATGCCAGGAGCAAGTTTTCCTCCCAAGTGCATCTGGTGAGTCTGTGGGAAAACTGGATAATGTTTTTCTTTAATACGCTTCAGGAGGAAAGACTTTACCGTAGAAATAGTGCAAAGTACAAAGAGTAAAAAACAATTGTGTTTAAAGCCTTAGCCGATACCAAGAGTCAGGTAATGATAAAAAATAAACAGATGTTTTATTAATTGAGGCACTGAACAAATGAGTCCTGAGGCATCAATACGCAGCTTTTCAGTTCTGATGCAGGAGAATTATTTTTCACTCGATTGATTACTACATCATTTAAAAATTAATTATTTTTATTTGCATTTCAGTAACAATCTCCAGCCAAGACTGGGGTCTTACTGTGCTGGTTGCTGTTGGAAAACAGTAAGGACAGATCCTGTCCTAAGGAGTTCGCAGCCCATGAGCTAAATCATGATTGTAAGGTCTCTCTAACCACGAGGCAACGTGCTGCTTTCTCCGCTCTGAGGCACTTTCAAGTATAATAAAGAAAAAATAATTGAAGACAGCAGCTAACCTAGCCACTGAAAAATGGAAAGAGAAATAAGATGACTTAAAGCCTGCTTTAAAACAAACAAACAAAAAATTTTTGTTATAGTTGATATTGAATGGGTTTACAGTACTGGTTTCCAGTAGGAAAGTGTGCATTTTGTTACTAGCCTACACACACACACAAATATATATATTTATATGCAAGTTATCCCAATGTAATGCAGCAGGCTGTGCAAATGTGTTCCAAAACACTTGACAGTTTTGGTGCAGTTTTGTTAATTCAACCTTTTCCCTGTGATTTGCTTGTAACCCATGGTGACTGCCCTGGGGACTCACCTGCTCCTGCAGATTCTTACCTCCCCAGAAAGTCCTTACTTGTGCTAACACTTCCCCTTAGCTGAATCAGACCCTCAAAAAGAGAAAGTGAATTGTGCAAAGGGTTGCAAGGATCAAGGAATGGTTACTAAGCAGAAATGCAGTCTGTTATTTTCCCCAGCTATAGCCTACGCAGTAGCTGAATCCTGTGAAAAGTTCTCCGCTTACGCAGCAATGGATGCTCTTAAGAGAAACTGCGCTATTGTATGGGCTCACTGCGAGTCTCTCCTTTTTTCCTCCCTCCTGGAAGCCACTCACCCTATGAACACTGTGTACGCTTATCTTCTAGAAGATGTCTTTCAACTTCACCACCTGCAGTGCTTCATGAAGTTATTTGTTACTTTTCTACCCCTCGTCAGCCCTGTCAATTTACCCTGTTCATCATTGTCAAAGCTTCAGCAGTGTACTGCAACCAGTTGCTACCACCTATATTCGTGGCTGTTAGTGACTTGTTGTGAACCTAGGAAAAGTTGTCTGTCTTATTTTAGCTATATTAAAACAACTGATATTGTCCTATATGCCTTCCTGTAAAAAAAAGGGAGATTGCAATACGCTTTATTAAAACGGGATGTAAAAAATCAAGTAGGGAAGTGAATAAATATTCTACCAAAGGCTCAGTTGAAATAGGAAAAAAGGAAAAGTGAAGGGAAAATTAAAAACCTTATTACTTCCTTTTTAATTTAATAATATTTTAGCTTTCAAAATGCTTTAGCAAAGATACAAACATTTGGCTACACAAATACGTGTATTTGTAGAGACATATATATATATGAGAGCAGACACAAAAAGCTAAATATGCTGACTGACAAAAAGAGAAGGATATACCGAAATTCTGGGGGGGATGAGATTGCTAACATTAATATATGGTAGTTACTAACACTTTCCTCATTGATACACTTGCTGATCCTGCATACCATATGTCCTTTCTTCCCTGAGTGATTTACCCCTCTTTCCATTTTGATGTCCAATGTCTGGTGGTGTTTTTTCCACTTAATTGAAACATGTTGATAACCACAGGCACCTTTTACTGCTTTTGGCTTTTTCCTGAAATCTTTCCTTCATCCTGCTTCCACTTCTCTCTCTTCACAGAATTTCACCAATTTATTTCAAGTGAAAAATGACAAGGAACAACTTCATCCTCTTCTCCCTAGCCGCTTTTGGCTGCCTCCCCCCTTTCTATGTCCCAGTTACAGAAGTTTCCTACCCCTGCTTACACCAATGTCATGATCCATCTCCTCATCTCCCCCATCCTGCTCTTACCCCCTCCCTTACTCTTCCCTTTTGTCTCTCACTCTTTGGCAGTTTTCAGTTCTCACAATAAAGGCGTGTTTTCCTCTTCAGGTCTTAATCCCATACTTGACCTCATTTGCCCCTCCAACTGCTGCTTCCTCTCCCTTTCATCTGTAAATTCACTGAATGTCCTGTTTCTAGTCCCTGGAGTACCTCGCCTTATTCCATTCCTTTCCTTTCCTACCCTACAACAGCTCTCAGGGAAGTACTTTATGACTTTCAAGGCACTAATTGGGACCAGTGTGCGTTCCTCAGGTTCCTTAAGCTGCTGCCACCACAGCGGTGTTGAAGGGTGAATCTCGCCCTTCCTGAAGTCCTACTCGTCCTTCCTTTGCTCCTGTTAGTCTGCTCTCTCCTCGTTCCCTTTCTCTCTAATCTCTTCTGCAAGGTTTTCGTGTAAAGAGTTTCTTTTACCCCAAGCAGTCTCTACTGGATTTGAGTGTTGTCCTCGTCTCCTTATCTCTGGTACTCTCATCTGTAAACACAAATTCAATTACCGCATGTTTCTATGAAGAAAACTTACTGATCTACCTCTTTACCACCTCCTATTCAATATCAACCCTCAGACTACCTGGCTTCTGTATATGATGTTTAGGCACCAACTCAAATTAAACATGGCTAAGATAATGCTAAGGATGGGTACTGAGGGAACACATGCTGTGTCTTCATTGCTGGAGACAAGACTGTCACCTGTCATTCAAGCTTACCGGTCAGTATCATCTTGAACCTCTTTAAATTCCTTATATAATCTTTTTTAATACAGCATTTCATATACCAACTCACCTTCAAATTCTCGTAATTTCACACGTGGTCACCACAAAGTCTGTCTTCAGCCTTCAGGAGTACAATGTAAACCCTCCCTGTCGTATTTCGGTCAGCGCAGAGTCATTATCTCCCTATTCCAGCTGGCCTGGGACGCCTACCTTTGTGAATTTTCACTCCTGCGCTTTCATGATTTCTTCCTGGTGCTTTGTAGCTCACTGTAAAAGTCTGCAAAGCTACTTCTTTTCCTCTGAAGCTGCCTAGAGGCATTTACTGCTTCCTTACACGCAAATTATAATCTATCTGGAGCAGCAACCATTTTCATGTTGTGTTTGTACAACATCTCGCATGATGAATTTCTGGACCTAGAGAGATTTCTAGCTACCGCTGCAATACGTAATAATTCTGAAAACATTTTAAACCTCACATCAGAGCTCCTCATTCCCTCTCCCATCTCTGCCCCTACTGTAATGCCTCAGGTGCACAACTAAGCATGCACTACACTGACAAGAACTGGGAAATTGAAACTTGTAGGTCAGCTCCTGTGTAGCCCACCATCTGAATTGTTTTGCTGAAAAGGAATATTCCACAACAAAAGCCTGTAAGACCAAGCTCTCTGCCCTTCTGGTGATGTTATTACATAGTTGACAGCATTTATACACTCTCTCATAACCAAGCACCACCGTGAGAAGGTCTCTGGATGCTGAACCAGCTCGTTTAAGGGAAAGCCCGGGGCGCGGATGGCTGGTCTGGGTGCCTTGGCCAGGAGCAGAGGGGCAGCAGGGAACGGCAGATGCCCTGAGCGCACCGTGCTGCCGTGGCGAACCCGCGGTATTTCTAAGCACAGACTTTGGCATCTACATTTCTTGGTGGGGGTAGAAAAAGACAGTCTTCGAAAAGCAGGTAGAGCGGATAGATAGGTGGCTACACACACTATACGCACACTATATACGTACGTACAGGTGGATACACACACCTATACACACATACACAATGTATGCACGCGCAGGTGGACACACACCCCTACCTACCCACGGGGGGTGTGTGTGTTGGGGGGGGGTGTGTACGCACGTTACAGCCTGTCCCCCCCCGCCGGCCCGCCCGCGGCGGGGCCCCACTCACCGGGGCGCGGGGCGCCCAGCTCCCGGCCGCCGGCCTCGGCGCTGCCGCCCTCCTGCGGCGGGCTCTCGGAGTCGGTGTTGGTCAGCCAGGTGGACTCGGTCTCCCGCGTCCAGCTCTCGTAGTAGCGGGGCTCGATAGCGTCGGCCCTGCTGCCCCCGCAGCCCATGGCGGCGACCCGCTCACTGCCGCTGCCGCCGGCCGGGCAGCATCGCGCCGCCGGGCAGGGCTCCGCCGCCGGGCACCGCTCCCCCGCCGCCCCCGCTCACGCCCGCCGCCCCATCCTCGCTCCCCCGCTCTCCCCGGCTTCGCTCGCCCTTCTCCCCCTCCTCCCCGGCTTTATCATCTCCACTAGCCCCCCCTCCCTCCCGGCTGTCCCCTCCCCTTCTCCTCCCGTTGCCCCCTTCCCTCCCCTCCCGCTTTTCTCCTCTCTCCCAGCCCGTCCCCGCTCTCTCCCCACCCCCGGCTCCCGGGGGCGGGCGGCGGAGCCCCCGCGGCGAGGGGCATCGCTGCCTCCGCTGCGGCGCCGGCTCTGCCCTGCGGACCGCGGGCACCGGCAGGCGGGAGGGCGGGGACGGCCGGGAGCAGGCACACGCCTCGGGCGGGCAGGCTTTCCCTCCTCCCTGGGTGTATACACATACAGGCTGGCAATCATAGAATCATACAATCGTTTAGGTTGGGAAAGACCTTTAAGATCATCAAGTCCAACCGTTAACCTATCACTGCCAAGTCCACCACTAAACCATGATCTCGAGCACCACGTCTACTCGTCTTTTAAATACCTCCAGGGATAGGGACTCACTTCCCTGGGCAGCCTGTTCCAGTGCCTGACTACCCTTTCAGTGAAGAAATTTTTCCTAATATCCAACCTAAACTTCCACTGGTGCAACTTGAGGCCGTTTCCTCTCATCCTATCACTTGTTACTGGGGAGAAGAGACCGACCCCCACCTCGCCACAGCCTCCTTCCAGGTAGTTGTAGAGAGCAATCAGGTCTCCCCTCAGCCTCCGCTTCTCCAGACTAGACACCCCCAGCTCCCTCAGCTGCTCCTCATAAGACTTGTGCTCCAGACCCTGCCCCAGCTTTGTTGCCCTTCTCTGGACACGCTCCAGCACCTCGATGTCCTTCTGGTAGTGAGGGGCCCAAAACTGAACACAGTACTTAAGGTGTGGCCTCACCAGTGCCGAGTACAGGGGCACGATCACCTCCCTGGTCCTGCTGGCCACACTATTCCTGATACAAGCCAGGATGCCATTGGCCCTCTTGGCCACCTGAGCACACTGCTGGCTCATGTTCAGGTGGCTGTCAACCAAGACCCCCAGGTCCTTTTCCGCCAGGCAGCTCTCCAGCCACTCCTCCCCCAGCCTGTAGCATTGCATGGGGTTGTTGTGACCCAAGTGCAGGACCTGGCACTGAGCCTTGTTGAACCTCATACAGTTGGCCCCAGCCCATCCATCCAGCCAGTCCAATACACGCTAACATTGCATAGCAGTCCTCCTGGCCTGGTTTTGCACCCCATTTATGTACCCTGATTGGGTCTTGCGCCCCATTTCATAAAGCCATCTGCCCCTTCCTTACTTTAGCTGGGAGAGCCTTGCTTCCACCTTCGGCATTAGCTGATTTGCTGCTGTATAATTGGGAACTGAAGATGCAATACTGAATGCTCAACTCCAGAGAAACTTTCACTCTTCCTTCTTGGATGCACGCTTTGGGAAGCAACTGAGAACATCAGATTCCTGCAAAACAGACTCTAATTTATGCTATTGCGGGTAATCTAAATGACAGACACAGAAAGAGATTTGACATTGGTTTGAGTCATATTGATGGTGGTTGTAGTTTGTATTGCTATAGCTGCTTCTCAAGACCCCCGTCAGGGATGGAGCAAGCCCCACAAACACTAGCCACTGTGGGATCATATCACGAGAAGGAGACTTCATCCCAAATAAATGTTTCTCTCCTGTAATCATATTGCAGTAGAGCAGCAGGCGTAACTCTTTCCCCTAAGACAACTTAGAGAGCGATACAGAAATCACGCGTACTGCACTTCATGCCCTTACGCAACACGTCTGTTGGCTAAAAAGGATACCTCCAGTGAAATCTGGAGAAACTCAGGCTGCTGCGTGTTATTAGAGTTGCAAGTAGAAGCACAAACTCTCTGGAGCTAAAAGCTCTTGTTCCTAAAGGCTGGTAGAAGATCCTTAAGAGGATCCAACAGGCCTCAGTGTGGCATCCCAGCCAGCAGGTCCCGCGTTGTGGATCAAAAGTGATTCAGGTCGGACAGTGCTGCCTGGGTGGCTGAATCACCCATTACGCTTCCCGAAGCAGATGACTATTGAGATGTTTCTAAGCAGCTTCTCAGCCAAATACTGACTCACGACGATCTTACTTTCCTACTGAGATCTGCTGAGATCCCTCACAACATGTGATTGCTGCCCACATTTATAGCCCATGTACTTATGCTACCAAGGTCCCAGGATCAGTGATCTGAGAGGAAGCAGCTACTTTTTCATCACTGTGGTAATGTTTTTGTGGATTAATAAGACTTTTTTTTTTATAAAAAGGGGGTTCCACTAGAGATTTTATTTCAATCAGACTGCCCCACCAGTGGATAGTCCCCAGGGCAATGGAATATAGTGGTGCCTGAAGCCATCAAAGAGGTCTCACACACATCCCACCTCCCATGAATTGTGTGTGCCCTAGGTGGGCTTAGGGCATGGCCCAGGAAAAACTGACCGACGTGCTTGAGTCCCCAAATAAAAAGCTGAGCGACACAGTCAATGTCTCACGCTGCAATTACGTGAAGCAGCTTTCTAGATCGAGAGCACTAAACAACACAGCACTAAGCAACGCTGGAACAGAACCTCGGGGAAGGTTTTTTGTTTTGTTTCTTTTTAACTTAAAAGTTGGAAGGACTCGGACGGGATGCTGTCTCCTTGCATGTTACTTTCACATCACTTGGATTTCAGTTCTAGCTGTACTTGTAGCAACTTCATCTTCCGACATATTTTTTTCCTAGCATAGTTTTCGAACCCTTGAAAAGCCACTGGCAAGAGAATAACAAAAGGCTTCTCTTTCATTTCTGTTATTACTGCCACCACTAGAGAGGAATTAGATTGTAAATGCAAAGCAGGGTCTTAAAGCATTCTATTGAACCACATTCATTTTCCTTGAGCCCTCCAGAGGTGCCTGCTTTGCAGATGTACTTTGCATCCACTTTCAAATTTCTGCTTTTGGTGGAACATGGAGCAAATTACTGCAGGAAAGTAATAATGCAAATACTGCTGCTTTCATATTTAAGTGGCTGGTGTCATTTTTGATCGGTTTATTAAATCACTTGGACAGCAATAAGACCTGATAATTTTCATTCTCAAGTATTAGGTTTGCCAAGGTTCAAATGAATTTAAAAAATCCTTCAAAATAAAAATGTTTGCATGACTAACACAAAAAAATACATTTGTTAGCTCTAGTAAGTAAATAGTTTAATTTTATTTTCATCAGTTCCTAGTGGAACTGAGAACTGCTTTTCGAAACTGCATTTTCTTTCCACAGCTAAAAGAATTTTTTTTCTTTGGTGTGTTTTAAATTAATTTAAGAGACTAGGTGAAAAACAGTTTTGCATTGCTTTGTTAAGAGTCAAATGCAATCAATCACAGGTACTTTTGTATGAAAATCCATTCTGGTTAATTAAGAAAATTACTTCTTGGTAGCAAATGCACAGGGCACAATGTCCGTGTCTCTGCACCCTTCTGATTCACTCCTGAGCTAACGAGCAAACTTTGACGTAGGAAAGAATTGTGTGAATGAGCCTGTGCTGCAACTGTAAAGTGCCACAGCCTATGGCAATGAAATATGTTTTTCTTTGCATGTTGGCTGACATGAAACAGATAGCAGCAGTTTTAATACAGCAATGGAACAATACCAGAATATTAATTTGATAATATTAATTTTGCACTGGGAATCGTATCAGGGAAGAAAGTGGACAGAAAGGGAAATCTGCCCTCAGAAACACAGCAAATACTCAGGGTCAGATGAATCCTTGGCCTGAGTCCATCTCCTCCAGCAGTGTAGTCAGATGGGAACCAACCTGCCAGTGAAGCCGGCTGGAGCGGGCGGTGTAGAGCAGGAAGAGGTTGATGGCGATGTGTGAGTGAAGAACTGAAATCTCTGGAACTTGTGGGGGAAGAAACTTTACAACTCGTTTTTCTTCCTTTACTTCAGCACCTGAGGTGGTGTAGCCTAGCAGGAGTAAGATTAAAAATGCAATTTTTTGGGTCTCGTTTCATTTGTCCTGCTGTTACCCTCATGCCAGGAGATGATTATGGCAGTAAAATGTGACCTCTCTCCATTAATCATTAGCAAAAGGATGGACTCCCAGAGATCCTACTAGTGGAGTTTGGACTGTATTTTAGCTGTTCTGGTTTTGTGCTGCCTGATGTACACTATGTGCTGTCAGTAATGTCTGCTCTGTATATGCTGTATTTCAAAATACGATACTTCAAAACCAAGAGTCGGAAGTAAAGGGACAGGATGGGCAGGGCATGAGCAAGGGAAGGGACAGTCAGGGATTTTACATTTATAATTTTTCTAAAATGGGTTTAAAATAATTTGGTTTTATACTTGTCCTCATAAAATCCATACGGAATTGTGATAGGACCCATTATTAATTTTCCCTTCAAAACTGCTGGGTCAAATTAATTCTTTTGTATCTCAGTGACAATTACTAGCTGTTTATTTGCTTTTATATTAGCTTTCGGTGTTAAGTGCAGAAGAAACAATAGGAGGTTTGGGCAAAAGATGTCCTGTCTGTCTTCAGCTTTTTGGGTGGTGCCTCCACTTGCCCTATTAGATGGTGTTTAGCAAGTACACCAGTTAAATCTGGTTTTAGGCCCCAGCTTTTCTCGTAAACCTGCTTACCTCGACCCGGAAAGCAGAAAGACAGTCAGTTCACTCACTTACCTAGGGACCCCTGTGGTTCAAGGGCATCATTAGGGGGGAGAGAGGGGCTTGTATGTAAAACTTGTTCTTTCGAGTCAGATATTTTGTGTATCTGAGGAGAAATAAAATTAATTAGCTGTGTTATATCCATTTGACATCATCACTCCAAGCTTGCAATATGCCTGGAAGCAAGAGTGCCTCTGAAGCTTTCACACTGTATATTTGAGTCAGCTTTCCTCTTGACAACAGATATTTGCTTCAAGTAAATGATAAATCATTCATCTTTACTATTGTGAGTTCTTGGAAAATACCATTTTCTCAGCTTGATTGCTCAAATATTTCTCTCAAGCAATTTTCAAATGTATACCATACAATTTCCACATTGCTCTGCATTAATCATGCATTACTTTCAACAAGGAAACGATAGCATTCATTTATCTCATATGGCCATTCAAACCAAGAAAGTTTTCAGTTTAGTGTTCCTGAAAATGTATAGGTGATATTCAATATTAGCTACAACTGAAGGTTTGGTAAGATGTCTTCGAACAGCTCATAAATAGGAAGAAGTTAATATTAACTCACTCTTCCACTGCATCTCTCTCATGTTTTATGTTTCTTTCTTTTTCATGTTTCTTTCTTTTTCATGTTTCTTCCCCAACATTGAACGCTTTTAAAATTTGGCTGGACAGGGTGCTGGGCCATCTTGTCTAGACCGTGCTTTGCCAAGAAAGGTCGGAGCAGATGATCCTTGAGGTCCCTTCCAACCTGGTGTGCTGTGATTGTATGATTCTGTCACTCTGAAACAGAACCTCAAACCCCAACATCCACATAGTCAGAGAGCAAGGCTTTGAATTCCCCCATCCCAGCCTGTCAATTTAGTTTTAAATTGGATTAAACCCCCCAAAAGAATAATTTCCAAGATTCCTAATTGTGAATAATTGTGCCCCGGCAGCATGCAAATTCCCCGTGATGATGTACTATCATGAAAATTTCTCGGTCATTTAAGCTTTCCAGCTTTCTCGGCCTTTGAAGCACAGCTGGACTTTAATGCTGACCTGTACTTCTCAATGTCCAGCCTCCTTCCCCTGAGAACAGCAAATGTTTCCTAGTGAACCAACCATAGGTTTTGCATAAGCAGGAGGTTTAGGATCAGTACAAACATATTCACTTTCCCAGGAAGTAGAGGAAAAATATTACATAGGAGGCATCAAAGTGTCCTCACTGCGTGGCATCTCACTGATATTTTGTGACTGAAAATTGGGCCAGACATGCATGTTTGTGCAGTGTCCATCGCACTTGTTTGGTGTGCTCTGTGCAAAGAAATATTCAATATCCGTACGTGGAAAGACAAAATTTTAGGTTTGCCTCCCTCTAACTTCTAAAATGTTGGGAGTTCAAACATCTTAAAATTACACCAGAATATTTGCTTCGTTTGGGAGGTGAGGTTCAGTACGTTTTCCTGCACTTGGAATACAGTATCACCCCAGTTGCAGTCAAGGATGGAAAGTGGATCGCAACCACTCAACAGAGGCTGAGATCATAGAATCATAGAATCACAGAATCATCAAGGTTGGAAAAGACCCTTAAGATCATCAAGTCCAACTGTTAACCTGACACTGCCAAGTCCATCTATACCATGTCCTTGAGCACCACATCTATCCGTTCTTTAAATACCTCCAGGGATGGAGACTCAACCACTTCCCTGGGCAGCCTGTTCCAATGCTTGACCACCCTCTCGGTGAAGAAGTTTTTCCTAATGTCTACCCTAAACCTCCCCTGGCGCACCAATGTGGTGTTGGACGACAATGGAAGCTGGGTTTTCAGGAAAGTGGGATGCTCGATGTGGGGATGGCATGCTTGCTACTGGCTAGACTTATTTGCCCTTGGGAAAAATAGCTTCTCAAATACTTCCCTGTGAATTCCAATAGTTTGAAGGGCTTGACAGAGGAGAAGGTATGAAAATGGGCACAATAAAGAAGGTTTGGCCATATTACTTTGTAACATTGAGAGCTGCTGGTTGTTCTAAATAGCCATTCCCTTCACCGGAGTGTTTGAAGGGCATAATAACCACACGTGGAAACACATCCTACCAAGTATTGCTAGGCTGTGACAGCCAAGTTGAGATCTCCTCCTTCTTAAAGAAGGTAGAAGGTCTTCTTCCAGTCCCTTTGGGTGTCCCAGACCTGTCCAAATAAACTGGCAGCTAGTGAAATAAAATTATTTTATAGGAAAAAATTGTCAGCTGTGCGCCAGGCTTTATTTGAGAGTGTTTAAATATCTATTGGCTAAGGAGCCTGAGTGTAGCAGATCAAGTGTAATATCCAGCAAGGATATTAACTGTAAGTGCAGCAAGGATAATGCAGAGAGAAGTTCAAAATTCTTCACAGAGGGAATTTGTGGGTGGCACTCCCCAGAGGAAAGAGCTATTGAGTTCATCACTAAAAGGGTGTAAATCAACTGCTGCTGCCTTGCAGAAGCTGGCATTGGCACCAACCGTAATGTGGCTGGAAACCTCAGACTGCACACGGAGTAGTAGCACAGTGCGGTGATGGATTTATTCTCATTTACCCACGTCTCTGCAGAGCTCCTCCACATAAAATCTGTTTACTTTCTACTCCGTTCCAAGACTACACTTTGTCCCTAATTAAGAAGGTAAATCATAAAACCTAGTTATGAAATCAGTATTTCATGTAACTAAGTGTCATACTGGGTAAACATTTATCACTTAAGATGTTCCTGGCAGAGTGAGTCTGAAATTTTATGGCCCTAATACCTAAATCTTAATTAAAATAGCTTTGACTGTTTCCTTCAGACGCATTCTCCTCTCTGCAAGTATTACAAGATTAAGCAGGTACTGCTATGTTTTAAGTGTTTATAGGTAATTCCTGTTTTGTTATAGACTAGATGCTCTAACAGCCTAAAGCAACAGTGCAGGGAAATCTAAATGCCATTAAAAAGGAAGTAGGAAGACACTCCATTAGTTGCGTATTGCATTAAGAAAGCTCTGTAAGTTGAGGAACTGCTAATTCTATACGTACAGGGTCAATTCAGTCAACTATAAACCTGAAAAAAATACAATGTTTTGCTCTCTTCTCTTTTTAGGCTTTGTTTGCATTCCCCACAGCACCAAAAGAGGATGGAAAATAAGGAGAGGGAAACTGGCAGGGTTTGATTACATTTGTGTTATCAGTGTGTTAGGTAAGAGTTCAATTAGGAGCAATCATGCTGAATTTTTAAATCATGTTTTGTCATTTAATAATTAAAATGGTTTAAAATGAGAAATAAAGATCATCTCCATTCAATAAGGACTTTTGAATATTTCTAAGCTTCAGCATGACCCTTTCCTGATGTATGAGTCTTCCTTTGAGCTCCAGTGCTTCTGCTGAATATTTTTAAAAATGAAATTGGAAACGTACCTTGGTGCAATTATTCTGAATTCCACCTCATTCTTTATAAATGTTAATTCTGAAAGAGCCTGTCCTCCTGTTCATGTCCTCTTTTATTCTGTCTGAACACTGCGGAGTCTAGAGCAGCTTCTTCCTAAGACTCCCCCAAAGTTTTGACTCCCCGGTATGATGTGGTCAGCCCCAGGGGAAACCGAAACAGCAGTACACCACCAGTGCCCACTCTCAATGCCTTTTTACACTGAGATGTGAAATGCAGCTGTAAATATTTTGAAGTTTCAGTCCTTTTAGGTTGGTACACAGCATCTGACTCACTGGCTGCTGCACAGTGCCTGTGTGTGCTGTTGTGTGTCAGTGCAAGAGGAGAAAGCAGATGATACCGTTATTATGCAAAATCACTTCCACCCACCCTAGTGACTCACCAGCACGTCACCGAACAGGATTTACATCAGTTTCAAAATATATCTCCGTTATCCGTTCCTGTCTCAGCAAATTATTTATTTCTTCCTTCCACTCCTTCTCTGAATGACGACAACAAGGCTATGCCTTTTCCTCTTGGAAGCGGAGCAGGGCTGGCAGCTGCTCCTGGCCGGTTCAGCTCAGTTTGCTAGAAGCAGTGGTCTCTCGCTTATGGACGGAACAGAAATGCCGTGTTGCAAGGGCTGCATCTTCCTTCTCCATTGAATGACTGAGCCCTTTTCCTATGATGGAGGTTTTCTTCAGCTAAGATTTTTTGCCTCTATTAAGAGCAGGTCCATTCATTTGTATCTTAAAGAGTTGACTCATCTGTGAATTAACATAAGGTAGCGCTGAGCTCCACTCGCCATGATGTGCCAGTCTGTAAACAATCATGACTCAAGGGCTGTTTAACTTAAGACAGACTCATTTGCCTCAGCTTAAATTTGCTACTGCTTTTAACACCTTAGTCAAACAAGATGCAGTGGGAAGTCAGTTGATTCGGGAGAGGAAAATGAAGATAATCTCTCTTGGAATAGGTAGTTGTTCTCCAGTGGTAACATGTTGTCTCAGTATTTTGGAAGCACTATAACTGATTTTGACCTGTTAATGATATTCAATAATTAATTGCATTCTTATTTATTTGAGGAATTCTAGCAAATTATGAATTTTGTCATTCTCTGCTCTGCCATACATTGTGTCTAAATGCGAGTAGATGACGTTAAAGTGTATTTGAATATTTGGGCTTAAATTAAATTGAGATTGGAGGGATTTACAAATCTGAACATGTCTGGAAATTTGGAGATTTAGCTCTGTGCCTCATTTCTCAAACCTGCAAAAAGCGAATATTCCAGCCTTTGGGTTGTTGCCAAAGTAAATATACACATGTTGTATGGGATGCCATGCTGGTACACAAACTAGGACATAGCGTATAAAAGCGAAAAGGTCTATCAAGAGGAAGATTAATCCTGCGAAGGAGCCCGGCTGCTCTCAGGGAGGCACGGGCACATGTAGCTGAGGAAGCATTGCCCTCCACCGCGGCTGCTGAGCCGCAGCAGTCTGTCCCACCCCAGGGACCCCAGGGCTCCCTGGCTGTGTTTAAATTTGCCTTCATCGGCTTTCCCCATCACCGATGGAGCTCTCAGGCCTGGCTCAGTCTGAAGGCCCACACCTAAAGAAAAACCCTCCAGAAGAAGCTTCACTCACCTGCCCTATAATCCAGGCCATGCGTACTGAAATGTGATAGTTGATAAGTATCTGCCTCTTCCAACATTTTCCACAATTCTTTATTAGACAATCTCCACGCATCACCTTCCCTTGCATGTACCCAAGTTCATGCCAGTTTTGAACTGTCAGAAAGTTTTTCTTTATCTTCATCAGCTTCTCATCAGCCAGAAGGCTGTGTCCCAGCCCCAGCTGAATTCCTTTCAACAGACCATTTTCTTCTTGACTAGTCATCACAGACATTTTGAACAAAGACCTGGATGCTAATAATAACAATAACAGTAATAGTAGTAGTAGTAATAATTATTATTTAAATTATTATAATTATATAAACCATTTAATTATTAATTTAATATACAATTACATAAATTATATAAATTATTTATATTCTATAATTGTATTATTATTTTTAATAACAATAATAATTTTTGGTCCTTATTTCAAGAGCTTCATTGGTTAGGTTATGAAAACCCATTTCAATATAACTAACTTTATTTATTAGAGTGATGAATTGTCCTGAGTTTGAAAACAGTGATTTACAACTTTCTTGCTGTGGTGTGGTTGAATGATGAGCTAAAGTTTCTGCTTTTTTACACACAGCATCAAAATTTCAACTTAAACAGTTATCAGCTTTCACTGTAAGACATTTTTAATAAGTGCTGGTTAGAGTACCGTGATACTGCTGTTCTCCCTCAAAAGCCCAAGGCAGAGGACCTATACACTGACGAAAAATCTGTTATTTTTAAATACTATGGTTTTCCTTTTAGGTTTTCTTCTTATCTACTTTTTGGCATTTTGATGTGGCAAATCCCATCTGATATCAACATGGGAAGAAGTCAGTTCACTAGGATACAGATGATCTCAAATGGCTGAAAAATCATGCTAACACAGTAGAGCCAAAAATGAGGCAAACTTTTATTTTTAAACAGAGAGGATGGCACTGCAATCATTTATGTATGGCTTACTGAACTGTTCATCTATTTAGCTGTTTAAGACTACATGTTTTACCAGCAAATAAGCTCTAGTTCAGTGAGCCATTTTGAGCCAGCTGCAGAAGTTACCTGTTGAAATTCTGTGAGTTTTGCTGCACATAACTGTCCTGTTGCGCTTAAACACGTTCACTCTCCAGTCTTCATCAAAAGAAATTTACCGTCATGATTGAATACAACATAAATGTTATAGAAAAGGTTGACAGCTTTGAAAATCACCTTCTTCTAAGAATTATCCTTATATTCTGTTGCTACTTGGTTTTAAAAGGGAAGCAGTTTGTATTACCTATATACAAAACCATCAGAGGGCTGCCTGGGAAGAAATTGTCCCGCCGTGACATAAGTGTTTCGTTAACTGTCTTCCACTTTGGAAGACTCCTGCTAGTCATCTCTCTTGGATCATGAGACAAACTCACCACACTAGAGCTCTTCCCTCGAGAGGGTATCAAGGACTGTAGATTAAGATAAAATAATTATGATGTTCTTTCTGATCTTCTTTGATGCTAGCCTAGTGCGTGAGGAGAAATATAAGAGATTTGTAGAGTCTGATCAGACCCGGACCTCAAGGCGAGGGAGAGGGGAAATTAAGCTCTAGTGATTTCTGGCAGTGAAGATCCTCATGCAAAAAACATGAGGGGTCCTGCTCAAAAATAAATCAATACGGCTGTGAGAGGAGCTTAGTAAAGTCAATTCTGTCCCTGCTAAAGGAACATTTTTCTTTTCCCACCTTTCAGGAAGAGAAGAGCCAGAGGTTTGTGCAAGATTGCATGCTGATATCACTGTATGCAAATAGCATTCGCCTGTGAGAAATGATCCGGGAAAGGGAGGAGGAATTCATGCATGACCACAGCGTTAGTCACAATTGTAAAGGCTTCGAGGCCTGTTTTTAAGCACGATGATATGAGCACTTCGTGTTGGTCAGCCATACAGCCTTCTGTAACTGCAGCCTGGCTCCAACCCTGTTATCGCTAATGCCATTGCAAATCAGAGAATGGGAGAAGCCTAATTTCAGATAAAATCGGTATGTTTCTACATCTGCCTTGAGGAAAGAGATGGGGGTAAAGAAGAGAGGCCAGAGAACAAGAGCTATCACCCCAGTATATAGTACAGAAAATGTTTCTCAGCCATAACCGTGAGGTTCCTCTGAGTGCAGCGAGGAGACAGAGATTAAACTGTTATTTTAGGGAAAAATCAGCCTTCTCCAGATGTCGCCTAACACAGGCAAAGTCTGCTCATTCACGCCGAGAACATTCCCTGAATTTTGGATTTACTCAGCTGCTGTTTTCAGAAGGAGCTGTGCTATAGACCAAGACACTGCTGGAGGGCATTGCCTTGCTTGGCCATTAAGTCTATCCACGACATCACTTCAGCGCACCGATTATTTATTTGCAGTTTCACTCTGCACCTGGGAGCCCTTACTATGAGCTGTGGGCTTATTGTACTACATCTGTGCAAGCAGAGCAGCCTGAGTCAGCTGGCCTCAGAGGACGGTAGGCCGATAGCTAGGGGGGCATCGGTTGTTGTTTGCTCTTTGCATTCCTAATGACTAAGACAAAGTCATGAGCCCGAATCCGCTGTCGCTGACCACAGCTGTATCACTGATATGATACCAGTGCATTCAATGTTCAGCTGGGTTCACACGCAACAGGATGGTAGCACCTTTGTTGTGGGCTGTGTGTGTGATTCATCATAAGGATAGGGAGAAAAAACACAAAGTTAAATCGCTTCACGAACAGTTAAAAAACAACAGCAAAAAAAGAAAGCTTGAAGCAGCCTGGCATAACAGTGCAAAACAGTGATTTGCAGAGAGCTCTGTGTAAGAACTGCTGCTTGAGATGGGAGGCTGGAGACGTCGTAGTATGGAAATTAAGCCCTTGGGATTCAGTTAGAGATGAAGACATCTAACACTATCTATGGCCCATTACAGTCCATGGGGATCTAAGGAATAGCTTGGAGAGCAGTTCAGCTGCCCAGCCAGAGGGGGGTCAAGTCAGGTAGATAAGCAAAGCACCTAGTGATCCAGGTAGGATCCAGAAGGATATGGGCTTCCCATTGGCCCCATGTCTTACCTGCCAATCCTACTCGATGATCTTAAAGGTCTTTTCTAACCTAAACGATTCTATGATTCTACCAGCGTATCTCAGCTGCCTTATGATGTGTGAAACAGCACTGGACACCTCTGTTTACACAGCTGTAACAAACTACATCTCAGGTTGTCTATGGTGAGAGCTTAGGCATACAGCTTACATGCTTACTGTTGAACACGATGGCAGTAACTGTCTGTTCAGCATCTATAAAAAATATGCCCAAGCAGGCAAGCTGTGTAGGTGTTTCAAGATGGCTTTAGCGCTGTCATCTCAGAGACATGATTCTGAAAGGTTTGGCCCTTCTTTCATTCATCTGAAAAAATAAGGCATCATTTATATGGCCTTTGGACCACCTCGTGTCTTCAGAGGAGGAATTGCTGATGTAAAAAGAGTCAGTCAGAGCTTTCTCTACCAAAGCTGAGGAAAGAAGCTTTCCTAAGCTGTGGTATTTCCACAAGCTGAGAAGTCCAGGTCGAGACCACAGTGAAAATTAGATCAAAAGCACCTTCACCTGGTAACAAAGATGTTCATATAGATAACGCATGTTCAAGCACCTTTCTAAATTCTTATGAAAAGTTTGCCACTACAAGTGTATCACTTACACATTTTTAGAAATGAACCATTTTGGACAGTTTAAGTGAAGAATTCATGTTACACCAGTTTGGTTTTTGGGAAGAAACTTTCTATTTCTATTTCATTCTGCTGAAGTAAAATTGCATTAAGTTATATTCTTCAGAGTTGTGTACCTCAGTTAAAAATCTGACCAATTTACTATTTAGCGCAAAATTGTGCATCACTATTAATTTCACATTTTTTTGCCACCAGGAATTAAAAACCTGATCTTTTACAGTTTCTCTGTAAGTACAGATACATGAATCAGCCTTACAATATTCTGCTGGAATAGTTTTGTTGGTATGAATACTAGTACAGCCATGATACACCAAGTATAGCAATGGTGTCAGAACTAATCCTTTTCACATGTGGAAACAAACTCAGCAAGTATTAAGATGGCATATTAAGGCAGGCCCCACCACTTCACACCAATGTAGCCAACGCAGCACAGTGTGTGTGCAGGTAAGAGCAGTGGCAGAGTAACTGCATCCCACTCGTTCAACATTCCTTCATTTTTAATGGACAATTACCTGCTGGAGGTAGAAAGAAGCCAAAAATATTTGTTAGTTTAGAGCAAGTGACAGTAAGGAGTTCCTACGGGGTGGGGCTCTGCATCACGGACATTCCTCTCCGTGCAAAGATTACTCATCATGGTCTGAAAAAGTAAATTTACACTTAGGCCTTACAGTGTCTCTAAATGTGCTGAGCACTTCTACGCAGTCTCGATGCCCAGTATATAAATGATAGGCTGATAAACATCACCTGTGACATTACCTGTCACTTTTTGATGAACCTCTCTTTGGTTGCCGTTGCCGTGTGTTTCCTATGGCATTCATCTAAGCTCATGATACTTGTTTTCATGTTCTTTTCTGGCACCTATTTACTGAACCTTAACCTTGAACTGAGCTGTAAAAACACTGATATAGGTAATCCTGATCCATGGTTTTGCAAGGGGCAACTGCGATTTTGGGGATGGTTTGGCTTCAGCAGCTAGTGAAAACTTTGTCTTTTCACCTTGCCTCTTCAAACATTTGCTGTACTATTGGTAACTGAAAAATCCATACATAATTTAATTTTTCCAGACCCTTAATCAGTGGAGCATAATGAGTAGATTGATCAAATAATTGGTCAGCGTACCCTTTGTCTTACGATGCTTTGGAGCATTGATGATGGCTGCGGCGCGACGGGCCTCAAGTCACGTGCTCCGGCACCTGGTCCAGGTTGGATAAGCCCTTACGAGCAGATTACAAGTCTCTTGTAACAACACAGTCAACAAGTACATTGTGAAATATAACCAATTCCGAAACCATATTGTCCAAGAAATAGTTTTACTATTGTCTACAAACTTTCACGTGGGTGAATTTGGCAAGTTAGGTTGTTGTTTAGCTATGGGAAATAAAGACAAGGATGCATCTGAATTTAGGGCAACCAAGTGGGGCTTGCAGATCCTAAATACTTCTAAGAAAACCAGGCTGCTGAGAAGAGAGGAAGAATATTGCTTAGCAACATGAAAATATTCAAAACTGCAGCCTCTGGTAGAGTGGCAGTTTATAAATCCAAGAGGAAAAAGGGAAGGGAGCAGTGGAAGAGTGTAAAAGAGTGGGAGCAAGGGGAGGACAGGAAGGCTGGAGTAGCAGAAGAACAATGAGCTAAGAGATTCAGTAAGGAGCATGCGATGACCTACGACAGAGTGATGCAACCAAGGTGATAGAGCAGAACGAGACAGCAAGCAGGGCTAAGCCATCACCCCTGGCTGCTCCGGTGTGGAAAGTGGGTTCTTACCGAGTGAGATCGTTCCATGTATCCCAGATTGACGTTTCTTCTTGCAGTTGCTTTCTCCATCGTGTTTACAGGTGAAGTTAAGTTGAAAACAGTTTTTCTGTTTTCTGTTAGCCGAAGCAGGTAACCAGTACATGGGAAAACAGGTGGGTTTCAGGTGGACGAGTTGGCAGATCTGCCTTGGACTGACACTATTACTGACACAAGGTAGAGAACGGCAGAACAGACGTATGCAAAAATAAAGTAACCATGTAATGATGTCCACAGTGCCTCTGTCCCCAGAGACCATGAATTTCTCCTGAAGAGTCTGGAAAGAAAAGGCGAGCCTCTGCCAGGCTCTGTTAAAAGTTATCAAAACCCTACGTTTTGAATATTAAAATCTAAGTTTGTTGTGGAAAGAAAACTTGATAGCTCAGGAACTACAGGAATATTTTCACACATCAAAAAACTTAGAAATATGTTTAAAAAAGAGAAAAATATTAAAGGGCCTGCGACAATGTTTTACAGCCTTCAGCTGCAGGATCACTCTGTCTTTTCCCTGTGTTGCTGTGGGTGTGAAGCAGGGTTGTATATTGCAAAAGGAGGTGGTACAGAAGGTTGAAAGTTGAAGACTTTTGTTTTGATGGAAAAAGTATGTGATCTCTAATAATCCCTTCGTTTAATATTTGGTAAAATCAACAGAAATAGTAAACAGTGTAGTCAAAGAATCCACTTTTAAAATATTGAAATCCCATAACGTACCTGAAATTAGACATATACAATTTTAAGTAGCAATTCTGAGTCCACCAGAATTCTGTTCCACTGTCAGGACACATCAATCTCTTCTCTTCAGCCTCTTCAGTGAGAGGTTGAACACGTGCACAGCATCATATGAACCTCTAGGGATTATGGGGAAGCAAAACATAATAATTATGGCCAATATTAAAAATGTCCTTGGTATTATGAGACCACGAGATGAAATCATTAAAAGATCAAACACTTTAGTTCAAACCCAAATCATTCAGCAAAGGCTTCATGAGAGTTTTACTCTGGCAGCTTTTTGAAAGTAGCTCGAGATCGCTCTCTAGAGGTGAAAAATAAAGATTTCATTTCTGAAGGCTATTCGCTCAAAACAATTCGTTAGAGAGCACACACGCAGACATACTGTACGACAGGAGAGGCTCTTAATGAGCCTACAGAGGACAAAAGCTAAAACCACCACATTTTTCAGAAGAGCGATACTGGGGCCAATA
This sequence comes from Nipponia nippon, assembly GCF_047370975.1. Classification (NCBI taxonomy): domain Eukaryota; kingdom Metazoa; phylum Chordata; class Aves; order Pelecaniformes; family Threskiornithidae; genus Nipponia; species Nipponia nippon. Next base: position 22,626,825 of record NW_028262290.1, read on the forward strand.
AGCAGCGAACAGCCCTACGCCACTGTGCACGCTCACGCTTCTCTTTGTAACTCTTCAACGTAGAAGTGCAGCTGTCTATTCAAAGCTGGCTCTCCGGCATCTGGTTTTGCTTCGCTTATCCTCCCCTGTAGCTTCGCCATTGGCTCTGTCCCATGCAGGGCTCTCCAAAAGTGTCCGCACCAGCCGCAGCTTCTCAGGTACCACCAGCACCACCATCTAGCCCCAAAGTCTCAGGGAAATATAAGATTGCAATAATCTGTTTATGGACTCAAATGAACCTCAGGAAAATCACATTCAATTCAATGAAGTTGCAGGAATTCAAAGATTACACTTGTATTTCCCCTGACCCCACAAAATGTGAGCTTCTTGGTGAAACACTAAACCCAGACCTTTGCAAGACAAAGTATTCATGATACACTCTATCCACAATTCTGGCAGTTAACGCCACAGTACAGAAAGTGACGGAGTTAATTTGTTTATACCGAAGCAACATTAAAAGATCCCAGGCGGGGATCCCATCCCCACGAAGTGAAGGGTGGTGCCATTTGCTTATGACTCATCTCACGTATTGCACTCTTAAAGATATTTAAGTCAGTATAAGATAAATTTGCCTGGAGACAAATACTAAGCTGCTGGCAAACGTTAGAGTCTTTCACTCTAAGAATCCAGTCCCAGTTGGGCAGAAGACAAACACTGCATTTGTTGACATAAGCGATGGAGCAGAATTCAAACATCCCTTCTGCAGTGGAAATTCTGCCAAAAACCCCCAAATTCACGTAGAAAGGTATCTGGGAAGAAGTTACCTTCTAAACACTTCTGCTCAGGAATCAGTCACTGCACGCAATGTTTTTCTATATCTAATAGTTCAGCAAATGATAGATGCATTTATCTTCCAGAAAGCTTTCAGAATCATTAATATGTTTATGAAAATTAAACTAATACAGAGGTTTAAAAGCTGAGTGTTTCAAAAACCTTTTATATGTATTAAAAAAAGAAAGTAACGAACCAAAGATCTTGCATCTGCTGGTCGCTGTGGATTGCCATGTTTAACAGCTATATTCCTTAAAACAAAAGGAGCCTCAGAAGCAAGTGCTTGAATACTGCAGGAGCACTCACCACCCTCTGCCCAAGAAAATAAGAAGTCTCAGGAGCATCTTGTCAATGTTAATGAATAACTGACGGGAAGGTGTAAAGAAGAGGGAGCCTGACTCTTCTCAGTGGTGCCCAATGGGCACAAATTGAGACACGACAGATTCTGTCTAAACATAAGAAAGCAGTTTTACCGCACAGGTGTTTGAACACCAGAGAAGGTTGCCAAGAGAGGTTGTGCAGTCTCCAGTCTTGGAGATTTTCAACCCCTTACTGGACACAGTCCTGAGCAATCTGTTCTAGCTGACCTTGCCTTGAGCAGGGGTAGGGTGGACTTGATCTTCAGTGGTGCCTGCCCACCTCAACTACCGTCATTCTGTGATATAGTGCTGAGCTGAGGGGACTGATCACCATTGGCAATGCTCTTCCTAAGGCATGCTGTTGGCCTTCTCTGCTGCAAGGGCGCATTGCTGCCTCACGCTCAACTTCTTTTCCAAAAGAAGCCCCAGGTCCTTTTACTGCAAAACTGCTTCCCAGTCAGTTGGCCACCAGTCTATACTGGTACATCGGGTTATTTTTCCCCAGATGCAGGACTTCACATTTCCCTCCGCTGAACTTCATGAGGTTCCCATGTGCCCATTTCTCCCATGTATCGAGGGCCCTCTGAATGGGGACCATCTGGTGTATGAGCCACTCCTCCCAGTTTTGTGTCACCAGCAAACCCGGTGAGGGTGCACTCTGTCCCATCATCCAGGTCATTAATAAAAATGCTAAACGATATTGGCCCCAGTATTGACCTCTGCGGTACACCATTAGTAACTGGCCTCTGGGTAGACTTCATGCCACTGATTACAAGCCTTTGAGCCCATCAGTTCACCTGGTTTTCAGTCCACCTCACTGCCCACTGACCTAGCCTGTACTTCATCAGTTTGTCAATGAGGATGCTATAGGAGACAAGTGTCAAGGGCCTCACTGAAGTCAAGATCAACAACATCCGCTACTCTCCTCATCCACTGAGCTAGTCATCCCATTGTAGAAGGCTATCAGGGTGGTAAGGCACTGACTACCCTTAATCACCTTCCTGTCCTTAATACAGTTTGCTCCATCATCTTCCACGGGATTATGGTGAGGCTGACCAGACAGTAGTTCCCCAGATCATCTTCTTGCCCTTCTTCAAGATAGAGTGGTGATTGTTTTCTTCCAACAAAATTGTTTGTGCTTCGTTTTCCTTAAATTCACCGAAATTCTCTCCTGCTCTGTCCTCAGCTATGGTGACGCTCCCCCATACCTCTTTCCTGCTCATTAATGAGTTACTAGCTCTTTTCGGCATCTGCTTAACTGCCCCTTCTGCAAGCTCCTGAGCTACCACATTTCCTCTTCTGCTGCCCAGTTCTCCGCTCCTTCTCCCCAGTCCTGGTGATCCTGGAACTCACTGCAGGTATTGCTTTCTCACACAATTTCATTACTAAGTTTTATTTGTCAGTTTTCAAATGGTATCCATCAGCATTTCAAGATCTATATTAAATTTACTAGAACATTAGTACATTGCTATTTTAGATACTTCTGCTGTGCAGCAGCTGTCTCCCCTTTTCAGATCTTGACCGTACACATGTAAATTATGACAATCCAGTTATGCCTGCTTTTCCTATTAGGACATAAATCATCTGTTGTTACTTATTATAACAAAAATAAAATTCCCGTACTCCTCACATTCCAGAGTAGACTACCCTCTTCATTTCTTCCACAAATTACTTTCTATCTTAATCACCTGGCATGCTTCTCAGAAATAGAATGAAAACTTTCCATTTCTACACAGTTCAAACCCTGTTCCATTTGCCAGAAATCTTTTAAGAACCATAGAAATATAATAAACTGTAAAAATAGAAGTTTTTGGTTCTAACCTTTCCCTATAAATCAAATCTAACACAGACTAACTCCCACCCCCTGTATCCAAAGTATTTCTCTTCACCACTAGGAAAGCCCAATGGTATCAGACATCAGCTATTCCGTGGCTGGTCACTAACATTTAATACTCTATAATCTTCCCTTCCTTGGAAACAGTAATTATGAGTCTGTTCAGCCACAAATAACTCCAGTCTAAATGCATCGCTGAAAGGAAATGCACTGCAGGTTATTTCCCTGCAGCCCACAGAGTGGACCACAGCGGAGCAGGTATTGTCCTGCAGCCCATGGACAGGTCCAAGCCGGAGCACATATCCACACTGTAGCCTCTGGAGGACCCAAATCAGACCAGGTGGACATGCCCTGAAAGCAATGTGGCCCATAGGGGACCCATGCTAGACTAAGTTTATCCTGAAGGACTGCAGCCTGTGGAAGGAGCCATACTAGAGCAGGGAAAAGTGCGAGGAAGAAGATGAAGCAGAGATGAACTGTTATGAACCGATCGTAACCCCCCATTCCCCATTCCTCTGTGCTGCCGGGCAGAAGGAAGGAGGTTGAGAATAAAGGAGTGAAGCTGAGCCTCAGAAAAAAGAAGGGGGATAAAGTGTTTTATTTTTTGTTTGCTTCTCACCATCTAAAAATCTATTTTAATTGGCAATAAACTAAATCTTCCCCAAGTCAAGTCTGTTTTGCCTGTGACAGTAACTGGTAAGCAATCCCCCTGTCTTTATCTCAACCCATGAGCTTTTTTACCTTATTTTCTCCCTGTCCCATTGAATAGGGGTAATGAGAGGGCAGCTGGGGGGGTATCTAGCAGACAGCCAAGGTCAACACACCACAGCCTCTAATGAGAATTTCCCATATTCAAACTTGTGTCCTCTGCCTCTCATCTTATTGCCATGTACCTCTGAGAAATGCTCAGGCACATCAGAGGGCTCCATCTTCTCTATATCCGCTGCCCAGGCAGTTGTAAATATCAGTAACATCTGTCCTTTGCTTTCTCTCCATCTCTTCCCCAGTATTAAGAGACACAATTCTCCCAGTATGTCATGGCGTCACATGCTCCAGCCCCCTGACAAGCTTGGGAAGCCTCCACTGGACTTCCTCCATTGTTGTACTCCAGCGCCAGACGTGACCTCACAAGTGCCAAATATTGGGGAAGGATGGCGACCCTCTTACTAACAACACCCCAGGGGATGGTTGACCTTTGCTACAAGTGCAACTTGTTTTCCACAAGCAGTCCCAGGTCCTTTTCGGTAGAGCTGCTTCCTGCCTAGTCAGCCCCCAGCTCGAGCTGGTGCGTAAGGGTCGTTCCTCCCCAGACGCTGGACTTCGCAATTCTCTTCGCTGAAGTTCAAGCTGTGCCTGTCAGGCCATTTCTCCAGCATAGCCACATCCCTCTGAGCAGCAAACCTGCCTTTCAGCATATTGACTGCTTCCCTCACCTTGGGTGGTGTTGTCATTCTATCGTCCAGCTGCCTCTTGCTTCCATTCACTTGAGAAGAATCTAGTGCTGATTTACCAGGCACTAGGTACCTTGAACAGGGCAAAGTATACAGCAGAGCAGTTTGTATAGTACTTACTGGAATCCTAAGCCTTTATACTGCACTTGTTTGTAGGAAGGCTTTGAAAACAAAATCAAAAGAGAACTAAGATGAGGAACAGAGACAACAGTTCAGCCTGATTCCTTCTGTGATCAGGGAAGCAGGATTAAATGCTCCCAGTGGACCAAAAAAACCCCAAACCTCTTTACCCCTAAGTAGTTTCTCTCAGTTACAGTGGGCTCAGAACCAAGATGACTATCTTTGTACATAGTAATGATGAAAGCCGGGGGAAGGGGTGGAGCTGGGTGATAAAGGGGAAAACCCCTTCCACTTGCTCACACACTTTAACAACCTGGTCAACACAGTAAGGAGCTGTTATCTTCTGTAAGGAAGTGAGAGAGAGTGTGGGAGCGTGAGCACAACTGAACACTTGATCTCACTTGATGTCTCTCTCCCCTTTCACCTATAATAGTAAGAAAAGTAAATTTAGACAGTAAATTTTTTTGTATAGAATTCAAACCCCATTTCATTATCAGTAGCTAGATGCAACTCTTGTACTCAAAAGGTAGCCTTCTCTTAATAACCAGAGATCTCAATGTTGGCTTATCATCAAAGATAGCCAATTCCTCAAAAGTGCTTCTCGTTCACAATTAGAGATTCTATAGCTGAAAGCTCTATACTGCTTAGATTCACAGTAATGGTATTTTCAGTTAGGGACCAAATTAGAAAAAAATCCGGTGGGTACATTACTCAAATACTAATTTTGAAGAATCAGTGCTCCTCCAGTCTCAGCCTTAATTCAAGTCAGTTCTAAAAGGTACTGCAGTTTTTACCACATATTTAGCAACTGGAATATGTAGAATACTTACAATAGCTGTGGTAACTGCTACTGAAATAAATAACCCCTCTCTGTACACATTAAAAGGAAGCTGTCATATTCCCTGTATGGTAGAAAGCATGCTGCCAAAAAAGAAAAGCGAGCAGCTAAAAGTACAGTATTCAAAGCCATAAAGTAGTCCCAAGCTTCAACTGATTGAAAAAGAACAAAAAATTATTATTATTATTAGACAATAAATTATCTAAAAAACCCAGATCAGCCTAGCTTGTTAGCATCCTAGGTTACTCCCATCTTCCCAATAATCATCTCTCATCTTTTCTTTAGAGTCACGAAGACTTAAACATGATAAAACATTCATACATAGCTTTGGTGGCCAAACAACATACTTGAACATTTCTGCACAAAGCAAAAGTAATACCTGCATCTCTTAAAAGTATTTGTGCTGAAGTCAATGGCATTTTTTACCACTGCATGCAGGATGCAGCATTGATTTGAAGACTTAATATACATTGCTTCAGTTTAGACACAGGGATCCACAGTTATATGTGGTACAAGAAAGTGACACATTTGCACAGGCATGTTTATTTTTTCCTGTGTTTACAGTGCTTTGATTGTAATTTTAAACCATTCAGAAAGCACAATTTCATACCAATTTTACATACTTTACATCACAGTTCAACAACGTTAACACAATTGTATCTACTAAATCAAATGAACAAAATGGCCATGGACATTTACACTATTCTTCTGTAAACAAGTTTTTTTTATAAACAATGGTAAATGGAATTAACACAGACCACCATATGAAAGAGGAATGAGCTTTTCCTTAAATAAATCACTCTGTTTATAAATACTTCAATTCTCTCAATATACATTTACAGACATAATTGCTTAAAAGCAGATTACCTACACTGCTCTTTAAAAACAAAATGCCTAGAGATGGACCACTGTGTGTTAAATTCACCTAACATAAGAAGCAAGCATATGATTAGTAGAGTGTTAAAAGTATTACTGTACTTCAACCTCACTTCTGTTTGTTTACACCAACACTGAGAAGATTGTCATGTTAGGGAACTTCTACTTGAATTCCAGCAAATTACAATCGATCTTGTAGTACACATATGGGTAGTACTCCTGCTGACTGAGGTTTAAGCCTGGAATATCCATAGTTGCCTGCAAATAAAAGTTTTGAAACCAGTTATACTCTTACAATTCAGTCTCCTATTTAGAAGTAGATGAGACATTCATGTTTTAGAAGCAAATAGGCCAGGCAAGGCTTCAAGCTTAAATTTTCACATTCAAGTGTCTCTAAGTAGCAGACAAAATCAGAACTTTGACAAATGAACAGCAGTATTTTTCAAAATGAAGTACAAGTGCTTTTACAAAGTCTAAGTAGCTTTGTATCAATAATTCACATCTGTTGCTATAGTAAACACACCGCCACTAAATGGAAGGAAAAGTAGTGCAATTATGTTTTATGACTAAATACAGGCTGTTTATGAAAAGAATGTTATAGGGTGCCAAATGATCCAGGAAGTTACATGAAGTTCAGCATCTTTAATTTTCACCTTGTCTCACATCCCCTTTCCCCAAATAGGCCTGGAAATACTTTGGAAAAACATTACATTAAATATAACATTAAGATAGATTATTTTTAGTCTTTTTGAATTCAACTGAACTCATTGTGTGATCTGTCTTTAGTTAATCTTTAACTACGAAAATCACTGCTTTTCAATACAAAACAAATTAATAGAATAAGCCTCCCAGCAAACCAGTTTTAAACATGAAAATGAGACCTCTACAGGAAAGGGGGACTCCATCTTGACATCAATTCAGCCTCCTTCAGCAGAGAAGGACAGCTATGTTAACTTAAAAACAAAGATAGCAATGCAACGACAACAACAAAGTTGTTTCAGTATTAAGGCCACTGTTACTGTAGACTGTGGACAATTTATGTATTCCTTCTGGACTCAAAAAAGATATGAAATGTGTTCAAGTTCCTTAAGCCTAGTTTCAGATCAAAGTTGACTTTGTTTGAATTCTTTGAGGATATAAACATGCATGCAGTCTGTCAGATCTCTTTCCATCGGTAGTAGGAAAGAATGCAGCAAGAAGAAATTACATGAGACTTTTATACCAGACAGCTCATGAAATGCATTGGTTGCAACTTTAAATACCATGTGCTTTGCAAAAATGTAAAATAGAAGTGGCACTTTTATAAGGGGACAGTTTTCTGTACTGTGAGAGAATGATGGAAAATATGGAGAGGTGTAGCTTTCCAATAAAGCCAAGGGACTTTTTTCTGTTTAAACAGACTAAACCCAATATTGAAGGGGAGCAGCAGTTACAAAAATACTTACATCAATGATAGCTGCTGCACTGCTGTCAAGGTGTTTGTATAAGTCATACAAAACCTCCCTCAGTTTCTTCATTGTTTTCTTATTAGGCTGAAGCAGCATTGCCTGGAAGTTAACTGGCAAACCATACCTGAGGAAGTCAAGCAGAAAACGATGAAAATGCTGAAGTAAGCCTTCTTTTATCTTTCAAAGCAGAATTTTGTTTTATTTTGAGAAAGAATCCTATTGCTGAGGAGGAAATTTTGCTCATTTTCATGTTTGCAACACCATTCTGTTTCTACAATTCATAAAGCATCAATAAAGTAGAACTTCTTTCTTCAAGTTTAAAATAACAAAACAGAAGTCTAAACGCTTTTAAAATCATTTTAAATCCTTGAGTACTTAGCACAATACTGAAAGTTACCTGAAGTCTTAGACTGCATTTTGAACATTCCAATTAGTTTACTTGCAAGACTGCTTATGCCACGAGGTGGGAGAATCTAGTCTCCACTCAAACCTGCTTTCTAGGTGTGTGGAAACATTTGCCAATATTCAAATCAAGTTCAGCTTTCTTCCTTACTCAAGTTTGTCTTCAAAATAAGCCCACAGCAGCTATGAAACAGACTAGAATGCAAGTTAATGGGTTTTTTTTTTCTCTTGTTGTCTCCTTTAATGATAACTTATCAAAAAGGCTAAGAAAAAACCTTTCTGACTAAGGCAGAAGTCCTTTCAACTCAAAAAAAATCCAGGTCCTTCCTTCTGCAGAACAACTACAGCTGTTCTTAAGTCACCTTAGTAACTATACTCCTGAATAGGGATGAAGAAAAAAAGCAGAGAAATTTTATAGTTAGAATACTGAACGGTTTAATACTGAAAAGTTTAGACTACAAAATTCTTAGCAAGGCATGTTTTAAAGAAAAAGCATACATTTCAAGATGTTAAGCTATATTACTCAAAGCCTAAATACTTTTCATTCTGAACGACTCACATTTCCCACTTAAATAGAAGATATAGTGAGCTCTTTTTACAAGCAGCTCAAAGCAAGCTACGAATCAGCAGAAATGCCTTGCTGCAACTTACAGAGTACCTGTAATTCCTAAAGCACTGGTGGAAAGACTATCCAAGGGGCAAGATACACAAATATCTACCTCAAATATTCTACAGCTGGCAACAAGGGCTATTGCCATCAGCTGTTCTTACTGCCCTACTTCTTGTTTCCTCCTTCCCAGAAGGGTGACATTCACTCACCTCAGTTTGGTAAACCCAAGCTAGATGTAAATTCTTACAAAGTCTGGGAAGAAAAGTACTGTTCAGGGCTACGTCATTACCTTAAAACAGATTCAACAAAAACTCGTAGTGCTTTCACATGAATCCATGCAATGAAAGCTTCACTGAAATTAACTTTCAGCCACCGAACCAGAGGCCCCTGTGAAAGGGAAGGGGGGGAAAGTTATTCAAACTTCAGGAAAAGATTCAGCCCATTAAGCATGTTTGAGCAGATACTCCATTTCTGTACCATGATAATAAAGACAACTTAAAGGCAGAGTTCACTATGGACATAATGGCTCAAGAGTGTTTCGATACTAAATAAAGAGAAATTTAATGAGACTTCTGTTGTCTCTTCAGTACACTATCTCAGCTGCCGTGGGCTAACTATATTAATGATCATTTTAGTAATATCTGATTATTTCATTCAAATGCTTGCCCATTTTCAAACTTCATATATTATCAGCTGCAATATCAGCACTTGGTTCAACACAGCGAGGAGCATTTATGCTACACGAAACTCATTTATCCCTGAGCAGATTAGCTGGGTGGCAAGCTGACTACGTCATGTCATCCTTGCAATGCTTTCTCAGAATCACAAGTTCATGAAATTGTTATGTAGCAATAACAAGTCTTAGATGCCTCATGTTTCTATAATGACTAGTTTATACAGACTTACAAACTGTTTCTTCTTGTCAGTTGACAGCCTATTCATTTCTTCTTTATCCGCTTTCATCTCTTCTTCATTATACTGGAAGTCACGGACCATAAATCTGCATTTGGAAGTGAATAAAATCAGAAGTGGCTATCTAGAGATCCTTCAATGCACGAGAGACAGCACACACACAAAATAAGCCTTACTTGTATTCTCTGGCTTTATGCTTGAAGTCATCCACTGCCTTCCTGAACAAGGTGACATTACAAAGGTAACTATCTTGATCCTCAAAGAGTACACTACACAGAAAAAAAAAGTGTCAGAATTAATAAGGTTCAAGTCACCACAGATCTGATATACGGTAGCTTAAGTTGTACTTTATCGCTACTAGGCAAGAACATAAATGTAGATAATCACACAGGATTAGTTCCCAAATTAAATGCCTTATACAGAAAGTAACTGAAACTTTACAAAGGAAGTAATAAGAGCATTTGCTAAAGGATGGCAGTTTCCATTTCACATTCAGAGACTTCACCACTCAGAAACACTTCATACATGTCTGGATATTTGCTCAAGTTAAAATTATTTTACAGAAAAAGGAATTAAAGCTGGTTTAACACTGAAAAGTTTGGACTACAGAATTCTTAGAAATGGGTGTTTTAAAGAAAAAGGAAATGGATTTAAAATAGAAAAGGACACAAACTAAAAAGGCATAGGTAGATTAAAAAAAAGTGTTTCTTAGACTGTAAAGACGACCCCTAAATTTAGTGTTTTACAGTTCAAGACAATACTGCTTATTTTGAGATTTCACCTTAGGAAAAAAGCTTGAAGAGATTTAGACTGTTCCTCAGTGTCATACTGTCTTCAATACAAGCATTATCCAACAGTTTAACAAGTCACCTCTTCTTAAGCTATCCCTAGGTCATGGTTTCCTAAGAATCATTAGCAGATCTCCCACTAGGCTTAAGTCGATCCAACTCAAATGTGAATTTAGCCAGATTAAGTTCAGATTTTATTACTGGCATAGAGCTGGTAATATCAGATCTGCCTGATCAAAACCCTACTCTGTCAGTTAAAGTTAAAAACATAGCAACGCTTTGTGCTAAATGTTGACTTTATTTTCAGTGTGGTTACAAGATTGCTTAACGGTATTACCAAATCCTGGCCTCAGTCTTGCCCACCACAGACACCAAGCACCAGCTTGGTACCAAGGACCTTTGTTAGCCCAAAAGAAACAAGTAACTTTTCTTTGCACACAAGAAAACCATCTACACTTCCGCTTCTTCATTCTTTAGCAGCTTTCAAAGAGTATACGTAACTTGTTTCAAGTCCTCTGAATACAGGAATAAAGCTTACAGGCTAGCAGCTAATTATTTGTTGCTAAACCCCACCATGTACTAGCTTGAAGCTGAATGTGCCTGACCTGAACTAGATTAACTTTTCAATTCTTTTACTATTCCCACATAAGTTAGTTTGATAACTTTGTTAACCCTAGAGTTAGAAATCCTTTGAATTTTTCCTTAACTACAACATAATCAAGCTTCATCAGATAAAACTATAAAGCTAGATATTCTGACAAGTTTTTGACCAATCTTTAAAATTCAAAGTCACTACAGATAAAGAACATTTAAAAAAATATAGCACACAGAAATATGAGATTTAGCATTTAACAACTTACTTGCTGGAACGTGGTACAACCATCTCTGCTAGTGTTTCATATTGCTTAACCCAGTCATTATAATTTAACCTAGAGAAGACACAGGTTATGGTTAGACTTCTAGTACTGTAAAAATCTTAGATTAACGGATCAAGTTTTTCCAAAAAATGCTAAAAACATTTAATCATCACATCTTCCAAACCAGGTGTAGGTTGTCAGAAATACATAAGTCTGATCTCCAGTTGCTTAAAGAAATTCATGAGCACTCAGCATTCCTTATGATGAGTTCTCGTGAACAATGGAATACAGGTACATAGGCTCATTTGCCTCTACTAAGCATCCAAAAGCTTGTGTTAGTTCATCCAGGAAAACCCCAAAGAAATTCAGATGTCCTTTCTTAGAGTATTATAGGGTTGTGGGATCTATTATTTCATTTAAATTTCTTATTTTATTCTGCTCTTAGGACAAACAATAAACTTACTTCGGTACAATCACTAATAACGTGACCAAATATTCTGAATCAAGTACAAAGTCCTCTTTCTTTACAATATCAGCAAGACTTCTGGTTAGCAAGCTTCCGCTGCAGAGAAACAAAGACAGCCAGAGTAAATACATGTTTAAGAATTGAATTTGTCTGGACGACAGTTTCCAGTGCTTGATAGTGTAACATTTTCAAAAATATATTTTACTTAAGCATTGACTATTACGAGAGCAAACAAAATGTCCTTATATGCATTTTATATCTTACTGTCTAAAGTCACCAAAAGTTTTTATCAGTAGCTGCACCGCTGTGCGTCATTTCCATATTCCAAATACCTCACACACTTAAGAAGCCAAGTTCTCTTTTTAAAAGTGATTTAAAAACACAAGAACCATTAAAACCATTAATTGTGAAGTCTAGTATATGGAGCCTCAGAGTTACAACTAACCTAGTACAGACCTACATACAGAACCTCGATAAAAATTTAAGGCAGCATATTGCCTCATATTCACAAAAGACTAAGAACATACACAGATCTAATGGGGCTTAGCTGACAAACTACCACGGCTTAAGACGGAAGTTCAGGCTCACTCATAAAATGGCTATCATTAGTATGACACAAGGTTCTGAATCAGTCAGCAGGCTTGTACCATTAACTGTAATGGTAGGGTTGGGTCAAATTAATCAACCATACTTGCACAGCAGAACTACTGTACCTCAACTGTATTTCATATGATCATCACATGTACATGACAAGACAGCACAGAGTCCTTGTTTAATTTATTATCTGCATGTATGCAACAGCTGTCTTTCTGCTGGTTAATTTTGAGGGAAGAAACCCCATAATAGTGATATGCTTAAAGCATAAATTGGAGTGAAGGGAAAGACTTCCTGGTTTAGACAGACACCTAAGCAGCAGTGTTAGCACTTTAACAGCAAGCTTCTCTCAAAAGCTCCAGCAACTGATACTATTTGTACATGCTTTTGTGTATTTCGTAATTGCTTATCAATCACAAGTGAGCTATTAGCATCAAGTCAGCTGGAAATAAGTGTTCTTTTATGACAGCTGCTATTCAAGATTGATAAACACCTCAAAAATACATTAAGTTTAGAGCCTGTACCTCTTCACACATTACTAAGTTTTCGTTGTTAGATAGCTTTCCTGTGCTACATTAGCAAAAAACAATGTGACTTACGCATTCTTTCTTTCCAAATTCTGAAGATTCCCTTTCAGATTATTGTATGCTGAGGCTCTTGCTTTCAGATCATTGTCAATCTGGTTTACTCCCTTAAAGATAAAAAGAAAAGGAACAGCGTCTAGAGAACTAGAACAGTTTTTAAATGATTTCTCAATTTCAAAGCTTAGTTCTGCCAACAAGAACTTAGAAAAATACACAAGTTAAGAAGTTTATGTCTCTAGTGCTTGACAAACTTTATTCAAAACTCAGAAAACTCTAAGTTAGAAATCCTTTAAAGGAAAATCAGCCAATAATAAAAGTTACACATCTTCTGGTATCAACTGGACGTGCTACTACATCCCGCTGATCATTTCTCCATCACCTTGAGGCTACCACCCTCCATCTCCACTGACAGGAGAGATCATTTGAAGTTTACCTCCCTACTGTGACAGAAGTACACTTGAGAATGCTGGGTATCATTTCCTCCAGCTGTTACCTCACTTCTCAGTACACTTTTCCCTCGTTAGAGTTTCAGTGACAAGAATGATGGTACAGTTTTGAGTAGCACATCAAAAATTAAGTAACCCAAAGCATTAATGCTTTGCGTCATCTACAGCTTAAAAGGAGACTCTGTTGCACTGAATTTGCAATTTTTACCTTTCCTTGAGATAAACAGCCTTGGTCACTCAAAGACAGAATATCAACTAAACGCATCATCTGCCAGATTCCAAATGGCTGTTACTATTTACAGTTCTAAATATTATCACAATTATTTTATGTCTTTTTTTCCCCCAACAGAGCTATTTCCCATTCTGTATGTTTGCAAAGGAAAACACAATAAATTATACCACCATCTCCCTTCATAAAGCCATCTTTTATGCTGCTGTTTTACACTGGCAGTGGCTTACAACTATAAAGAAAAATCCGTTTCATAGAGACTTTTCTTCATTTAGTAAAAATTTATGTATTTTGGAATGTCTGAAGTTGCACAGGGCCAGTTCCAGGGTAGACAGATAAACAGTATTTCAGACTCGAATCCAATTTATTTCAGACAATAAATATATCTGTCGAATCAAGTAGAAGCAGCATTCTATGTTTAATATCACTGGCAGCCTTCAATCATCTTTCGAATTTTCATATCAAAGTTCCAACTATTTTGCTATTTAGACTCAGACTCTCACATTCAGCTTGCCATTGCTGCTCAAGTAAGCCATCTTTCTCAAATCCATCCTCCAGGATTAATTAGAATGATTACCAAAAATTATTCACTCCCAGCTAGCTATCTTGGCAGCAAGTGGAAGAACACAAAACAAATTAAGCAATTAGTAGATCTTAAACATCCAATCATACTCCTATCAGCGTGCACCCTATACAAGGAAGTATTTTAAAATCAATACACTTAGTTGGCTAACTGAAAGAACGTGGAGCACTATTGGTCTGGCATTGTAATGGTGCCTACTCCCTCCTTCACTGCTTCCTCACTATGGTACGTAGGTACGAGCATATAAAAATTCCCAGGGACAAGTATCCAGTCAAGGGACACAGACAAGGGACTCTCCCTTTATTTGGGCTTAGACTGTTGACAAAACATTTTGTTTGCATACATCACTCCAGCTTGGGGATCCAGATATGACTTTATTTCCACAAAATAAATCTCTTTTAAAAGCAACGTCACTTAGTTATATAGCGACCTTGTTTATGGTAACACACCAGTTCACTTGTCTGTAGCAGGAAGAAGTCATTAAAAGCCTGAACATTCTGGCTGTTTCATTTGGCAACACATTGACAGCTTGCACCTTTACAGATACCACAATGCTTTAGACAAAATACTCTGAAAACACGACAATTTACTTTTTAAACAGATGAGTATTTAAGGTTATTTAAACTTTTTGACTGATGTAACCTGTGACACTGGGGTTCACCATACTTCTGAAAGTTAAAAGCTGAAAAAACTTGATGGATAGTTTCGGTAGATCTCCTTTTATTTTAAATGTTTCCAACACTGCTATAACTTTTCCTCAACTGACAAACTCCCCACTGCAGTTGCCATTACTCTCATTTTGGCAGACATCAGAATCTGCTGCTATAGTGAGTGAGGAGGATATGAAACCATACAGGAAAAGTAGCATGTCATGATCTGAAAAGCTTTTCAAGTTATTTTAACATCAACATGTCAAGAGGCTTCACAAATTTTAATGCATGTAGCTCTATCAATTTTCGTGTATCTTCATGCTAATCACATGCCAAAGTGAAGATTTTAACTATGTCAGGACTCTCTTTGCCTTGGGACAAAACTGCTTCAAATCCTGTGATATTATCTCCTAGGCGATACTTCTACAAGAACGTAAGGTGATTTCAGTCATCTTCCTTCTCTTCTCCACTTTATGGACACACATCTGTGGCTTGCAACTGAAAGCGTTTTTTAAACTATTTGAAAGTAGATTTATTACACAAGTGTCCCTGAAGCTGTCCCTATAGAAGACACATACAGCTAAACATGCAGAGAAATGGAAACCCTCAACAAGATGATTCAGGCTGAAATCCAGCAGACCTGTTTCTCTGCATTTAGTATCCAGTCTAATAACTCAGTGAGGTCCCTAAATTAGATGAAAAATGTAAGTTATTTACTTTAAAGTTTGGGTTCTGGAGTACAACTTTGCTGCGAGCGGATAACTTACCTAGCAAACTCCAGGACACGGGATAATATGCACTGAACCCTTCATAATATTTCAATAAAGGGCATATCCCTTCATGTTCTCTGTTGCTTTTTCAACAAACTTAATTGCTACAAAAACAAGTGCTATACTATGGCAACAGGTAAGTTCCAAAAATGAGACAAAACACAGTTAAAGAGGTGGGTTTTTTTTTTCCTTTGTAATTCATTGCAATTCAGTAACTTTCACTCCTATTTTAAGGCCAAACCAAAGGAAAGGAACTTTTTCAAGAACCACTTCCTTGGTAAGACTTGTAGAAACCACTTCACCCTGTCTTCTTATGTTTTCTCTATCCCTCTTTCCCCACCAAGTTCCTCTTCTCCCAACTTAAACTTCATGCCTATACCTGCCAAGGAGCTGCTATAAACAGCTGAATGCTTCATTCTGATACCTTCTTCTGAAGGCACAAAAGCTTATGTACTTAAATAGTGTCAGATATTGAGATTATTATTTTGTGTCTGTGGGATATTTTTAATGAGCAAATCTTAAGAGTCATAAGGCAGTCAGTCTTCTTCCAACAAAACTCCACACTACAGATGCCTTCCAGGAATAGTTACTGAGTGTAATTTGTGGAGTAAATTCAAAATGCAGTGATAGCCCCAAAGAAAACACCAAAATGAAAGCGTTAGTTGCATTCTCAGTCAGCTATGTACCATATATTAAGATTTTTGTGATCTCCGCAAAAATTTTAAACTAATAGTTTCATGAAAGAAACTAACGTCTAGAGAATCTGCAGCTATAGCAAACCATGAGTCTGCCAGCATTTACCCCCATCCCCACCCCGATTACAGTTCCCACACATGCATCACCAAAGACTATCTCTGTATGTACCCGGAGCAGCTGCTTCTCTTTTCCAGGTTATGTATTTTATTGACAGAGATAATTCCAAGACCCAGTCTGCAGATTACAGAAAACAGAAAAGAAAAAACCTGAAAAAGCTGCGAAGGTATTAAAGCGAGGGTAGCTTACGGAGAACTCTTTCGCTGTTTGAATAAAGCAAGTCACTGCTGAGGACCCTACGTATGCTCACAGCAAGTACAAACCAAATGAAATCCCCAAACTGTGAAAAACTTTACCAAGGTAAAGACAGGGGGAAAACCCATGACAACATTCAAATGAGCTTTCCTTACATCTAACACTGAAGGGTTATTTTTCCCCTGACATCTGAGTGCCATAGCTTTCAGAAGGTAAATAAGTTCCCTGGTTCACTGCTAATAGCCCACAAAGTTTGAGAACATCGGGCAAACAGCATGCCAGTACAGCAAAATTTAAATGTAAGCAACATCATTTTCTAGCTATTTATTTGTTAACTCAGTGGTCTTAGGAAGCAAAAAAAATTAGCAAAAACAGCATGATGGCCTTCAGGAAGCACTCTCCAAATACTACCCCCATCCTAATAGACTACTTTGATTACTAAAACACAGACATTGTTACCAGGTTCACTACTATTGTTATCAAAGTTACATGAAGCTAACAAAAATAGACAAATAGCTTTGAGTACCAAGTTTTGTGCGCAAATACCTCAAGTTCAAGTAGGGAAGTTTTATAAAACAAATCACCTTACCTTTGCAATAATTTCTGAAATATTCTTCAAGGATTGCTTAATTGGGTATTTGGCCATATCCCACTGGAACCTTGTTATATAGGTGACCAAGTCAACTAAAATTTTAAAGAACTTTGTTAAGATAGACAATAAACACACTGATGTATATTCCATGTAGGATTGCTGTAACAGAAGAGTACTGTAACAGACTGTTTGTGGATCTTCACATGTGTGGACCCTGTTGCTTAAGAAATCTGAAAACAATCAAGTTGCAATTTATTTGTGACCTCTGCCTTCAGATATTGGTTTCTCCACCTCTGTAGACCCTAAACGATATTTACTACTAAGTCAATGATGGCTGAAGAAGTACAGACAAGACCAACTATTTTTTGCTTTGTGTGAGAAACGGGTGGGAGAAGGGAGGGTTATGATGGGAAACAAGGCAGCAAAGATTATGTGGCTCACCTGAAGCAACAGTTTTGTAAAGCTATCTATGAGAGACTACTCTAAGCCCCTATCGAAGAATAGCTGTGTTAATTAGGACCGCTGCACTTGTCTTCATGTTAATCCACTCATATTAGCCTCTCCTGCATCAATACAAGCTGTGTTAAATTTTATGAAACAGCTTTGAAAACAAAACATTGATTTAGAGACCAGTACAACTCTTTACTATAATAAAATGGACAATTTGGGAACAACTGAGTATTCCAGCATAGCTTACATAAAATCTTACCCATTCAGACGACAGACTAATACAAAGAACATTTACAGTGATCAGTAACAGTACTTTTTATGTTCCACCAGAGACCAGTGATGACAAAGTACAGGCCTAGAGGATCAAAAGGCTTCTGTAAGTGAGTATTTAACATGTAGATCTAATTTCTTGCCATTCTGGATCCTGTAATTTGTGTCAGGGCAAGTGACTCATGGAAAAAAGTACTTCCATGTCTAAACTAAGCTTTCAGAATGTCATACAGAGAAGCAGCATTCAGTATGTTTCAGGATCATTGCCTTCCCTCCTACACTTTTAGGATGCACATATCGTGGTTAACGCTTTACCTCCATTAGCCAGAAGATTCTCCTGAACTTTATCTTTACTGTCTTCTAGAACATCAGCCATATACTGGGCCACTTTCTTTACAACACTGAAAAATGAAAGATAAAGATATGAAAAAAAGAATGAAAAAACCTGCCATTTTGAGAAATACCATTTATGAAACTGATCTGAAATTACCTGAGATTGGATCAAAAAAGGAAGAGTTGATTGCTTTACATACAAGTTTTCCAAGACCACAAACTGGGGTCAGTATCTGAAGGAGACCAACTTCTGAAACACATGCCAGAACTTTATTTGAATCCTTCTCTAGTGTTGCTACTCATCAGTTCTCAACACGGTGAGGCTACTTCCCTCGCCTCCAGGTAACAGGAGTTGACTTCAGGTGTAACCTCACTGTATTGCAATCTTTTTTTGAAGTCTGTGGTACTTTCAAAATCCTAACCCCTTTCTAAAAATATAGTAAGGCAGAAATCATCAATAATCCAAATTAAACACAAGGCAACCATGACGATGAAACACCAAAGACTACTGAAGAGCTATGGAGAAACCCCAGTCCTAAGCCCTCATGAGATCTCACACTCAAGACCTGCCTTCCTCACTAGAAAAGCTATGTTAATATTACTCACATGTGCCATACCAAATAGTTTCCTTTTTTATTTAAAAACAACTACTTAAAACTTCTCTCCTTGAAACAGAAGATGGCTCCACAAGTTCTGGTTATGTGAACATTGTGAACATGGGTATTGTGACACCCATCTACAAGAAGGGTTGGAAGGAGGATCCAGGGAACTACAGGCCTGTGAGCCTGACCTCGGTGCTGGGAAAGGTCACGGAGCAGATCATCTTGAGTGCCATTATGCGGCATGTGCGGGACAACCGGGGGATCAGGCTCAGCCAGCCTGGGTTTATGAAGGGGAGGTCCTGCTTCACTAACCTGGCCTCCTTCTATGACAAGGTGACCTGCTTAGTGGATGAGGGGAAGGCTGTGGATGTTGTCGACTTGGACTTTAGTAAGGCCTTTGACACTGTCTCCCACAGCATTCTCCTGGAGAAGCTGGCTGCTCACAGCTTGGATAAGTGCACTCTATGCTGGGTTAAAAACTGGCTGGATGGCCGAGCCCAGAGAGTGGTGGTGAATGGAGTCAAATTCAGTTGGCGGCCGGTCACGAGTGGTGTTCCCCAGGGCTCAGTACTGGGGCCGGTCCTGTTCAATATCTTCATTGATGATCTGGATGAGGGGATCGAGCACACGCTCAGTAAGTTTGCAGGTGACCCCAAGTTGGGTGGAAGTGTTGATCTGCAGGTGTGTAGGGGGGCCCTGCAGAGGGACCTGGACAGGCTGGATCAATGGGCCGGGGCCAACTGTATGAGGTTCAACAAGACTAAGTGCTAGGTCCTGCGCTTGGGTCACAACAACCCCATGCAACGCTACAGGCTGGGGGAGGAGTGGCTGGAGAGCTGCCTGGCTGAAAAAGACCTGGGGGTGTTGGTCGACAGCTGCCTGAACATGAGTCAGGAATGTGCCCAGGTGGCCAAGAAGGCCAATGGCATCCTGGCTTGTATCAGGAATAGCGTGGCCAGCAGGACCAGGGAGGTGATCGTGCCCCTGTACTTGGCACTGGTGAGGCCGCACCTTGAGTACTGTGTTCAGTTTTGGGCCCCTCACTACCAGAAGGACATCGAGGTGCTGGAGCGTGTCCAGAGGAGGGCAATGAAGTTGGTGAAGGGTCTAGAGCACAAGTCTTATGAGGAGCGGCTGAGGGAGCTGGGGTTGTTTAGTCTGGAGAAGAGGAGGCTGAGGGGAGACCTGATTGCTCTCTACAACTACCTGAAAGGAGGTTGTAGTGAGGTGGGGGTCGGTCTCTTCTCCCAAGTAACAACCGATAGGACGAGAGGAAACGGCCTCAAGCTGGGCCAGGGGAAGTTTAGGTTGGATATTAGGAAAAACTTCTTCACCGAAAGGGTAGTCAGGCACTGGAACAGGCTGCTCAGGGAAGTGAGTCCCTATCCCTGGAGGTATTTAAAAGACAAGTAGACGTGGCACTTAGGGACATGGTTTAGTGGTGGACTTAGCAGTGTTAGGTTAACGGTTGGACTCGATCCTAAGGGTCTTTTCCAACCTTAACGATTCTATGATTCTATGAAATTGTTACATTTGCTCAAAATCACTTTCAAAGGACCATTAGTTTCTTCAAAATGAATAGGTTTTGCATTTTAATATTAACGCTGTTTAATCATCTCTGTGGATTAGGAAACAATGTTGTTACCTTCTCAAAGTCTGTAAATAGTACTCTAACTTGCTAAAAGAACAGTTTTCACTCCGTTTCATCATTACTTCCTGCAGTTGTCAGGCTCAACTCTTAACAGCTCTCCAGGACCCAGCAGCACACAGCACTACTATAGGGAGAACCATCCTTCATCAATGCATAATGTTCCACTATTCCACAAGTTCAGATTTTTTTTTTTTTTTGCAAGTACAGATACTAGGAAAACCAGCAATTTAACCCTCTGAAATCTTAGCTTGCTGACTGCCTGCAGAGGATCACTACGAAACAAAAAAAGCTGGAAATAACCTGTGTATTATTAGGACTCAGCAAGCCATCACATCATTATTCTAATATTTTGCATGCTAGTAAAAATAAACTTACCTCTCCACAAACGCATCCAGTTTAGCCAGCTCATCTGACAAACCAACCAAAACATCCAGTGTGCCAACCTAGAAGGAAAGATCAAAATGCATTAGCGATTGTATATAAACATAGAAAGATAAAACCAAGTAACAATAAAAGCTAAGTCTCCTGAACACGTAGCTTTGCGGAACTACGTAAAATACCGTACTCTAAGACTTCAGACTTGTTGATTTAACAAAGTCATACTGTGTTTCATTTGCTCAAGATACCCCTAAAGCACCACTGTATCAGATCTAACTCACTCTAGTTTGGTGCACAGTTTCAGTCCTGCATTCCAGCCATCCAAAACATGTTAAAACAACTTTAACATTATGAATTGCCTACATTTCCAAGTCACTTGCTTCAGCATTTGATTTACTACTATAGATCAAATCTGAAATTTCTGTAATCAGGTATCTCAGTACTGGAAGCAACCAGAACGTTGAAAACTTTAAAGATACAAGAGTACTGCAGCAGTCAGACTGGCAAGAGTCTGGACTTTTTGCTTCTGGAGTAATGGAGTATCTAGCTTGTTTAAAAGCTTTCACTCTTTTCACCCTAATTTCATGTAATAATCTAGAATAATCTAATTTCATGTAATAATCTTTAATAATCTAATCAATACATATACCTCTCTGGGGCCAGGGATGACACTTACCATTTCAGACTCTGTATAATTCAAACATGAAAATGACAGCACAGTAAAATATTCTGTTTAGCTCTTTCATAAACAAGTCTCAAATGGGTCTAAGACATCAAAAAGTCTAAAAACAGTATAGCTATGCTCAAGTTAAAGAGCCAAAGGGTGATTGTTTTTAAATAGGTCATATAATATCAGTTTCTTTGGTTCTCTCTTCAAGTACTCACATATTTGTTCATTCTGTTCAATGAAAGTAGGAGATACCTCCAAAAAGATGACTCTTATCTTTAATATTTTAGCTACCAGTTTACATTTCTTGCTGAAATATTATTAGGTATAAGTGAACCTTCTGTCTAGTCAAGATGCTAGTAACATTATTTTTAGTCTAACATCTTTGTTCTACATATTTGACCACTCAACTTCACACAATTCCTGTTCTCTTTAGCCTTGAAGCAGAAAAGAGCACAACTACTTAAGTGACATCACAATCAAATCACTTTCCATGCCCCACCTTCTTCTGAGCTATATGCAGAATAAGGAAGCTAATGTTCTGACTAGTCACTTACAAGTCACAGGACAAGTAAGCCTTTCAGCAATAAGGCTGCTGTTCAATGGAAACTACATCACCCATTGAAAGAGTTTTAACTAAAGGATCTCACTCCATCAACAGTTTTACCAGGTCCACAGAAGTCAGACTATTTCCCATTGTATATAAAATATACTCAGCTTCTGCCCCTTTTAGGAAGTAGAGTAGAAATAAAAGCAATCGTTTACAACCCTAATGGGCCACATCAGTTTTCAGTGATAACTTTTCTAAATGTAGGCACCCTACAGTTTGGAAGGCGTCCTGACTCATGTCCAAGGATCTCCTGGGAGAAGACAGGCATTTGTTGTAGCCCCTCTTCTTACCTCTACTAGTGTATCTCTTGAAATAACTCAGGACAGCCTAAATGTGAAAGTAAATTATGGCAGCTGGAAGATCCTCTTAAAAGACACACTGAAGCGATTTGTGCCCTGGGCCCATGCTTTAGCAGAGACAGGAACAAGGCATCACGCCACCTGAACTTGATCCATTCTGTAGACAGAGGTTGGTGGCAATTTTTCCTCTTCATTTTAATATGCTTTGATGAGCTTTCACTCAGTTAAACTGAGCTCGCAATTCTTCTTGTTCAAGAAACATTCACGTGTTAGGATAGACCTTTTCCTAATGAATACACTGGCTCATAGCTTTTCCATACCCTGATAATTGTAACCAAGAGAAACTGCTTTCAGATTTTGTTTCTCTTCGCTTCTCACAGTAACAGTTCAAACAGTTTCCTTCCCATTTTCTGTAACACACATCAGCAGGTCACACTGGTGTGCTCAGCCAGCGACAACCACTACTCTAACAGAAGAATGTTACTTCTGGACAGAGAAAAGGAAGCAGCTGTTTGATCAACCCCTGTATTTTAAATGAACCTTTTTACTGCATCTCAGCCAGAAAAGGATTAGCAGACAGTTCAGAAGTAAAAAAAAAAAAAAAAAAAAAGAAAGAAAGAAACAAAACAGAAAACCATCAAAGGAAACCATATCATCTGATCTAAATACTCAGATCACAAGTCTCCATTTTCCCTCTGATTTTCATCTCCAGCCACCTGCTAGCAGTATGACTACTGTCCCTGGAAAAATTGCTGTATTAGCTGAAAGAATGCAGCTTGCTGAACCTTTAAATTTACAGAGTAAAGAATTTTTAACTTCAAATTTCAGAAAAAAGATAATTGTTGTCTAAATTATTTTTTAGATCCACACATAATCATGAAAAAGTCAGCTGTTCTTTCTAAAAAGTCTGCAAGTATTCCCCATCTACAGTTTTAGCCTAAAGAAGCAAAGATGATGCAAACCAAACATAGTTCTTAGGACACGAAATGGGGCTTACATACCTTCAAGTCTGGAATATTGAACTTTGAATTAGTAGAAAGATTGTTATTTTTTGTAGTTGCTGCATGTAGTTTCTCCCATGTCTGTTGACAGGTTTTTTCCCCAGGAGCAGAAATCAGCCAAAACTCGGTCATTTTTGTGTCTTTATCTTGACACTTTCTGCTTCTGAAGATGGAGGCAAGATGCTAGTAGAAGGGAAGCGAGGCAGGGAGGGGGGGGAGAGAAAGAATATCTGCCATTAGTTCAAGACTCAAAGCTTTGCCTGAAGAAAAACATCTCATTCCATGTTACTGAAGAGCAGTTCCAGCTGCTGTAAGAGATTTTACCAAGAGCATCACATGGTTCCAAAATCATTTTTTCCTATCTTCCAAATCATATTTGCCCTGTTGGAAAGTCTTTTTAAACTGCCCATCCTGCAAGTTAAAGTGGGCCGAGTTTGCAACATTAGTTTCTTTCAACTGCAATTCCACAAAAGATTATAAGCAAACAATCTAAATGAAAACAAATCAGTAAAACAGGACCCAAATCATATTTTCACAGCTGTATATTTTTTCCAGCATCTGTACAGACAACTTTTTCTGAACACATAAGAGAAAAAACCCACAAACTTAAACTCTGACATTATAGTTTTTCTAATCGCTTTTCAGATTAAGACAGTGTTTTAAAGTGAGTAAATGCTTAAAAAATATTTAAATCCAATAAACTTTAGTTTATTCTTTCAAACAAAGAAGGTTCTCCTGGCAGCTAAAAATTGCAGCAAAAAGGAGGACACTTTCTAGTCTTGGTATCTCTGTTGTCATTGCAGACCCTCAATAACATTACACATACTGGCATTAGCCAAGAGAGTATTGGTACTAAATACAAATTATGTTGAGCCACTTTGCAAATGACCTCAAGAAGTTAAGAGTAGATATGTCCTTCTGTCAATAAGAAACAGAACAAGCTGGTTGAGAGTTACTTGATTTTTTTAATAAGGGAGTGAAGAACAAAATCAAATTGTACCTTGACAGAATCTAAATGTCACATTTTGACATTTGCAATGTCTTCTGTAGCAGCTTTGAAAGAGTGAAGACTAACCTACATTTCATAATGAGCACAGACTACAGCACTCAATTTATTTTTTTGGAGAGAGAATCAAATATTGTAATTTTAAGAATAAATACACAGTAGCAAACTTTGCCCAAAACGACACATATAGGTCTTTCATCTGTGTCATCATTGTAGGGTCAACAAGTTATCAAGGGTGTTGAAGTTAGAAATGAGCTAAAGAAAGGCCTGTTAGCTGATTCTTTTGTTCAGCTACTCAGGAAGCCTAAAGCTGAAGAAAGTTTACCAACCATTAAATTAATATCATGACGCACATCTTGTCACTGGCATAACAGCCACCCTCCTTCAATTAAGGGGCCTTGTTTATAATAAGAGATGATGACATCCAGTTATCGAGGCTCTTAATACCGCACACTCCATGATGTCTGACACTCCATTACCAGGTAGTAGCACAGCAGTGCTATTATCCTAAATACAGACAATGCCGAGGCAGGTAGAGGTATTTGAGAAATCAGAATATTTACAAGACCAGACACACGCCCCACTCCACACAAGCTTGTCCGGCCTGACCCAGCCCAGTTCTGGGCACCCTCCTGTGCTAGGGCCACGCATCTGCACAGCTGGTTTTATTCAACAGCAGAAAGTCGAGGACCTGGAAGTGATGTGTGCTCTCCTCACTGGCACTACTCTCTCTTCTACCCTAACAAGTTGCCAAAGCAGGTTGAAAGGAGAAAGGATAAGGAGTTCTTTGCTCCTGGAAATAGTATGGATGAGAAAAGGGGTCCTATCTCTGAGGAGAACAGGTGAAAAGCCTGGGTCTACTTCCCCCACCATGCTGTGGCCTTGACTGCTGGTGGGAGGTCCCCGAGAGCAGAATCAGAGAGGGGACTGAAACCCACGCCAACGGCCCCTCAGGCAGCACTGGCCCCTCATGCTCAAAAGCACATACTGTAACAATCCTTGGTCATACCATACTGATGATTTTGGTACCGGGAGGTATCATGAAAAATCAAAGCAACATCAGTCATCACCACTATTAACATAGCATGTTACAGGACTTCTTTGTTTAGGGAAGCACTAACCAGATGATCTCACATACTGGGTCTTCACGTGAGGTCTAATAATTATCAACAATTTGGAACAAGACAAAATTTCCTCTTATTCAGACTACTTTGATGCATTATCTTCCTTAACACATGCCAAAGTCAGTGAACCCATTGCACACGATGTTTGCCTACACTTCACTGAACCCTGGCCCTATAAAAGACACGGCCAAGTTTACAGTAAACTTCACCCACACAGGGAGACACCAGTACAGCTGACACACATACTCAAAGTATTTAAGCCTTAAATTGGTTTTTGTTTGTATTTTACTACACTAGGACTAGAAGTGGCTTTGGAATGAACATTGGATAAATAAGAGGAACTACTTCAAGCAGCAGCAGAGTACAAATATCCAAGTAAAACACAGAAGAGCCATAACATAGAAATCCAGGCTCCTATTCAGTAAAATGGATGGAACACTGCATTCTCATGTTTTCCACTAAAACATAAATAGCCCTTAAAGAATATGTATAAAGTTTCCAGAGATTATATCACCTAAGGAAACAGTTACATGTTTACGATGACACGGTCTCATTCCCTGCACTACAGATTGGGACAATCAGCTCACCATTAAAAATCTAAACATCTTTCCCTAGGGAAAAAAAAAAAAAATCTTTAATGGACCCATTGCAAAGAATAATTGCTTTCAATAAGTAAAGTTTTCCAATTTTTTGAAGTTAGTTTTCAAAGACCAACTCTTCAGACTTCATATTCTGACTACAAGTCTACCATAAACAAGCCTGAAGTTACAAACACCTGACAGACTTGCAGCAAATCTTCTTTCATGATTAAAAACCACTGACCTAGAGCACTTCATGATTCCTAAATAACAGAGGCAAAAATGGATTGTTCAACTGAATAACTAAGGTCTCTTTCTACTGCTTAGAGTGAAAAGGCACAGGTGGAACAGTTGTAGCTCCCAGGAATCATTAAGCTAGGACTTCCCTCCCTTCCTCCCTCCCTCCCTCCCTGTTTTTGTCTGTGTGGTTGGTTTTCCTGAAGCTCTGTTCCATTTCCAATAGCCGTGGGAAGTAAGATGATTCTCCGTTTCAAGTATCTATTCAAATAGAGGTATTTTTAAATACATACAAGGAAAAAAAGTTTGGTAGAAGAGTTTTAAATGTTTGTTTGTATGTCTGTTTTACGCGAGGGGGGATAGAGTTTGAAATCCGAACTATGGGGAATAACAAACAAGAAGTGGAGAAAGAAGTGCTACAGAATGGTATGAAAAACAGAAACAAATGCTAGTCAGTCAAAAAATACATACTGACCCACTGTAAAATGAATGCCATGAAATTTAAAGAGAAGGACCACAAAATAAAGCAGGAAATACCAAGTGTTCAAATCTTCTAAGTACATTGACAGGTATTTTTTAGTAAACTGTTATTTTATTCTTTTGATCT
The DNA here is from genome assembly GCF_047370975.1 of Nipponia nippon. Classification (NCBI taxonomy): domain Eukaryota; kingdom Metazoa; phylum Chordata; class Aves; order Pelecaniformes; family Threskiornithidae; genus Nipponia; species Nipponia nippon. The sequence continues at coordinate 22,653,865 of NW_028262290.1, forward strand.
GCAAATAATGGTATATAGTCTGCCTTGAGATTTCAGTTGTTTCTGATGTATGCTCTTAAGAGAAGAAATGTTTATAAATGGATATCTGCATACATCAATGCAATTGTCTCCAACACATAAATCTATCAATTTGAAAACATTCAATACTATAGCACAAGTATAGTTAATCAAGCTAATGCATTCAAGATGGTGTTTTTTTCCTCAACACTGTCCATTCAGTACCCTACTGCACTATGATGTTAAGAGAGTAGAAACTATGGTCCTAGTTCAGCTGAATATGGGTAAAGCCACCCACTAAGGAGTGGAGCTGCTTCTGAGGTGCTGTTGTAAGTGTTTTTTGTGAACTTCAGCAAAAAGTGTTTGCTATACAACTGACAAAAAAAGAGTCAGGAAAAATCAAAGTTTATACAAGAAACTCTCTATAGACCATGCTGAAGCAAAGTTCAGGACTTCAAGGAACAGGTTCTGAAATTCCAAGATTACATATGGCATTAAGCTAGCTACCTTGATATTTACAATTTCCACGGGTCATGAAATTACTATTTTAATACTGATCGACCAAACCGTCAGTATCTCAAAAAAACAAACAAACAAAAACCACAACTTAATCTTGGAAGACCAGCAGTGCTTTAACCCATCTTTATCTTGTTTAGTACTCACAAAGAATGCAAGTTCTCGCTTTTAAGGGCTTAGTACTAGAAATTCACTAGAACATGCTTTTCTCTGAGCAGCATCTCATTGAGTTTCCCTTGACACTCTCTCATAAGCATACTCGCAACATAGCTTTGAAGTGTAATCATCTTCCATGTCCTGTTACAACGAGACTTAAGCAACAAACACATTGCCAAGATATTCTGCTAGTCAGATAAGCACAGCTCATCTATAAAATGCTTGAAATATTTCATCCCTTGAAGCCTTCCTTGAAGCTGTGCTGATTTTGAGCCCTAACTACTCTTAATGCCCAGTCAGTTTGATATATTATTTAAAATGTATTTTACATTACTACCTGTAATTTATACTTCTTAATTTCTATGTTATTATGAAAGTGGACAGTAAGAGAAAAATGGATTTCCAAAGAAAAATCTTTCATGCACTACACTATAATCTAAGCAATAAAACCACTAAACAGCTATTTCAATGCTGTAGCTGGAAACACACATAGCAATGTCAAAAGAGAATCTCCACTAAGACACTTTGCATTGCATTTTTCAAAAACAACAGGGCTAGGGGGAGGGGGCAATTGTTCTTCTTCCCTATTCAGCACAACAGGAAAGCTCAATTTACTAACGTGACCTAGAAGTCTCCCAACATCCAGCACTAAGTCCCTGGCATGTTATTTCTTCAAGCGTCCCCTCAGAAATCACTTCTGATGCTTGGTGTTTGGCCGTCACTGCCTCCACATTTCATAAACAGAGGCAGCCACAATGAGGAAGCCAGAGCTACGCCCGGAAAGATTTCACAACGGAGAGTTCACATGCCTTGTGCGGAGGCAATCTGGGGCTGGCGCACGGGGCGGGAGGAGATGGCTTTACTCTCCCCAGAGCCGCTGATCTGGATGACCGGGATTAGATGACAGCTCCCACAACCCGGGCAGGCAGCAGCTGCCCCGGCAGCCACCGCCGCAGGCTCCCGGGACCGCGCTTTCACTTCGCCCTCCGCGAGATAAAAACCCCCACAGCGGCTACCTGACTCTCGGGAGCCCGGCAGAGCGGCGGCAGGGCAGCCCCGGCGCCCGGCAGCCCCTGAGGCCCGGCAGAGCCTCTGAGGGACGCGGCGGCGGGCGGGCCCCCGCGGTACCGCCGGCGCTGCCCTTCAGGCCAGGCCCAGCGCGGGCCGCCGCCGGGGGGAGGCCGGAGCGCTGCGCCAGCCGCTCGGAGCGCGTCGCGGCTCGGCCCAAGCCCTCTCCTCCTCCTCCCTCCGCAGCCCGGACCCCGCCGGCGGCGGCTCCCAACGGCCTTTACCCGTCACTGCTCCATCCCCCGCCGGCAGCCGCAGCCGCGCGCGCCGCCCGCACACCCGCCGGCGGGTCACGTGAGGCGCCGGGTCAGCTGACGCCGTCGCAGCGCCGGTCACGAGACGGCGGGGCGGGGCCGGGGGAGGAGGTGTGACCCAGCGGCGCAGTGACTGACAGGTCCGCTCGGGGCGCTCGCGGCGATGGGGCCGCGGGTTCGAGACCCGGCCCGGCCGGGCCCGGTTGGCTCCTCCCCGCCTCGCAGCCGGGGCTCGCCCGCGGCAGCGCCGCCGTCACGGGCACCGCCAGCCTCCTCGGGGCGCCGAGCCGACCTTCCTGCGGGCGCCACGGGCGCCGCAGGGCCCGTCGGGCTCCAGTGGGCACCAGCCGGCTCAGGGCCTGGTCAGCAATGGCCGCCTCAGGGCCCGGCGGGCTTCGGCCACCGCTGATAAACCTGGGCTTCATTAGGGAATTTGGGGGAAAAAACACTCCGGGTCAGAGCGGCCTCGTCCACCACAAGGAAGCAGATGGTGTTACGAAGGCTTTATACGGTTTTGCCCTTAAGGCAGAGGAGGACAGCCAGGCTTGTAGAATGCGTGTGTTCGTTCTTGCTGCGGTTGGCAAATTTTCCTCAGGTCGGCTCTTGGAAAACGCAATGGTAGTGCAGTGATCAAAACTGTCAGTACGTGTGTACGTAAAAGCTCTTGATCTGTTGTGAAGGTCTTGGGAAAGAAGACAGCATGCATGCAGGTAAAGAGTGGGAAAAGACGGACTTAGAAAGTGTTGCCGTTTTATTTTGGCACCGAAACCCATTTTTGTTACCTTGCACAGTAGTTGCTGAATAAAAATCAGCAGGTTGTAAACTGCTGTATTACTAGAGATGCCAGTTCCTTTTATTGCGTGAAACTGCTTATCATCTTAATTGGCATTATTACCTGGAGAAAGCAGGAACCATACACAAAAAGCAAACTACTTTGGTTTGCTGGTTTTGGTGAACCAAACAATTCATTCTTATTTTTGCTTCTTTTTTTCAAGCAGGCAAGAGTTGGGGCCGTCCTAAAGCTGTAGCGGGCAACTGCAGCACAGAGGAGGCACAAATGTGATTGCAGATACCGAAAAGGTAACTTCACAGAGTCCCAGCCCAGGAAAGGATGTGGCTGCATGTCTCTGGGAGCAACTCCCCTAGTCCAGGGGTCTTCTCCCCCTGAAGTATTTATAGATCTAGCAGCTCCAAACTCTGCTTAGTCAAGTGCAAAGTGAATGTTGTTGAACAACTCTTAATGTGGCAAGTCGGTCTTCCTTCAGCCATTTATGTTCTTCAGCCATGAGAGGCTTCTAAAAATGTTCCCACTACTGAACTGCCCACAGCCATTTATAATGCTCTTGACATGCTCCAACTGGTACAATTTAGTTAGACTTTTCTCGTATCAGTATAAAAAAATCATACTCTAAAATAACTCAGTAAAACAGAAACTTACTCACATTAAAAGTGGGCAAACTTATTTTTAAATACCCACATTACAAATTACACAAAGAATCATTTCTTAATGGCTGAATTCTTAACATCAGTTTTCAGTGGAAATTATTATAAAACTTCACAATAGACACATTTTCTCATTATTATTGCAAGCCGTTTCCTCAAAATGTGGCAATATATGCCATATGTCAACACTAACTAGCAAATGCAAGTCATTATCTGTGTTACTTTTGGAACAAGATAAGATTTTTTTTGAGTGATCCGTAGCTCCAAGCTATCAGACGGAAACTTGCCATTAACCTCTATAAATAAACAGAGTAGTTAGTAAATGATACTATAAAATAAGTACTTAACAGAAGAGTAGCAAGCATTTCTAACCTGCATGATGACAACATGCTTGTAAAACCACAGGAGGGGATTCTGAGAGCAAGGACCTACGATCTGCCACTTAAAGTCCACTGCCTAATGTGGTTGGTCTTATTACAATATTTGCCATTTGGTTAATTAAGATCAATGAGGTACAAAGCAGGCCTGTAGGCAATCTATAACTCTTCACTAGAAAACAAAATAGGAAAAAAGAATTAACACAAATGAAATAATCTGGATATTAGCACCCTCAAAATAAACACACAGTAACAATGAGCTGCAACGTGGTCTTCAAGCGAGCTGTCACTGAGAAACCCAAGCCAGGTGTGCAGTAATTACAAATGGTATCATGGAGAATACTGCAAAGAATAACATTTAAAAACAGAGCTGCTACGGTGTGAGTGGGTATGTGGTAGGTTAAACAGATATGTTCACTAATATTTTTATAAGTGTACTTGCCTGTAATATTGCTCCATCTGGCCTGACAGGGATATTTTTATGAAGACTCAGAAGCCTGAAAAAAATAGTACCCACTTTTTTTTTTATGGCTTGAGAAATTTGTTTGTTGAAGTTTCATTTGGGGGGCGGGGGCTGTAATGGGTCTTTTTGACCTCAGTTGTTTTCTGTTGTATTTTTTTGAAAAATAATTCTCTCTTTAAATCACTGCATACAAATCTCATCCTACAACCCAAATTTATGTCAAAAAAGACCTTAGATCAGCTCTCCACTTAGGTCTGTATTCAACTCTGAATATCTGAATGACTTAATTTTGTTCAAGAAAACTCATGCACAGGCTAAACATGGACTGATGAGTGTGCACGGGGGTGCACAGAGATATTTGCAGATAAAATTACTTAGAATTGAGAAAGCTTACTTAGGAGTTAGGCAAGAGGCGGCAGGGGGGCAGGGTTGTCCTTAGGCCTGATCTTTTACCAGCTGTGGAAAGTGGTTGCTCTTTTAGATTGGGAGAGTGAAAACAAGAACACATGAGATGGGTTATGGAAGTAGCTGCTGCCGTTCGAAAATCCTGGTGATGAAAGTAACACTACCCAGGGCCAGAAGATCCCCAGAGGGCTTACACGATGAGGCAGTGATGGGGAGTCCCCAGCTGGGGAATCCACGCCTGCTGCGCGGGAGCCTCGGCCAAAAAGCCCATGCAGGCTGCTGTCAGAAGCCATCCAAGGACTCCGTCCCGTGAAACCCTCTCATTTGTGAGTCAAGGTTTCCATTTCATGTTCCCGCACGGCGATGAGTGTTTCCAAAATGAACGTGGTGAAAGGATTTTAGCTTTTCATTCTACTGCAGTGACTCTCGATATCTTGACATTTCTAAGGGTTTATTTTAGATTTTATTTGAATTCTGATTATCTACCCATTTTCTTTCTATTTATTTGTTTTGATGTGTAGCCAACTTTTCTGCAATCTCTGCAGAGCTACGTGTTCTTCTTTGGTACATAGATGACATAGACAACAGAGATTGGCAGAGATGGTATAGATTTCCCTTGCTTTCTGGCTTTCTCTGAGGCCGTGTTCCTCAGACATTACACAAACAAAAGCAGACATACTGACTTCCTGAAGACAATGGAAATATTATCATCAGTTTTAACATGATCAGAATTTTACTCACAGTTTTATTAATGTGTTAGTGGGATTTTTTTATTCTGGTGATAAAGGCGCTAAAATAAAGATTCTGTACAATTTGCAGGGGTAAAGCCCAAAAAAATGGAAAGCCATATTTTCTAAAGCTTGAGAGTATCTGTAGATCAAAAGATAGAAACAAATAATATCGCTATACATATATCCCAGTGTCAAGTTGCGCAGGATTCAAATATCTGAGAATAAGAAATACTGTGGGGTAAGATCATGATGTTTTGTGTAACACAGGGCAAGTGCTGTATAAGACCCTGTTCACCAGCCTCCGTTGGTTTAGCTGATAGGAGAATGAGAGAAAAAAAAAAAACTGTTTTCCCAAAGTTATTCAAAGAAAGTGGAGAGAAAATAAACTTGTATTACTTTGTTATTTACTTTTGTTTTTCCTGGAGGTGGCTTTTTGAAAGCATTTTAATAAAAGATACCTATCGAAGCACATTGCGTTTTAATCTCTCTTGATGTTGCCTGGGAGACACAAGCCTTAAGATTGAAATTTAGGTCTTTGAAAAAAGGTGTTTGCAAACCGGAGCAGAAATGGTATATTTTCTTCAGCCAAGCTTTGTGAAGGAGACAGAATGTCTCCTCCCCAGCTGCTTCTCTGTTTTAAAACTGCCTCCCTGGCTTTCAGCTTCAGATCAAGGAGTTGAGGAAGGCAATAAATTTGAATTTTCCAAAAATTTAAAAATTCCTGAATTACCCCAATTGAAGTTGAAGTCCCCATTTATATGTATTTATGCATGTGAGCATTTAATTACTCTATACGACGTGGGCAGCATCAGGACAGGTGCAGAAAGACTTAAACCAGCATGCCTGAAAAGCTTTGGGGCAGGAGGTACTCTGATGGAGATGGGAGAGCACCTGATTTATGGAAGGGGGCACCGGGAAGCTCAGTGCTGTCTTCCATCTGTGTTTCAGAGCCTGTGGTTTAGAGCTCTGTTGTAGAGATACGCTGATGGGGGCTTCTCGTTGGGCTCTGGCTCCAGGCTTGGACTGATCCGAAGGGACTGGGAAGGCTGTAGCTCTGTCTGGTCGGCAATGCCCGGGGACACATTCAGCCCCGCGGCTGCGCGGCACTTCCATCCACACGCTGCTGCATCAGCCTCCGTGTTAGTCCCACTCTCACGTTACACAAAGTAAGGCAACGTCCTCTTTGGCCAGCACACCCGCGTCTACGGCAGAACTTGCACGGTGTGCAGTATTCCAGACAGTTACGAATTTGTCCGGTGGAAGAAATCTCGGAGCCTGGGGATGTCTGTCAGCAGAATGGCTGGATGCTTTGGGAGCTGCGGGAACAGCCAGGAATAAGCTCTGTGGACACCAGTGATGCCAGATGTCACTTCACTGGAGTTAAATGCCTGACCCCCCCTGTGAATCTTCACTGAATTAAAAGTCGGTTTAGGTAATTTCAGTATCATAGACCAGTATTTAAATGAATTATATGTCTGTATATTCTGAAAAATGGAAGCAATATATAATTACAGCAGTAATAGCAATAATGGATTGGCAGCTTACATTTTATGAAAGATTGTGAAGATACAAGTGACAGTAAAGTACTGTTATCACTTGGCACCCAGCTCTGCAAACACTCATTTAACTAAGCAGGACACCCCTTGTGCCTTTGTAGGTGGTACCTTTGAGCACAGAAGTTGCTGGCTAGAGTAGAGATAATGCAGGTTACTACCACAGTGGTTTTGACAGGAAAAACAAAAGCCCTGTCTCACTCCTATAGAACTGACCTAGAGAATTTCCACAAAAAAAATCTTTAAAAACCACCCAATTTGAATAACTTACTGTATTATCTTAAATTCTGTTTCCTCTCATTCAAATCCTTTGGTTATAATCCTAGTCAAATATTTCCCCATCACAGCATTATATTAGAAAAGGTTTTAGGGCATAGCTTGATAAGAAACTATTTGATATCAGAGCCAGCTTACAAAGTCATCATCTCCCTTCTGTGTCCCTGCCCCACGTTACCTCCCCTTCTGCCCGGTGCTGCACCAGCACAAGCAGTCTGCGGCCACACAGTGGACTCATGTAGCTGAAAAACTAACTTTTTTCCACTAGCCCCTGTTATTTTTCAGTTGAATCAGTTCTTTAACCTGATCTACTGCGTAAATGTGCCAGTGCTTGGAAGGAGAGAGCTGGTGTGAGAGCGAGAGGCTCAGAAGGTACAAGAGCACTGAGTGTACAGCTGATTTGTGCAGCACTTCCACTGAAGAGCTAATCATGTCCTCACATAAATAAAATTATGTATGTGTTTATGGTTTATATGGTGTTATATGTTTCTTATGCTAACTACAACAAAAAAAATCTGCCAAACACAAAACTCATAAATCATGTAAATTTTATCTTTACTTAAAACTTCTGATAGAGGGCAATGTTAGTACAGCTCATCTTGTGATTCCTAGTTCTGCCCTCGTTTCTCACAGTCTATAAACGATGGTATGTTTGGCTCTTCACAGACGTGCAGCAAAGCTAAGATTTCACTCAAGGTTCCCGGGAGCTGAAGTCTCATTTTGCCCGCATACCTCCGAGGCGACCACATGGACTATTTGACACTTACAGATCACTGCCTGTTTATTTTTAATTTGCCAAAAGGGCAGTGATTTACCTGCTGGTAAATTTAGGTCTTTGAGTCTATTCCCCAAGTGACAGTGGAAAGTCTTCCCTCTCTTCTCACAGTGTTTTTTTTTTGCCAGTGGGCAGATGGACTAAAGAAGGGCTAACATCCAGGCCATATATTGGAAATGCTCAATATGGACAATACAGGGAGAATGAGCAAAGTCAGTTAAAACCATCCAAGCCTCTGTCCAAAGCACAACTACATCTTCATTAGACTTGAGAACCTGTGGCTTCTTTTGCTCATCGTTGTATTATTCAGGATAAAAGAAGCAACCTGCAGGAAAAGACTCAGGAAAGGCTGGTCTCAGGGCAATATGAGGGTGCAAGTAGGATCTTTGGTGAAAAATTAACAAAACCTGCTGTTGTCCCATGTTTGAAATGGATGTTTCCCGCCCTGGTAAAATCAGGAAGCACCAAAACTTTGAAGAGTTTTGTAGCAGTGTTATGGTCTCCAAAGATTTAGCTAAGTCCTCCATCTCACATTTGCTTTTTCACAGGACGTTTTGTCTGCCTTTGCTATCACTGGGAAGGAGAATTCAGGGGGTTTATCCACAAAAACTGAAACACAAGGCTCTGTTCTTCCAATCTTACAGAAGCTGCAGGTGAACGCAGCAGTTGTTATGTTGCCCATTAATGAAAGTGCAGAAAAAGCCTCGGTTTTAAGATGATGTTCAAATGGAAATGCTGCTTGGTCTAATGCCTTTTCTTAAGTACTTGCATGGTCTTCATCAGTATAACATTCAAATTCTGGGAGTTTTTGCATGGCTGTTGATGTTCCTCTAACTGAGGGATGAGGTTAAGCTGAGGAGTATAGTTTGAAATGGGCAGTAGTTCAGTCATGGATATGGAAACAAAGCCTGGTTTTGAAAATGGTGGATGTGTCTAGGAGAAGGCTGTTGTCTTTGCTGTGTTTGAAGAAACATAAAGTTAAATCCTGCCACACTAATTCAGCTGCAAAGCTTCTGTTGAATGTACAGAATAGGATTACACCCTTGGGATACAATTTAAGCATATTAAAATTGCAATATGTGTATGTGCAAGAGGTGAATTTTAACAGCAAGGCCCAGATGAACAAACATTCATACTGTCCAACCTGCTAACAGTCGCAAGCCATGTCATCTCAGACCTGATCTTTTACTGCTGTGTAGCACTATGTTGTTTTTTCCTATGAAAAGCAAACCTGAAACACAGCAAGGATAGTGGTTTAGCATTATGTATCAACCAAAGCGAGGTAAAAAAGATTGTTTTAAAGGGGAGTTAGTGTGTGTTCACAGCAGAGTTTGGGAGTCCAGACGGGATGATTGCTCCCAGTAAAACATTGCTTGTTGCAAAGATACTCATTGCTTTACCAGAATGAAACGCCCTCACAGGAGGCACCAGAGTTTATTGTAGCACTTACTCCTGATTTAAGAGTGATCACCCAGCAGTGGCATTTTGGATATTTTATCTTTGAGTCTATTCTAAAAGTATATTCCAAAGTCCAGGCAAGGAGTACGTTTTATTCTCTCTCACACCTGAAACGCAGAAAGACAATAAACATCTTTCAGTTAATTCCATCACCATCCTTTGCATCTTTTTACCCTTTGTTTATTCTGCAGCTGAAAATATTCAAGGTCTCTCTTTTTACTGGGCTCTTCTGGACTTGGGTTAAATAATGTACTAGCTTCTTCCATGTCAAATTCCTTTGAATCACATTTATTCTGCCTGGGTGAATTAGTAAGCGGATCAACCGTGTTTCAATTAAACAATGAAGATAGACATGAACTTGCACTGAATTCCCCGGATTTGGAAAATACAATATGAAGCAAGACCTTCTTAAGATAAGACATGCATTGAGAACAAGATAGATGGCCAGAAGAACTGTTGACACTTGTTACATGACTTGGAGGCAGCTGTTAAGATAAGGAGGCACCTTTTCTTGCCTAAAGCACAACTTGGATGGCAAACAATCTAATTTGGTAAATGCAGTTACGAATTTCGTGTAAGGTAATACCTAACACATTGCAGGTGAGAAATGAGATGTAAAAGTGTGAATAATAACAAATAATAACAGCAACATTATCTCTTTAATACCACTTTCATTTGTAAATCTCGAAGTGATATGTGTCACTCGTATAGCTTTGTTTTATGGATGAGGAGAATGAAGCATTGGGAAGGGACCTGACTTGCTCCTGGTAAAGCAGTGTTAGAGCAAAGATTGAACCCAGGCCTTCAGCCCCTAGCCCAGGGTGAGAATGGCCCCGCTGCGGGAATGGCTACATTCTCCACGCTGTCTTTTCTCATCAACAGCAGAAATTTAGATTTCATTTGAAATGCAGCTCTACTAGTAGGACTGCTGGTTCCTACCACACAAAGTCTGGCTGAAAGGATGCACTTCACAGTAAAGGAGAGCTTAGAAAAGGACAGAAATGGTACAGTTCAACTTGGAATCATTATATTCGGGGTACTGGTGGATGAAAAGCTGGACATGTGGTCACAGCCCAGAAAGCCAACTGTATCCTGGTCTGCATCAAAAGAAGTGTGGCCAGCAGGTCGAGGGAGGTGATTCTCCCCCTCTACTCTGCTCTGCTGAGGCCCCACCTGCAGTACTGCGTCCAGCTCTGGGGTCCTCAGCACAGGAAGGACATGGACCTGTTGGAGAGGGTCCAGAGGAGGGCCACAAAAATGGTCAGAGGGATGGAGCACCTCTCCTGTGAGGAAAGGCTGAGAGAGTTGGGATTGTTCAGCCTGGAGCAGAGAAGGCTCTGGGGAGACCTTATTGCAACTTTTCAGTACTTAAAGGGGGCTTATAAGAAAGATGGGGACAAACTTTTTAGCAGGGCCTGATGCAATAGGACAAGGGGTAATGGTTTTAAACTAAAAGAGGGTAGATTTAGCCTAGATATAAGAAATAAATTTTTTTATGATGAGGGCGGTAAAACACTGGACCAGGTTGCCCAGAGAGGTGGTAGATGCCCCATCCCTGGAAACATTCAAGGTCAGGTTGGACAGGGCTCTGAGCAACCTGATCTAGTTGAAGATGTCCCTGCTTATTGCAGGGGGGGTGGACTAGATGACCTTTAACGGTCCCTTCCAACCCAAACTGTTCTGTGATTCTGTGATTCTATGATATTTGAAACCAACTGTCTTACAGCTGTCTTACTCGCTGTTACAGGTAAAAATGTGCTCAGGAAGGGCATAGTTGCCAATGGGAAAGAAATGGCCTCTTTGACCATGATGGAGGGGAAGGTCATCTAGCTGGACAGTAACTCCGTGGAAAGCTTTGGTTCTTCCCATTTAGAAAAAGGAGACTTTTTGGCAGACAGTGCTTCTGACAATGCAGAGCATATATTGCTCACGGAAGTGCTTGGTGGATCACTTCCCTTCCTCTGCAACTGAACGAGGTCCCTCTGCTAACTGCAGCAACTGCTTATAAAACAAACTATTATAGGAAAGTAACTATTTTTTCCTTTCTTTAACAGAGTTTTGTGTGGTTTATTTCTTCTTTGAGCAAGTTAATTGCTCTTGACTTCTTCCCTCCCATCTGCTTTTCTTCTTCTCAGTATGTTTTTTTCTATTTGCAGATTCAAACCTCTTCCTCGCACATCACACATCGATCTGCTCCTCTCCCCCATGAGCCCTCCAGGGCAATGCTCTCCTACGAGTGAGGGACCACTCTGGTTGCTGTGCTGGGGTAGCCCTGATTTGGGGATGGCCCTTAAGTTTCTCTCACCCCTCCTCTTAAATAACAACAGTTCCTGTGAGCTTTTGGCCCAGAGGCCCACAGGTTTCCAGGGTACCAGGAGCAAGGGTTCAGCTTACCCTGATCTGGTCCTCTAGTTGCATCACTGGGTTTGGAGGAGTTACATGTATCTGGAATTATATTTATACTGCAGGTTGGTCGGAGCTACTGTATGCTATGGCCACGAGGACAGAGCGCGTTGGGAAAGCCTGGATGTGCCTATAGCGCCTGCCCGGATGAGATGTGGCAGTCGTGCAGTGCATGAGCAGTGGTGCAGCGCTGTGGGGGCCAGCCAGACCCACGCTGAAACCCCTGGCAGAAATAGGGCAGCCTCGCTGAGAGACCTCCTTAACCTCGCAAAGCAAAGCGCTCAGCGCGGACCTGCCTCCACTCCTTGTTTCTATGGCGTTTGGAGAAACGAAAGCTGAAGTCCACTCAGATATCCAGAGAGAAATGCTGAATAATTTAGGTTGGAAGGGACCTCTGTGGGTCCTGAGTCTGACTCCCTGCTCAAAGCCAGCACAGGGTGAGATGAAACAGAAGTGAGAGGCCTGGGGATCGGGGCTGGAGGTCTGCAACCCAAGGGAGGGAATTGGAGCCCTGTGACCTCCCAGCTCTCTGCAAACACCGTGGATCAGTTGGAAAGTGCCATTGTAACAAAGACAGCAAGAACGCTTGGGGCTCAGTGCCTTTCATCCAGGGGCTTCACACACACAATTAAACCTTTTTAATAGAAACAGTCCTGTTTATAGAGATGGTAGGGATAGGGAACATGAGGTCTTCTCTGAATTACTGAAGTTGCAAAAATGTCACTGTTAAAATCTCACATTTTAAAATTGATCTAGTTAAAGTAGGGCAGTTTTTCTATTATAAGCATGCCCTAGGGCATGGAGGGATTAACATTGCACTCCCCAATGTCTGGAGCATCCATGGCTCCCGTTAATTTCATTTAGGAATATGAATGCTTAACAGTCACGGAAATCTGGCCCTCATTAGTGCACCTGAGTAGACGCGTATTTTTTGCAGCAAGCCAGTGACAGGAATGAGAGCAGAATTTTGGGTTTCATGGCAGGGAAGGGGCTGAGGAAAATCAGCAAGGGGCTCTATATGGTGGCTTTGCTCTCCTGCCTTCCCTTTCCTCCATAGCCAGCCACCGCTGGTCATATACATAGGTATATCTATACCCCCTTGGATGGATCCAGCTCTGCGGTGCCCTGTTCAGAGCTGCATCAGCATCAGGAGGTGTCCAGGGAGCCAGGATTAGTGTCCGGGGTACACACAGCATATCAGCTTGCTTTGCCGTGTTAGCTTGTTTCTGATAAAAGTAAATTATTTACATCTCCGTGGTGAAGTGGATCTTGTGTCTGTGTGAAGAACACATGGCTGAGCAAGGGCTGGCCGGGCAGAAAGAGTAGGGCACATTTCTGTGCTTCATCACTCAGAACCATAATACTGACAGTAACACGCAAACTGCAGCATTGTCAGCTCCAAAAACCTCAAAATAAGCATTTTTAAAAAAAAATCTTATGATTGCATTTTAGAGATATTTGCTTCTTTCTGATCTCACTAAAGATCACCACCTTCAAGTTTTTCTACACAGCCCATGCTTTTTTTCCTTTAATGAACACGCAGATCCCTTCACTGAGGCAACTGGGCAGAAAACCCATGTAATATCACAGGCTCTCGCAATCCCTTAGCAAGCGTTGCGACACTGCGGCTGGCTCGCTACGCTTGCAGAGAGACCTTTTGCCTCAGTAGCTCACACATCCCGTTGGTCTTAATGTCACGCTGCCAGCCCGACAGATTAATCCAGACTTTGTGATCTGATAAGAGCTGGTGCTTGCAGGGAAGCTGGGGTACCGGAGTGAGATCTAATACTTGATATGTCCTTTGCCGAGTGGGCGATGTGCACAGACTGCTGGATATTTCTGCTTGTGTGATTAGTTTTTAAATTTGACTTCTTAATACTCAGACTAGGCTATTTTTACAGAAGGTTCATATATATCTAAATAGATTTCTTAGAAGCGTCCCTTTGTGGAAAGGAAGCGTGCAGGGCTAATTATGATTGAGAATTAGCATATATCTAAGGCCATAACATATCTGTAATTCATTTTTAAAGGGCAGTGAACAAACACTCCTGGGAGCCTCCACCTCCCATCCAGTCACTGCGTAGTCCGTTCACTAGATTTGACATTTTTTTGGATTTTCACTTTCAAGTTATTAAGGAATTTATAGGAGAAGTAAAATACACAGGTGGGTGAGAAACTGCTTAAAAGGAATGCTGCTGTCACCAAGGCTATAACTGTTACAAAGTCACACCATTTTTTAATGAGGCATTCATGGGTATGGCACACCAGCTGTTTCACTGGATTAGCCGCATGGCTCACATAGTCCTATATCCTGACAGTAGTCAGCAGAGGAAGGGACAAGAAATGTCCTAATCTTGATTAGCTGAGGATTGGGGTAAACCTTGACTGCTTTCAAAATTTCAGAGTGTTGCAGCTCTGAACGCTCGTGTGTATTCATGTCCTTACTGACTCGTACAGAGTTTTTGCCATCGGTAACATTTAGTAGCTGCGAGTCCCACAACCAAACTATCCATCATGAGAAACAGCCTAACTTCACGTCACTTCTGAATGTGTCACATTTTAATTTCTTCAACTGTCCATTTTTCCTTGCGTCATGAGACAGAATGGAAATCCGTACTCCACCTTTTCTATATTGTCATCACCTGATGCATTTCTGTAACTCGTGTTTCTGTGCTTAAGCAGACTTTTCCATCTTCAGGCTTATCCACCCTGGAAATGAGCTGTTGACAAGTGAGAGTGTGAATTCAAAGTGCAATACCATTTTGCACAAGCTTCTTGTGTGGCCACCCCTGCTCCAAACTTGGAGGGCTTTTTCAAATGTGTTCCAGCTTACTTCTACTGCACGCAGAGAGCACGTTGCAAAAGTCTCAGCTTACTCCTCATAGCTCAGATCTTTTCCCACCATACCTCAGCAAGTGGGGCAGACGTGCTGAGGTCCAACCGCAGAGCAATACCATCTGGGCAGGACAACCATGTCCTCTGGCAACCTCCACCACTTTCCCCATGCAGGCAGCCTCTCTGGGACGTTGTTGGTGACCTCTTCCAAAGCCTCCTTTAAGCCCCTCTGACTCTATAGTTCCTGAAATAGGGTTAAGTGCTGTCATCAGGTGCATAGGGGTGGCTGGGCACAGTGCAAAAGGAGGGGCAGAGAGGGTTGTAGAGAGATTACTTGGCTGCAATTTTACAAATTATGGGTTATATGGAAGATTAGGTTTTAAGCAATCAAAAAAGGAGATGGTAGGACAGAAGTGTCCCTCATTTATTATCTCTGCATTTGCTGTGCAGCCACAAACTCTCTGGTGTCCTGGTCCAAGGAGAATTTGATCATATGGGCGAGTTTGGAAGGAAGCTGGGTGTAATTCCTTAGCTTTTAGAGCAATAGTATGTCCCAGGTGGGACTCTTCAGAGCTGTCACTTTTATTTGTTGGTTGGTTTTTTGTTTCATTTACAGATTATCTGAATATTTGAGCTATGAGAGTGATGCGGAAATCATATATTCTGTAAGGACTTTCCCCTTAAAGGCAAGCTCACAGTCTAAAAGGTCTCCCAGGCTCTGCGGAGGGCTGGCAGCAGTTTCTGAGTGACGGCCAAAAATATGTTCTTGCAGCAGTGTTTCCACATTGATGGCACTACAACAGAGGCAGCTCCACTAGAGACAGAGCATGCAAACCCACGCTTTGGCAGGATGGAGAGATCTGCCTGCCTAGACTAAGGGTAGCTGTCATCTTTGCCGTTTTATTTGTCTTCGCCTAAGGCAGTGATAGGAATTATGTTCATACGGCAAATAAAAATAGTCCTAGTAAAAATATCCTAGGTCTTTATCCTCTCACTTTTATCTTACCCAAGAGTCATCCGCATTGCTTTGGAAAGCTGATACTCTGAACACAGTACAAGCCCTGTGTAGTGTTGGGTGCTGGAAAGGCGACTGATTACTGGGTAGTGACAAGTGCTGCAGAGAGGGAAGGAGAAGAGAAACCCCCTGAAGTTTCCACTGTTTCAGTCTTGCTTTAGCTGCCATGGATTTAGTACTCTTTTCAGCTGGGGCCAAGAAGAGGTTTCAAATGACTCGTGCAAATGGACTAGAGTTTCAGGGTAGCACATGCCTGGGAGGACATTCTCTTCTACCTAGCTAATTCCCGAAATATAATCAGCAGGCAGCGGATGAGCCGAGGGAGCCTCTCGCATGTACAGTGCTTTACCCTGCCGGTTGACCTAGTTGTTAATGCAGGCAGTCACACACAATGCCAAGCCTGTTAAGTGACTGCAGATTTCTTCGCACAAACAAGCAAACAAGAAATTAAAGAAAAGCTTCAGCCATGCTAATAAGCTTGCAGGGGCATATAGGGCTTGTTTGTTTGGTTTGGGGTTTGGTTTGGCCTTTCTTTGAACCCAGTTAAGATGGAAAGCTGTAGTAAGCTTTAGCGCAGTGCACGAGGCTGGAGGAGGCTGACCCGCAGCTCCCCAGCCGTTTGGGGCTTGCAAGAACCTCCACAGCATCAGTCCTGCTCTGTATGTCTTGTCCTCCGATGCCCTGGAAGTGCTTACTCTGTCATGCTGGTGTCTTAGTCAGAGAGATAAAAGGAAAGACTGAAACCGTCTATGTTATGACACACCCTACTCAAAGGCATCACACGGTTTCTGTGAGATGAGCAGTATCAGTGACGTTTGTATGCCTGCCTACCCGTGATTTCCATATCACTAAACATTAAAGACACTTTGAGGAACATGAAAGGGACATGAGTTTCAGAGGAGAAGTACGCAGCAGTCTGTGGTCAGTTCCTCTGTAAGGACTACATCATCCTTAAAGGATCAGCTGTGAACTTACAAGTGCTGGTCTAAATCCTTTTCACTTCTAAAAGCACACAAACACAAAAATTGTCCTGTGCTCGCAAATACAGCTTGAATTAGCCTTATGTGTTTTAGGACCATGTAAGTATTTTGGGATGGCATTTAAAAATACTTTCAGTAATATTCAGAAAAGTCTTTTCAAGAATAAAACTTTCTTTTCAGCATCAGGCATGGTCCGTGAAGCGTAGGAGCTTATGCTAATTTATGGTGATGCTGGAGAAGCGAGGCTTGCTCCTGGAGAAAGCCCTCGTTTGTAGCCTATAACACAGATATGCAGAAACTGGCTTTATGTTCTGTTCTGAAAGATTATTTGTGAACACTTTAAGAACTGAGGACAGGATTTACAATGCACCGAGTGAGAAGACAGCTCTTTGCTCAGCAGTGTTACTGCCCAAAGAGCCAGTCACTTTACTGGGTCATTTGTTGCCCTGACCTTTTTCAGAATATTTTCATCAGGGTATTTTCTTATTTAAAATATATCTTCAGGCAGAGGGAAGTGCCCGCATCATTTTATTTTATTAAAAAGAAGTCCCATGTATATCCCTTCTCAGTTTGGCTATAGCTATGAGGTGAGTGCTGTGTACGCCCCATGGGACTGGATAGAGGACTACAACGCAGGGATAACATTCAGGGCAGTGCTGCTTTAGATACATGAGCGATAAGCTGGAGGCAAATAAAGCTGATCTGCATACAAAATATTCTCTTAATGAAAAGGGAGATGAAGGAAGGCAGATCTTGTTCTGTTCCAGCTACATTTTCAGGATCCTAAAGAAGATCACAGGCTCTTTCCACAACATTTTTTGTGAGAAATGAATGCTCTAGAAACCATTCTTCCTATAAAAGATTCCAGGGTGGATGTAACTGTGGAAAGAATCTCCTCACCACCAAGGACAAAGGACCCACACAGAACTGCTTTTTATTTGTAATATATTGCACTGCATAAATGTTAATGGGCCATGGGTGCTGGAGCCAAACCTTCTGGACCAGATCCAACGACTGCAGGTGTTATCATGGTAGTGCCTCCACCAGCTTCGAAGCAAAGTCTTCTACTTGAGCAGCTCCACTGTGCTGGCTCATGTTCAGAGCCTGAGGCCTCACCTCAGTCCCACAGACCTACTTTTCCTACACAACTAATTATTATCCTCTCACGCCCTTGCAACACAATTGCACAACCACAGCAAAGGTTTGCGCTCTCCATGACAGTGCTGTCAACAAAAGGTCTCTCTGCACAGCTTTCGGGTCATATTCTCAGAGATCTGTACTGGAACAAGGTCCCCAGGGAAGTGGTCATGGCCCCAAGCCTGTTGGTGCTTAAGAAGCGTTTGGACAACACTCATAGATACATGGTTTAACTTTTAGGGTGCCCTGTGTGAAGTCAGGAGTTGGACTCAATGATCCTCATGGGTCCCTCCCAACTCAGGATATTGGGTGATTCTATGATTCGAGCGTTTTCTACTTTTCCCACTTCTCGACATGTGACTACAAGAATATTAGTGCAACAGTTTGGTGAAAACTTTAAGATCACTGGGTGCAAGAAATAAGAATAGAAGAGGACTTAGGATTTTTTTTTTTTTAGCTTTTAATCATACACAAAATACCAAATAATGTTGCTCATTTACTATGCAACAGAAGTATCATCTGTTAGAGAAGGACAAACAAACAAGCTAATATGCAAACTCAAGGGGTCCTCCAGTGCGGGTTACTATGGCTGGTTGCATTTTTACAATCTGCCTCCTCTGCTCTTGTCACTTTATTCTGCCTTGGAAGTCTCTACTCAATTTTAAGTATTAGTAACTGATCAATGGCCTGCTAGAGCCTGGATGCCAAGCCCCAAAGTGCCAGCGGCAGCAGCAGGCCAGGAGCTGGCGGTGGGAAGAGGTGTCCCTCCCTCTGTAAAGAAAATCATAAGGCATGAATAGTGAATCAAACCAGAGCGATTACAATATCTTATCCAATGTTTTTAAAAGGGCATTTATTGTAATATGTTGTGAATATGGAAATCTCTTTCTTTTTTTTCTTCTGGAGATGGGTATTAAAACATATGAAAACATTTGTGGCTTGTTGTATTTTTTCATTTGCAGAGTTTATTCCTACAGCACGGCTTTTTACACCATGATCCTCTTCAGTACAAGATCTGACTTGAGGGTACTTACTCTGCATCTCTGTGATGAAGAAGGCACCGTTTGTTTTACGGGAGGAGGCAACTGCAAGGTTTAGGTTTCCTCCTAACAGCTCGGTAGCTGCATTACAAATAAGACCACCACTTATATTGCCCATATTTACATAGTCTAAATATCGCCAAAGAATGCAGGCTGCAAGAATCTGGGCCTAAAAGCGTCACGGAAGTTTCTTTATCTCCCTTCTTGCAATACATAAGAAAAGCCCAATTGTGGTAAAATGCTCTTTGCTGCAAATTATGTTTTAAGTGCAATTAACATTCAAGGTACTAACCTGGAAATGATTCAAAGAAGGATTTCTGTCCTGGGGTTCTTTGAATTAATTCTTTGCACATCATCTGTAAGCATGAAACCCTCAGTATTGGTCTTGTACATGTACGAAATTGTGATTGCTCCATTGTGAACCAAAGCAATGCTTTCATACAACGTAGAGGATTGAGATGATACTCATTATCACATTGGTACCGATTGTGGATACCACTGAAATAGCTTTTATTAAATTACCCACTTCAGGAAACAGGTAATATATGTTTGGACTTATCAAAATGAGTTATTTCTCCATGATCTATTTGTAAGCTGATGGCTTGCAAGAGGTGAAGCTGAAAAATAAGACAATTGTATCTGCAATTAGCACCACACATCTGAAGTATACCTTGAACTTGAGCTTCTATTATATCTGGAGTTGTTATGACAAGTTTAACTGCTGTGTGACCTTTTGGGCCAAATCCTACTTCAATAATGGCAATAGTAAAATTAATGTATCTGAAGCTTCTGTAAAATTAGTCTGCTGAATTCGGGCAGCTAGGATCACCTGTGCTTGAGTATGAATTTTCTAGAAAATGTTTCACTCTCAGAAGCACAAGTATTCCCACTAGCTCCATCTTCAAACTTTTCTGGTTGATGTTTTTCCCCAGTGAGTTCTAACTTTCACCTAACTGAATAAACAGATCCATACTTGTTTGCAGAGGTTTGTACAGCTTATACCCTATGTTTCGGACTTCTTAACCTAAATCACTGCAAAAGAGGAATTTAAATTTTTCCAGGGTCACCAATTCCAACTGCAATTTCAGGGTCCCTCTGATCTTTCCCAGCCCCCCAAGGTATACAAAACACAATTTAATTTCTTGAAACTTGGTGTGCTTCTTTCCAAAGAGCCCACCTGGTGATGAGGGGACATGAATGACTGTTAATGCATTCTCTGCGTCATATTTTATTTCCTGAAATACTGCATATAATCCGGTTGTTTTTGCAATTATTGTAGTGGATACTAATATTGTGGGGAGGGGTATTATTATTATTTAAATCATGCTGTTTTTAATAGTGTTTCAGCATGTTAAATTCTAAGCACATTCTTGGCAAGGAGTCTCTGTAGCTCATAGCTCCTCCTCTCACAGCTTAGTTGCTTCAGTTGATGCTGTGACTGCCATTACAGTGACACTTTCAGAGCATCACTCAAGCACATTAATGCAGCTTTAATTACTGATACGGTTACCCTGCCAATGTACAAGCTCCACTCTACCATCCAGATAATTCTTCGTGGGCATTTATGTTTATGTATTTACCCACAGCACAAAATCACTTGACCTTTGGTAAAGTTTTTTGCTTTATTTCTCTGTACCACGCTCCATACAGTCCTCTCAAAAGTTATTCCTCACAGGTTTAAAAGCCATCATTTCCACTGTCTTATTATGAAAATCTGAACCTCTGGTCTGGGGTTTGGGTTGACTTTTTCCTTTTTATTTTCCCCTGCAGCTTCTTTGGAATATCAGGATTCTGATCTGCCTGCAAACCGCAAGCAGTTAAATACAACTTTGGGCAGTTCTTCTGCTTAAGGGCATGATTTCGGGTTGCTCATTATGACAGCCTTGCAGTACCAGTTGTTATCTGGCATGGGTAGGTACATAACTTTGTATTTTCATTGGAATCTCACTCATTTATTCTCTGTTCTGTGAGTACTGGAAGCTTAACATGTCATTAGTATTCTTTGCGGTCTTTTGAAAAATATCAGCTGAATCATTGTAACACAAGGAAAACGGGTACCTCTCAAATTTGTCTCAAGTTTCTCTCCTATTAGGGCGTGAAACTATGTGAAAACTTCATTTTTGTCTTGAGCCAAAAGCAGTTGCACGTAGAGCTGAACATTAGTGAAAACTAATTACGCCGTCCTCAGCTTCCCGGCAGTGGAAGAAAAGAGGAGTTATCAGAGGAGGATGAGCCAAGAGAATGCCGTGGTTTTCCAACATTGTGCACAGAGAGAGACATAAGCCGCGGCTGATGAGGAATGCTAATGGTATCGTGCAGCTGGCATCTCGCGCTGAAGCAAGCAGCCGCAGTGACAGCTTGGTTCTGCCATCAGAAGAAATCAGCACCCGTCTTGCGGGAAGCAGAGCTGCGTGCTTTCTCATCAATGCCCTAAGGGATTTCACTGCAGCACTTTATTATTACCTTTTTTTTATACTTCATTCGTTGGGTCATTAAGGATGCCATGTGAACACGTGATTTAAATCTCACATGTGGAACCCTGGCGAATGGAAACGTTACGTGGGCCCCACGGCTTTGTGGTGTCACTGTCCCATAGAAGCTCACCAAGACTGTGGTAGGAAGAGACAATTTGCTCCACGGACATCAGCAGTAACCACATCTGCTTCCCACGATCTGCGCCTTATTTTTCATACTGCAGAAATCCTAGCTCACGGTATCACATCCCCATCTCCCTCCTTCTCCACAGCCCCAGGTACTCCCCATACCCCCTAACACCCCTCGCCCACGGTAGCCTGCCAAGGGCTGGCCAGGGAGGAGGCAGCGCTGAGGCTGGTCCAAGCCATTCCTGTCTGGCTAAACACAGCAGATGATCGCTGAGCTCCTGCCGACGCCCCATCTCAGTGCAAGCGGCCACTCTGCTGCAGAAAAAAATGATGAGCAGAATGTGAGTTTTATCCAGTGCCCTCCCACCAAAAGAAGAGGACTCTATTTGCTAAATAAATCCTTTCTACTTGGAAGAAAAAGATGAAGACCAGACCTGCTGCAGGTGGGACTTCTAACATGACTCCCTAGAAGAAGACAGGTGCTACCCTGGAGAAATGCAGAGACTTTGGAGTGCTAAAATCAGAGAGCTGTATCTGACTGGAGCCAAGGGGAAGGTATAGCGAATATGATGGATTGCCTTTGCTGCGATAATAGACTGCTACTATTGGTATCTGTAGCCTTCCCTCAAATTGAAAAAGAAGCAGCTGTCTGCCGCTTTCTGGTATTTCTGTTGGAAAACTGAAGTTTAGAAGTCATGTATCATCTATCAAAAATCTTTATGAATCTTGCTGTGATAAATGCAGAGGTACTACGGAGTTTTGCGGCAGAGAAGCAGAGCTTGCTCTTTCAGGCAGCCCTAGCCCAGTCATGCGGAGTTTGTTGAGGGCTCTTTTATCTAGACGGAGAAGCCCAAGGAAATGTTATCCCAGCCAAAACGTTGGCAGGAGACAGGATGTCACCTGGATGATTGGAATATTCTTCTGACCAGAATTTAGAAACCAGGCGGCTTACAAAGACAATAACGAGACAGAGCTTTAGAGTAAAGGGTACCAAACACAGCAGTGTCTTAGCTGTGGTCCTGCAAATGGCATTGCCCACGTCAAATCGTCCCATTGCAGTTGCTGTTTTTACTCAAGGTGAACAGATTTATGAACACATTTGAACAGATTTATTATATGGACAGCAGAATAAGAAGGATGATTTGAATGTCTAGTCGTTTTCTTCTCCTCAGGAAAAATGCTAAGATGCCCTTACATCCCCATTTCTACATAGTCCTTGGCAGAAGAGACAATCCATGGTTGCTAATTTTTAGAACTTTACTGAGAACAGTAAGGTATTTGAGGTGTTTTTAAGTGTTCATCATGAAACACTGGTAGATTTTCTGTACCTTTATCCCTAGCACTCACCTCTTCCTATTGTCTTCAGAGGGATTGAACGGTTGAGAAGAAGAGTCCCCTGCACAACCAGGAGCAAGAAAACGTGGAGCTCAGAAAATGGAGAAAGGTACTAGGATGAGAAAAGATCCCTGAGGAATTAGATAAAGAGAAGGAAGAAGAAACATCAGGGGAATTGCAGAAGAGTGTAAGACTAGACATATGCCTGGTGGGGCTGCAGCCAGGCATGGGTGGAAGAGAGAGGGGAGGAAGGACTGGGAGAGTAAAGCCAGGTTTGGGAGAGGGTAGGTGGGGGGTGGAACCGGGCCAGAGCACCCCGGTGTAGGTGGCACAGGGCCTGGCTTGTTGTTAGTAAGGTAACCACAGAAAGGAAATTAAATGTCCCCTTCCGTAACCCCTCATGTTATCAAAGGAAAGCATTTTCTCTAAATAACAACCAGAATTTGCTGCAACTGCATTATTTTGAAACCTGGGATAAAACAGATCAAGGTGGGACAGACCTGTCCTCTGGTGACAGGAGGAAATTTGAATATGGGTGAAAAATATGAAGAAATCGGTTTTTTATAAATCTTACAGTTGAATTTTTAAAGTCCTTTGGTAATTTTGTGTGGCTCCTTTTTTTTAAAGACTTGAGTCTGTCAGTGTAGTGTGGCACATTAAAAGACTCGATACTCTTTCCACTGTAGCAGTTAACTCTACAGGAAGAATTTCCACAGTCTCAGAGATCTGGTATTTTATGTGTGCCTTGCTTTTAGCACTATGGAATTTTAACAGGCATTGAAATATCAAAGCCTGACATTCACAAGGTAGCTTTAATACCTTGCAGAAATGGTAAAATTTGGGCAAGTCATTTTTCCTTAAGTCCAGGCACTTATGTTTTCAGCCAAAATATGATTTCTGGGATCAGGTGCTCTGCTGCTACCTGTTTTCAGCTTTTTATTTTGTAAGGCATTTACATTCCTCAGCTGGATTAGGTCCACGTGAAGAAGGCGTATACTGAAGGAGAGAAGTGATAATGGAAATCCAGAGTGCAGAGCAGTTGAGTAAGCTCCATAGCAAGCAACGTTGCAGTATAAGGGCTAACAATTCATAAGATCAACTGTTTGTATTCTCAGGGATTACACTCTCTTCATTAATTTGCAATTACCATGATAAGCTCATGATAAATTTCAGGAAAAAAAAAAGTAATAATTGTCTTGTTAACAATTAGAAGAGGCATTATGTTAACAATGCCGTAAGAACATTTAAATTCAGACATTTGCCTTAAGATTATATATTCATTAAGTGACTGTAAATCACGAAGAGGCAGCATAATTAAGATTTTTTATTTATGTAATGATGAGAAATACATACAAAATTCTTACAGTTTAAGACTTCTTTGTGAAAATGATGGCTTGGACATTGACGATGATTTATTAGATGAAACTCATTCATGGAATGACTTTTTTTGTAGACTTTAATATCTCAATTTGAAACTTATCAGTTTGCTACAGTTTACGATATATTAGAGTTGTTAAATGCAAGAGTATATCCATTAGCTTTGGATAATAAATGGTCTGTTGTAAGAAATAATTTAGCATATCATCAAAGCAAACAGTGGAACTAATTGCATTCCATTTATCATTGGCTGTGTGTTGTGTTTTAACCCAGCAGGCAGCTAACTACCATGCAGCCGCTCCCTCACTCCCCCCCAGTGGGATGGGGGAGAGAATTGGGAAGAAAAAGGTAAAACTCGTGGGCTGAGATAAAGACAATTTAATATAATAAGAAAATAATAATAATGATAAAAGAATCTACAAAACAAGTGATGCACAACGCAGTTGTTCACCACCTGCTAACTGATGTCCAGCCAGTTCCCGGGCAGCGGCCGCACCCCGCCTGGCCAGCTCCCCCCCAGTTTTTTTGGTCAGAACAACGTCATACGGTATGGAGTAGCCCTTTGGCCAGTTTGGGTCAGCTGTCCTGGCTGTGCCCCCTCCCAGCTTCTTGGACACCTCCAGCTCCTTGCTAGCAGGGCCATATGAGAAGCTGAAAAGTCCTTGGCTAGTGTAAGCACTGCTCAGCAACAACTAAAACATCAGTGTGTTATCAACATTATTCTTATCCTAAATCTGAAACACAGCACTATACCAGCTACTAGGAAGAAAATTAACTACCCCAGCTGAAACCAGAACACCATGTCAAATCTGGTGTGGTATTTAAAAGCAAACTTTGTCTCAGAATGAAATGGAAGTCGTTGACATTGATTATGCTTATGATTGTGTTTACACATGGTAAAATCTCAGAAACACAGTCCCTAGGTATTATTATAAACATTCATTTAAACTCCACTTCTATTACAGAAAATGGTAAACGTTTCTTTGGTTTCTCAGAGTAAACCTAAGCCCAAAGCCCTGCTCCATAACTAGAAAAATATTGGGATGTCCTATGTAAAGGCCCATCTGGGAGGCAGTAACCTTAGGTACGTGCTGCTTTAGGCATTTCTTTCCCACGATGGATGACGCTTGGGCAGTCACCTCTCCCTCCAGCTCCAGCAGCACCTGAGCTGATGTGAGCATCCAGCTCAGCCATGGGACTGCAGCAGCCTCCCAGGCGCCGTGCTGGGTTCCTGCCCCACCCTTCCAGGCAGTGGAGAGGAGGGAAAACAAATTCTAAATTATGCAAGAAAATGATACAACAAGAAAGTTTTTTTTTTTTTAATTTCAAGAATGAGCAGCAATTATCTGCCCCTTTGGAAAACTGTCTTTAACAAAAAAAACAAATCCTAGTTTTGGAGCACCAGGCAAAGTTAATGGCCAAAGACTAGTTTCAGTGATGTTTTTCATGAGCAGATGCAGGGTAAGTAGACGGGGAGCAGCTACCGCTTACCGGTACCAGTAGTATCTCCTTGAATAAGACCATCTCTCTCCTCCTTGCAATGGCTGGGCTTGCAGGGGCTGGGCGCTTTGCTGTCCCCTGGCCTGGGAGCTCTCTGCGGGGACGTAAGCAGCAGAGGCGCAGCCCTGGCAGGACACTGTGGCTGGGAGAGGGCTGCGGACCCCTGAGGACTGCCCAGGGCTGAAGGCTGGGCTCAGCTCAGCAGCTCTCAGCAGCTCAGTCCTCCTGCTCCGCAGCGACCCGGCAGGGCCCCCGCTGCAGCCCCCACTGCTCCCAGGTGCTTCCTGGCTTTGCGTGACCCCGCTGCCCCGCACGGTGTCTTCCTTGGGGTCTTGCCTGGGGGTTTTGGAGATGTTCAAACTAATTGAGATCTTCTGCCTCAGCATTATGTCTTCTGGTTTGAGTGTGCCCGCTGGGTCGTACATTCTTGCCGCTGAAAATGGGGCACGACAAAGAGGATGGGGTACTAACGAGAAGACAGTGCGCCAGCCTTGCCTGATGCTCCCTTCATGTTCAGCTTTCACTTGCATTTCGAGCTGGTCAGATTTGGAGGGTACTGACTATTTGGGTATCTGTGAGGAAATGGAGTGTAATAAAAATAACCCAGACCTGGTTGCTTTGCTGACTTTCCTATTGGTTCTGCATATTTGACTGGCAATAGCAAAGCCAGGGGCTAGAACGGACACAGTATCCTGAGCAGATGATATCCGTAGCTATTGTTTCACTTCCAACAATGTGACGTCTGGTCCAGGACGTTGCCCCACATTCTTGAGCCAACGGTGGCTAAAGTCCTAAACAAGATCAGGGATCTTAATAGCAACCAAATTATTGGGGATTTCCTTCCTTTTTTGAGGACCACAGAAAGGCTGAGCCTGGAAAAAGAAATTGCAAGCTACAAATCTTAGAGTTAAGGGCCAGCCCCGAGAGAGAAAGAGCAGCAGGTACATGAACAGAGTTTCCTAGAGGTGAAGATCAAACTTGGTTGCATACAACTGGGGACTCAAAAGCATGTAGACGGGCCACCTGTTTGAAGGCCCCGAGTACCAACAGCATCACTACTGCAGTGGCCTGACAACCAAAAGCACAAGTCCAGAGCCTGCTCATTCCTGTACGTACATGACATGGATGCTGCAGATCCTTCTGTATGCTCTAAACTCCGTTATAGGGATAATTATTCCATGCTGGTCACCACTGCCAGCCTATCATCTATAGGTTTTCTGGGTTTTATGGGGAAAAAAAAAAAGTTCTTTTTGAAAAGGTCTGTCAACTTCTAAGTGAAAAATACATGTGTTACAGAAAATTCAAATGCAGAGGGAAGCGAGTAGTGCCACATTCTGCTCCTCTTCCTCCTGCTAACATTAGCAACTCTAGTCATGCAAGCAAAGTAAACAGGATTTATCTTAAATGGGTCAAATATTTTTTTTCAAATGTGTCATCACTTGCTTTGAAAGCAGTGAGAGTTTGCTAGGGTTTTGTCTGTCTAAGAGTCCTGCCCCTTTCACCCTGCTGGGAAAGGCCTCTGCCTTGACTTGTGATTCTCTCATCCCAAAAATGTGTGAGACAACATTGTCAATGAAACGGAAAATGCAGGCACACGTTTGGAGGCATCTCAGGCAGCGCTGGAGTGCAATCTCAAGAGACCACTTTCCTTCTCGCTGCTCTTGGATGACAAGGGGGAGATCACCACCACCTCTCAGAGCTGGGAGGGTGATGAAAGACAGTGACAAGTGGAAAGTGCTTCTCCACGGGTTAGCTGGAAATCTTCCTCTTGAAGACTGTGAGTCCTCACTCTCGATGAAATGCCCTACCAGCCAGGGGAAGCTCAGCAGAACTGGGGGATGCCGGGGGACACTGTGCCTGGAAATCGCGAGAAGAACATGTGCATGTTCAGAAAGCTGGAAAGTGACTGACAAGAACTAGCAAGCCAAGCAGCCTGAAAACACTCTTAATCATTGCATAGAGCTAGGACCACATTTGGGGAAGATTACTTACACAAGAACTACAGGGCTGAGAATAAACATCTGGGAACAAAAACCCCTTGCAAATGCAACGAACAACAACAGAAGGAGTATTAATTCCAAAAGAGTTAATAAAAAAGAATCTCCCCGTTTGGTAAGCAACCAGCAACAGCACATCATATGCATATTTTTAACCTCCTTGCATGGTACACAGACTACTTTAGCCCACTTTAGTGTTTGGACTGTTGCATTTTTAAGTTAATATAGTCTTACGGCTGTTGACTAGTTCACTCTTCTGGGAACCACCGCCTCCTGTTTATCCGCAGAGGGAAACCTCATGCCTCTTCTCCGATCCAGAGATATTTGTAATGAGAAATGATAAATCCCACAGAGGCCTAGCCCTCGGCCTCTAGCTGATCCTTCAGGTGTTAGTGATGATCCATGGCACGTGGATACTGGGAACTAGAGTCTGAGTGATTAATACACAACTCAGTATCTATCTACCACGTAATGAGCCCAAGCCATTTCTAACCTGGGCTGGACGTGGGCACATTTCCTAACAGTAAAAAATCCATACCTTGTTGAAGACACTTAAAGCTTTTGAATCTTCTTTACTAGTTAATGTGGTGTAGGCATGCGGGTCACTAGTACTCTCGAGTAATGCTCATATTTGAATACTCTTTTCAATAGTCCTTATTTAATACCTCAGATACTTTGTTCACAGTCAATTTCTTTTTGTGTTTGTCTATCCAGTCTAGATTTTTTGGAGGTGAAAACATTCTAGCGTTGGACTGATAGGAGACTGTAGCTGTGAAAAAACAAAACTGGGCTTATGGTATATTGCTGGATACCCCTAAAACAGGATTAGATTTTCTCTTGCTTTTTCCTTCTACCTTTGATTTTGTAAAACAACCCCAACTTAATCTTACTTTCTTGTGATATCTTTATAGAGCGCTTTGAGCTGCTGCTTCCATTAATTCTCCATGCGCGACATCACTCCATGGGCATATATAGAAGTCAAGTCAGTCAAAATAATGCTGGTATATACACCTTTTTTAACCTTTCCTCTGTGTAAATGACTTAGCGTGAGTATGAGATCTATTCTGTAACTATTCTGTGTATAAATTACACTTAAAACTTACTCTTCTCCTGAAGCCAAACTAATCCATACTAGGAAGCTGGGACCTTATTTCTGCCCCAGTTGTTTTGATGCAGCAAACGTTCAGTAAATGTAGGTGAGAGGTGACTGCTCCGTCTGAGTTACGGCACAGACGCCTTTCCTCCCACCACCTCTGGGCTTTTAATAATTATGAATCATTCCTCCAGCTGGTTATCAGTATTTCTGTCAACTGGACAGCAACAGTGATAGCTCCAAAGTATGCAGCAATGAAAAAGGTCTGAAGATCAGAGTATCAATTGATGTTACTTCCGCAAGGTCCTATTTATACAGGTCATTTTACTAAAAAGAGAGACTATTTGAACTCTAGTATTTCTACAGCATTGTGGGCACGAGGGATCCAGAGCTGTCACAGCCTTCATTTTCCTTTTCTTGTGCCTCTGCCCTGTGCACAGGCATTCCTGCCCCGAGCGGCTCAGGCAAAAATGCAATTTGGAGTGATTCTTTCCTCCCACCGCAGCGGCAGGGTGCTCCGGCTGGATGGCTACAGATTGTTAGCTATACCTGGCACTGAGTGCCGCTGCGTGTGCGAGGAGCCAGGAAAGGGACCATATTGTCAAGTTCCAGTGTTCAGAAATCTAAGCAACCTTTTCCCTACATCCAAAGGCAGATCATTATTTGTATTTGTCTTCTGTTGCGCTGAGTTTTCAGTAGCTAGGGACATTTTATTCTCAATGGAAGAAGAAATTCCTGCATAATCACATAATTCCTGCACCTGAGGCTTTAAGAAAAAACACTGACTGTTGCAGGAGTTGGCAGCA
This sequence comes from Nipponia nippon, assembly GCF_047370975.1. NCBI lineage: Eukaryota > Metazoa > Chordata > Aves > Pelecaniformes > Threskiornithidae > Nipponia > Nipponia nippon. The sequence continues at coordinate 22,683,458 of NW_028262290.1, forward strand.
GCGGGGGAAGAGGAAGAGGAGATGGAGGAGGAAATACTCTCATTCCCTCACCTGCAGGAGCGGAATCCGACCCCGCTGCTGATGCCTGGTGATAGAGGGTGCATCAGAGAGGGAGAGGAAATGGGAGAACCAGAGGAGAGAAGAGGTAGCCCATAGGAAGACATAAAGAGAAGGAAATACTTGGGATTAGCGGGGAAGGTCATCGCGCTATGCAGCCTTCAGACATCTGTCCAAACCAATCTGAAGCTCCTGACCGCTGGGTTGCCTCACCAGTAAGTATTTTTTGCACTCCAAAAGACGAGGTGGGGAAGGGTGTCTTTCCTGCTCCACTTTATCTGCGTCATAGGGATAACACCTGATTTTGTCTACATTCAACTGTGAACCGTGCTGAAAAGAAAACGTGGAGGCAAAAAAAAGGAAATGCGGTAGAAGTGCCTCACAGTTGGAAGTAAGGGGAACTCAGGGCTGGACATGTATTTTGTGCTCTGCTGCCTTTTTATCTTTGGAGAACAAAACGTGAATTGTTACTCTGGTAATCCATGAAATATATTGTCTGTATGGAGCCATACAAGGTTAGGAATCCAACTATTAAAACTGAGTGTAAAGAAATGTTAATGAGGCAGAAGGAAATTTTATGTTAGCTTTTCTACATTTTGCCTCTCCAGACAAAACAGGACTGCTGTTTTATGTAGCACTATACTAAAAATATACATACATTGAGCTGTGGCATCAGTTTTCTAGTTCTGTGTTAATATCACCAGTGGTAGTGGAAACACTGTATAAAGCATTCATCCATCAATTTTTTCTCATTTTGTATATAGTGACTACACAGTTCAGTCTTGTACTCTCCCAAACAGCGTGCCACTCTTTTTTTCCAGCAAGATTTGAGAGGATGAAGTTTATGTTTCTGTTTTCAAGTGTTGCTTCCTCCATATGAGCAGGAAATCCTCCCTCCCTCCATACATTTTTAAAATAGCTGACAGTGCCCCCAATTAGTTGCATATCAAACTGAAGTTCTTTTTCCTGTCCTACGTGACTGTCCTCCCCTCTTAAATAGTCCATCTGTTTTCTTACTCCCGATACGAGTATTAAAAACATCCCCTACCTACCAAAACAAAAACTCCTCTGGGAAGATGAATGCAGACGAGGTGGCAGTAACTGATGTGGCAGTTACATCACCCATATATTGCTGGGATATGTTCAGATATTACCATCAAGAGACGTCTAAGAACACAGATAAAATACATAGTTCTACATAGAACTACTACTGACTTATTCTTTGCCTTTTCCCTGGTGGATCACTTTTTGGCTGCACCTAAATGCCTCCAAACTAGTCAAGTCCGTTTCCTAGTTTAAATCTCTTCCAAAAATGTGTTTTAAAAAAATCTACCTTCCCAAAGAATTCAGCTTTCTGGATTGCTCCTCTGCATATATCACTATAACCTTTGTCCTTCCCTCTAACCCTTCCTCCTTTCTTTGCCTGTTAATGATTCACATTTATTGTGCCGTGTCCGAGCTCTGCCCAAATCTCTCTTCCTATCTCTCTATACCTTTTTTAGTTTGGTTTGGCTTGGTTTGGTTCATTGTTTTTTTTAATATATTCTGCTTCCTCCTCCTGCGCTTGCATTCTGGAATAAGAACCCAAACAAACAGGTAAGTCATGGATGAAGGGTGCAATACAGAACATACCCGAGAAAACAGCAGTGTAAACCGCTCTACTTTTAGTCCTCAATGCAGGGTTTGTTGCAAATGTATGTGAGAGGTGTTCTGACTTTCTAATCAATGTGCCTGCTTTTACTGACTTCATCCATAACCTACTAGCGCTGTTATCAGGGAAGATGAGACACTGTAATGAGACTGCATATATTTGTCAGTTCACTTCCTCCTCATTTAAAATGATTTGCAAAAGAGAAGGGGACAACAGATGAAAAGAGTAAACAAACTCCATCCCTGCATGCTGCGGAACCTCAGTCTCGTTTTATTTCTGAAGAGATGACAGGTGTGTATCTATTCACCACTTTTCTAAATTCTCTCTGCTATAAAACTAAACAAACCCAGCTTTGCTTTGGAAAAAAAAATATACAAACTGTACTAACATACCTTTTTAAAAAGAAAATGAATGTGCCCTGAGACGAACAATTACTTTCCAGAACAAGCATATTTTTGGTGGGTCTCGATGAACTGGATAACTACATATTTTAGTGTCCAGAAAGAATTGTGACTACTGGAATGAGTCTTTAAAAAAACATCCCTGTGTGGTTTGGTAAAGTTGACATGGCAGACTGGGGCTGGCAGATCAGGGTTCATCCTCAGCTCCACCACGGAACAGCGCTGTGACCTGTAAGTGAGGCACCTGATCGCCCAGTGGCTCTTTTCCACTTGCAGCTGAGCTGCGCTTCCTCAGAAGGGGGTTATGACAGGACTAAAGGCTTTGGGATGTCCTGAAGATGTCCCAGTGCTTCAGTGAAACACATGGGGCAGCTAAATCCTTCAGTTCATCTATTTACTCACGGGACTCGACGGCCCGAAATCCACAGACAACGGGCTGCCAGGATGCCGCGCGGTTAGCCTCCTCCAGCGAGCGTTATGAACAGCTCACCAGCGCGCAGTGAAGCGGTGCGAATTAGCGGGCTGCTGTTAACTCGGTGAACGAGGCTTCTGACTGGCCCAAAAGACCTGGTTTCTCTTCCCACCTGCTCAAAGCTGTACAGACACGGGATGGGTCTCGGTTTTGCGGAAGCCATTACTGTAACACAGATTCAAGTTGCCATACGAACTCACGCACAGGTAACCACCTACCCTGGACTCCGAGGGACGCCTTTAGTGAAGCCCTACGTGGTCCCTGCCCTGCCTTCTGCCAGGACCTACAAGACCCCAGCCCCTGCTGCAGCACCCACGCTGCCAGCCAGGGCGGGCGGCCCGCCGGGGACACCAGCCCCGCCGGGGACACCAGCCCCGCCGGCCGGGTCGCGCCCCAACCCCCGGGCCCAGCCCCGCCGCCCGCACCTGTGCCCGGCCCGGCCGCGGCAGCAGCGCGGAGGCCGCCGCATCGCCTCCATTTTGGGCGGCGAGGCCGGGGGCGGCGGTGCCGGTGCCCTACTGCCCGGCGGCGGCGCTCGGCGCATGCCCGCCCGGCGCCTACCCGCGCCCCGGCCCGCCGCCGGGGGGGACGGCCTCGGCGGCGGCGGCGACGCCTCCCGCCCCGCGGTGCGGTGACGCGTGGCGCCGGGTCCCTCCCCGCCCGCCCGCCCTATAAGAGCGCTGCCGGCGGCACCCCCTTCTCCTCGCCTCGCCGCTCGCCTCGCCGCCCGGTGGCCGCGCTCCCGCCTTCGCCCCCAGCTGCCGCAGCCCCGCGCCCCCGGCCCGCTCCGGCTCTGTCTCTCTCTGTCTGTGCCCTCTCGTCCCAGCGCTGCGCTGCGCTTCCCCCGCCGGTCGCCCCCGCAGCCTATGGCCCTGGAAGGCGCCGCTGCCGCCGCCTGTATTTCTGCTGTAGGTTCCCACATCCCTCTTTAAAAATTCCGCCTAAAAAGAGAAGACGATTTACCAAATCTTTCGGGCCGTTATCTCACGTGAGTACCGGGGCCGGGGGTCCCGGCGCCCCCGGCCTCCCCGCCGGGCCGGGGCTCCCGCCGCGGGGGAGGCGGCGGGAGAGAGGGAGGGAAGGAAGGAAGGAGGGTGGGAGGCAGGCGGCGACGCCCACCCCGAGCCCGGGGCCGGGGCGTCCCTCGACACCGGCGGCGGGAGGGAGTGGAAGGAGCTCTCCCCTCCCCGGGGCCTGGGGAGGGGCAGGCCCTTGTTCCCCCCGGTGCAAGGAGGGGAAGGGGCAGCGGTGGCCGCGGCACCCGGGAAGGGCGGAGGAGCGCCCGGCGGGCAGCACCGCCGCCGGCCGCCGTGGCGGTGCCGGTCGGGGAGGGGGCCGGGGCCGGCTCCTCCCGCTGCCCTTTCTCCATTCGCCCGGCGGCGTGAGGCAAGACCGGCTGCCACCGGCGGCGGCAGATGGAGAGCGGCGGGATGAGTCAGAGCCGAGGCTCCCCCTTTCCCCGGCGCGCAGCGAGGCGCCGGGCGATGCGGGGTCGCCGCCCGGGAGCCGGGCGGGCGGGAGCCGGGACCCCCCGCGCCTCGGAGGACGGCGGTGGCGGCGGGTGGAGGGGGTCAGCGGCCGCCGCGCTAACATGGCGGACAGCCCTGCGTGTGAGAGGCGGCGAGGCGGGAGGGAGAAGCCGGGGATCAGAGCGAGGGCTGCGCCGGGGCCGCCGTTCCTCCTTCTCCCCCAGCCCCGCGGGGCGCGGGCGGGCGGTGGGGCCGCCGGCTCCGCGGGGAGCGGGAGCAGGGGCTCGGCGGCCGCCCTAACATGGCGGATTCCTGCGGAGGGGGGCTGTGTGCTGTTTTCCCCCTCAGCAGCCGGGGCAGTGCCCCGCGGCGGGAGACCCGTTCCCGCCGGGCGTTGATGCTTCTCGCAGTGTGCCCCTTCCTGGGGAGGGGGCGAGGGGCGTCCTCGCCTGGACCCTGCGGGGAGAGGGGCTCCCCGGACCCCGGCGTGCCATCCCCTCGCCCTGCGGCAGCTGCCCGAGCTCGGGAGCGCCGGCTCCCGTGCGGGTCTCGGCGGATCCCTTCCCCTGGGGCGCGCCCGCGGGCAGGGACCCCTCAGGCGCGGGGGGAGCCGCTGTGTGACGGGCTTCGAGGCCAGCCTGGCTGGCGGGGGGCAGAGAGGCCGCGGCGTCTCCGCTCGCCTGCTTCGCAGAGGCCATGTTGTGCGTCTGTAACCGTGGCTATCCATCCGGGCTCCGCTGTCACGCTCCTCTCCCGCTCACCTGAGCTGCGCCTGTGGGTGCCTGCATGAGGCCTCACCCTGTCCCCCCCAGCATGGTGCACCGGGACGGACACACACACACACACACACACCAAGGAGCAGGGCGGCAGCGCGAGCTGTCAGGGCCCTGCACAAGTTGTAAGGGCGTTGCAGAAGTGACACTTTCTGGGACCAGCGCTGGGATGACGGGGCAAATTGCCTTCACACAGAGGGGCTGGGGGTCCTCCAGGGTATGGAAAGTGGAGCCCTTCCCTGTCATTGGCAGTCTCCTTCCTTTGCTGGGGTGTTTGCTGGTCGTCTCAAGGACGCACGTTTTCTCCCTCCCCTTGGCCAGTCTGTTAGTGTAGCAGTAGCAGGTTTGGTGCCACCAGTCCTTCTGGAAGTCTCTTGGTTGAGCCTCAACCCCCTTGGCTTGGCTGCCTCTGCCAGTACTTGTGGTCCAGTTGGCCACTGCTGTACTGGTGGCTTTCAGAAAGTAGGGACGAGAGGGTCTGGTCAGTGCTCAGCTGCCGGCTGTGTGTGTGTGTAAAGTATGCGTGCACCTGGATGTCAGGGTATCCTGGGTATGTGTGTGCTCACTGCGGTGCCATTCCCTGTTTGCTGAGAGGCCAGCAGAGGTGTCCGTTACTGGTTATAATGGTGAGAGGCCAGCGGAGGTGCCTGTTACTGGTTGTGCGGGTGCTGGAAGCACGGTGTGGGAGCGTGGGGTTCATGCGTGTGTAAGGGGGATGGTGCAAACACAGGAGCGTGGGGCAGCTGGTGTGGCCAAGGAGGGTGCTGTGTGGCTCATTGCTAGACAGCACTGCAGGTCTTTCCCAGTCGGCAGCCCAGGCTTGTTCAGAGCCCAAGAAGATGCGTGTCTGTGCTGGGGGGCCCCCGGTTGTGGCGAAGAGGGAAGTAAGTGAGCTTAAATCTTGTTTTGAGCCTTCTGAAGTGCTTCTCCTGCAGTGCAAAATCCTCCTGCCTACTGGCACATGTCGGCTGTGCAGAAGCGCTGCGTTTCAGCCCTCTGCAGCAGCCTCCGGTGACCGAGCAGGATTTGATTGTGTAGTCCCAGTTGAATATAGCTGCCTTGAACGAAAACACCATGTGGTATCCAATAAAGCGGGTTAGACCTGCCTACCGTTCCAGCCAGATGCGTGGCTGGGTCTCCTGTGTGGTGGTGGGGTGGGGGGGGAGTGCTGCCCCACTTCTGCATCTGCCCTGGCTGCTGGGTTTTTGGCTGTGAGGATGCTGCACTTGCCCGCTATTCTTCCCTGGATAAATGCGGGAGGCAGCGGTGCTGGGGGGGAGGTGGGGGTTGTTGAATAATGGTGATGGTAGGAGGGGTTTGTTCCAGTCTGGACTGGTCCAGTCTAGTTCTTTCCTTCCTGTCACCGTGTGAACAATGCTGCTGCTGCCGTGGCTGATGCTTGCGACACGGCAGCCCCCTCCCCGTGTGCTTCAGGCTGTGGTGAGCTCCCTTCCCCGCCTGCTCTGCCTGCCCTAGGCTGAGCCCCCGCAGCCAGCCAGCCTGCTGCCCCCCGTCGCTCCCGCTGGGCCTTGGGCTCTGGGGGAAGGTTGTTAAACCCCAGAAAAAGAGGGGTTTTCACAAGACTTTGGGAGGAGGAGGGTGGTGTTCGGTGGTGAACAGCAATGGGAATGTTTCTCCCATGGGGACGGTTTTGCTGGAGGCAAGAGGCAGGCTTATGCCTTTCAGCGCCGCAGCCTTGTGCCCCTCGCTGCTCCCTGTGCTGGAAGGCTGGTGCAGGTGTGTCTTCACAGCAATGCTGGGCTGTATGGTCTGGAAATGATTCCATCTTTCCAATTAAAGGAGAGACAGTGCTCTGGAAGGGAATTAAGACCGTCCCTTCCTGAAAGGGAGACTTAATTGTGTAAGGGACTAATTCGGGTATAATAACAAATTTCAGTTCAAAATGCTGTTGATATAGTGCAGGAGCAAGAGTGCGGTTGACAGAGAATTTCTTGGGGACCTGCGCTCCCCCGGGGACCGCCTCGCCACAACGCCCTGGCCCTGGTCTGGAAAAGGCCTATTGTAACAGAAGAATAGCAGGGTTTTTTGTGGACCAGAGTAACTTTGGTGCCTCCAAGTCTGTCAGTTGCTGTAAATATGCAAGGTCATCGTATTGCTGGATTTTTAGGGTTTGGTTCACAGATATTTTAGCTCAAGTCACTAAAGGGTCTCTCTTCAGAAACAGATACAGTGGATCACTTTTTTCAAAAAACATGAATCGGTGCCTGGTTTTGTAGGCCTGTCTGTATCAGATGTGGGGAGCTGAGGGGACCGGTGAGCTGGAAAGGGCCTGGCCCCGACTGGCCTGCTGGTGCTCATAGAGCTTGCTGCAGGGATGCAGTTCTGGCAAAACTGTGCTGTGGATGATTGGGGGGTGATTTTGTTCCTCAGATGAGTGTTACTATTCAAGTACGAAGTACAGCGTTGCTGGTTGAGCTGCAGTCAAACTCGAGGCACCTGCTAGTAGGCTATGATATATAAATACATGCATATAGGTGTCATTTGAGTGTTAAAAGGCAAAGCTGCCTTGTCGATTATTCCTGCAACTCAAAGCTCTCTGTTTAGCAAAGAATACTTTAAGACCCTTAAACAATTAACGCTTCATTGTGGCTGATCACATGTGCAATTTTTCTAAAACTGGGTTTGTCCATACAGGTTATGGATCTCTAATACACTTCTGCTGCTTAAAATGGTAGTCCTGCTCTGCCACAGTACAGCAAACTATTTGTGCTCGTTAAAGCAGAGCAAAATTACTATGATTTGAAAGGCTCAGATTGTACCGTTTTCCTCTCTGGATATTTAATATTGGCAAACCTGCACAAAAGAGGGCAGTCAGGCTATTTTCTATAGGTTTGTGTAGATCCTTTGGATAAATAATTCTCATTTAAAAGAAATTCTGAAGGGCGATTAGAACTCAGCACAGCTCAGAGTTGACTATTGCTACAGAAAATGATTGGGTTTCATTCCAGCTCCACAGGAGCCTTCACTGCACACTTCCTTCTTGGGTCATACGAGAATATTTATTGGAATAGTACTGCAGATGATATTTGTCTGAAGCATGGCTTTTTAAGTTTTGCACTAAAGGTCATGTGCTCTCCCTAGAAGCACCTGTTCTTAATGACTTGTTTTGCTGGGAAGGTAAACTTAATACACAATCACTGGAAAATTGGTATGAGTTCTTGAGTATAATCAGAACAGCGCTAGAAAATAGTGGAGCTACTAGTTAATTTTACAAAAGGAAAGTGTTGCCAGCTTTTAAAACTGTTGTGTGCATACTCTGAGAACTAAATGTTACTGACTTTTTACTTCAGTGGAAGAAAGGCATAAGGTTAAATATACTGCATATACATTAATTCTGGCTGGCAAAATTCCTTAATATCTCAATCAATCTTGAAGCGCTGAGGTTTATTTTTAATATTATATGCTACTGAATGCTGGTTTATATGATGAAGCTGAAGAGATTGCTCTGTGGAGTTGCTGTGAAACAGTTACCCTCAAGTTGCATTCACTCTGTTCCTAGTTCAGTACTTCATAGAGTATACTAGTTTAGTTTTCTCATAGCAAGTGTAAGTGGAAAAATAAGTTTCAGCAGTTTGCTTAACTGTAATGTGGTTGAAAAGATGATCATTTGGGTTAGGTGATTCCCAGAAGCCAGGTTTTTGTAGTCAGCACATGTAGTCTCATTTAAATAATGAGAGCAGCAAAGATTTATTTTTTCAATAGGTTGGTACATTCTGTGTTTCATGCTATGGCATGAAATTTCTACACATTCACCACAGTGAATTTGTAGAAACTTTGTTCTATGTTGGATTTACACATGAGCAGTTCTGTACTGTATTTAATTCCATGAAAATGACAGTTCTTTTTAGAAGGAATAACTTCTCAGCAGGGCTGGTTAATGTTTCCTTGACTGCTTTTTATGTTCATTGCACTGTTTGTGTGATTGTTTTACCTTAATTTGAGTGAGCTAGCCTTGTAATTTAAAATGCTGCTTTGGTGTTGTATGTAGTAGCCTTTAAGGGCCAGCTGAAATGTTTCCTCATTCCTGAAGGCAAGCATAAGTTTCTTTCTTTTTACTGTCTTGCCTGTCTCTGGATTTGTCTGTATGGTGTTCAGTTTCACTATATAAAGCACTATTTTTCACCCACATGCCATGTTCATTCACAGCAGAGGAAGAAAGAATTCAAGGGAATTCTAAAATAGAAAGGAAGTAGGGAGGGGGAGAGTCGCAGTGGTTACAGGGTTAAAAACACTTCTGGAAGGGTAGTCCAGTATTGAGGCATACTACCCTAAAGCAGGATCATGTAGAGCTCTTTGCCTTCAGTTTTGAAAATCTTCCAGTTCAGACTATGAAAGATAAGTACAAACACGCAGTTTCATGTGCCTAATTCATGTGTTTGAGCAGTTCTTCATATGTCTGACTTGATCTGGCTCAGAGTTTACATTCACTCTTGAAAACTGGGAGTTCTATGTGATTATAAACTTTCATGGTGGGGTGTTGCAAGCCTCCTTAAAAGCCCTACTGAAAAGGCATTTGTTACATGTTTTAAGATAAAGCTTTTATTTTGTTCTGGCTATGAAATTTATTTGTGTATGCATTTGCTCCCACAGGGCAAAATCTCTGATCAAGTTTACAACTATCCAGAGGGCTTAGGAGAAGTGCTTTATAGAGAACAGTTCGACTTCAACGCTGAGCCACCTTGGGAACCTAGCTGATGATAGTAGGGTTCCATCTCCTAACTTGTCCATGTAAGTCTCTTTTCCTTCTCTCTTCATTTGTATGCAGGAGGGTAAGCACTTCCAAAAATACAAACATCATATATTGGCTTTTTGATAAGCAAGATAACTGTCTTGATGTAGATTATCAAAATTTGAAAATAGCAGCGTGCGTATTATATGGGGCTGTCATTCAAGGGAGGACTATAATTTTTACTCACCTAATACTTTTCTCAACAGAGTTATCTGATGAATTTCTGAGAGACTTAAACATTGAAAACAGAGTTACTTTTCTGAATTAGGGCTGTTGGCTGCAGAAATCCTAAATTAAAATGCTGTAACTTCAGTCTCTCACTGCATGACTGTAAGCATCAAATTATGATTTGCTGCATACTGTGTGATTTCTTACGGTATTTTCTACTGAAATAGTTAAAATTTGCTATTGTAAACACTAACTAATGCTGATTGTGAAGGGTGTGCCTTCCCAAATGCCTGTCTCCATTATTTGCTAATTACTATCCACTTCCACAAATAGTTGTAGTTGAGCTACAGTAGAATGTGGAATTCTGTGTTGGATGGAAATCATGTACCAATTATAAATGCCTTTACACTTTTAAGAGGCAAATAGTTACAAAAGAAAAACAAAACCCATGATAACTGAAAACAAATGAATGTGCATAGCTGATCTTAAGGAGCACAGAAAACTCTGGAATGTGTGTGGTTATCCTGTTCTGTTAACATAAAACAATCGCTTTATGTGGTTTTAACAATAGCCTTAAATGCATTTGTAATATCTGAGTTAAGCTGATTTTATACAGTATTACTTTTTTCGTGTCTAGCTGAAGGCATTTTTGCTTGGCTTAGTACCTATAAATTATATAATGCTTTTAATGTAAAACTTGAGAGTGAGAATGGTTAAGTGCATCTAACTGAGCCAGGTACTTTTTAAAGACCACAAAGAGTCCAAATGCCAGTTGTGTTAGTATGTCTCCTAATAAGGTACTTAATGTAGATGACCCTGTTCTTTGAAAATACTGCAGTAAGGGAGGCACAGGGTGAGCTTGGTTTATCATGATTTCTGGCTTTGTCTCCAGAGGTTATGTTCTTTTTGTTTTGTTCGAAACCTACTGAATTAACTGCATATAGCTGGTTCTACATAGATGTCTGCTCTATTCAAAAGAATACAGTTAACACTGAAAATTCTCTGAATATCACTGTTATTTTGTAGGTGTCACATGATTTTTATAAGCAAAAGATTGAGAAAATTGTTTCTCTTGTTCAGTTCTGAGTTTTCAGCGCACTCCTGTGTGTGGGTAGAACTCTTGCGTGACATTTTGCACTTCAACAGGAATAAAGTACTAAAAAGACAGGAAAGGCAGAAGAATTGTTAGGAGGAAGGAGTGAATAAAGTATAAAATCTTAAGGTACTACATAAATGCATTTTAGTTTCTAAAACTGTTCTGAAGAAATTTTGGCTTTGACCAAAGTTTTTTTTTTTTTTTTTTTTTTTCTCCTCGAGGAGAAGGCTATTCTGGTACTTCCATTGAGATTATTCTTTCTCTAACTGGTAGGCTGATGTGCTGTGGCAAATAGTGCAAGGTATAGTTTGTCCTAGAACGGAAATGCCACGGGATTTGCTGTATTTGTAGCTGAATGTTCAGATGATCCGTTTGTTTATTTTGAGCTTGAATCTATTATGTCCTCAGTAATAACATACTGTACACAAATGTAAGTAGTTCAGTATTGAATGTAGTGGTGATGTAGGTAGCAGTAGCCTGCAAGTGTTTGCCAGTAAATCTACCTGCAACTTGCTTCCTTTTTATAATTCTCTCCCTCCCACTTTTGTCCTTGTATTACACCGGCCACCAAAGAACTTGGGATTTAGTTCTCTCTTGCTCTTCAATCTCTGGCTTCCTGAGCAGTCTGGCAGCTGTGATCTGAAGTCTTGCTCCTTTGCAAATCTGTTCTATTTATTGCCTCATCTGGTTGATCAGAAATGGAGAGAACTAGCGATGGAAATCTGATCTATTAAGAAGCCCTGTCTATGCCAAGCAGAACCAGTAGTTATCTGGACTGGTTAGCCTTTAAAGCTCTCTGACTTTGTCTAAATGGGACCGGGTGGCAATCGAGGAACAGGAGGGCTGGGAGCTTGGAGGGCTGGGGGGCAATGGGGAGGCCAAATGCTAATATTGACTAAGCAAGTAAGAGGATAGGATAGGGAAGTAACTGCCTGCACTGTCATGAAAGAGAAGTGCTGCTATGATACCACAGAAGTATACATGCACTTTCAGGAGTGCTCATTTTTGCAAGCTTTGCTAGCTTATTGGCTTTGAATAATGTATTCAAACTTCAAGAAAACAGAAGAAGGTTCTTGAAAGCATAGTTCCTGTGGAAGATGTCAGATGGGGTATTATGTTTTCGTATCTACCCCCTTTGCTTGCTTGCTTCAGCAGAGATGCTCTTGTTACATTGCTCTTTTAACTGTGTGAAATACTCCCAAGAGAATGGTAGGATGCAACTAACCTAAGCTCTACAGGTACTCTGCTATGACCCTCAGTGGATTTGTACTGAGGGGCAACTTGGGTAATGCACAATGTCCACTGCCATTGTACATAGACACCTGCTTCAGCATCTCCATCGGTTGGCTAGTGGCTGCATTCACTAACTGAATGATAAGGATATAAGTTGGTGAAATGGCATCTTGGAATATTTTTTTAAAAGATATCCCCATTATAAATAGGCATTTCCTGCACTGAAAACGGAAGACTTGCGTTTCTGCTTTTCTGGCATACCTGTTCTGTACTTAATTACCAATGTTAGTGACAAAACACTTCTACTTTTTTGATCTGTTTCCCCTGAAGAACCAGTATTGTAAGGAATGTGAGATGAATGTATTTTACCTCTTTATGATTTTTGATTCAGCATAATTGTTAATCTCATAAATATTTATTTTGCTTAATAAGACATACAGTTGAAAGGCATTATTAGGAGCCTGTTTGGTTTGCAGAACTTTGTTCTTTGCAGAGGAAGTTTTTAATGAAAGAACCAAACCTCAAGTTTGTTTGTTTTTTTCCAGGCCACACAATATGTAGTTCTGACAATGTAAAGAAAAAATTGAAAATGTGTTTGTTATGGATGCTTGGATATGACAAGCATGTGTTTAGTTAGTCAGTTTTCAGAGCATTTTAATTTTCTTCTATTCCAGATGTCTGCATTAATTGCAGTGTTTAAATATGTAAGCTTTTATCTTAAAGTTCTTTATCTGGGAAGTCATTGTGTTAAACCCTAAAGAGCCTGAGGATGTAACCTTACTTCAAAGAAAGCAATTGCATGCCTATGTAGAAGTCTCATACCACTTGACAGCTTTTGTTTGCCCTAAAATATATGTCCTGGAGCATTGTGCAGACTAATATTTCAGGTGGTAAAATGGGTGCTGTTACCACGCTAAGTCTCTCAAATCATGACTTGCAGCAAGTCAGTACTTCCAGCAAGGACTGAACTCTGTACTGTAATGATTTCTGACTCGTCTTACAGACGTAGAAGTCTTAAACCATCCTCTCTATTTCCTTCTGCATGTATTCATTTGATCTTTCACGAATTTTATCACTGATTCTCCTCCCGCCTCAGGACGGGGGCCAGTCAGAACAGAATAAGGTTATGGCACGATCCCAAATCCTACTACAGGTATTAACCCCTTAAAGAAGCATTTCTCAAGTATGCAATGTTTTGTGGTGGTGCTGTAGCAGTGCTGGTAGGAATTTTAGTTTTCTCTTTGTAGAATATTCTTCCTATCTTGTTCTCAACAAGACTGAAAAGATGTAATTTCTTCCAGAGCAGGAGAAATTGGAGAGGAGAGGAATGGGCTGTGAATCTGAGGACAGAAGTTGATAGGCTAATGTTAGCGTTTTTTACTAGATGAATTTTGCTAAATGAAAAAGCTTAGATGTCACAGACATCAAAAAAAAAAAACCAAAACCACCAAAACTTTAAAATCTAGCTAAGTATCACCCTTGTATATACAGTAAGTTCTTAAAATGCTTTTGTTCTGCCTTCAGGCTTTTTAAGTTTTGGACAATATGTCAGGGAATTGTGATCTTATGATCAGAAACACGGAATTTGTCTGACTTGAATAAACAGTAAAAAGAAGCTCAGATACGAGGCTTCTGGCAGCTCAGTCTCTTCTTGCATGTGTTCACTTGCAGGTACTTACAGTATTTACTGGTCAGATGTGAGTGGGGAGGGGAAAAGAGGAACTGGGATCATGGAAGCTCATCCTGTACAGAGTTTCTGTGTCAAAATGCTGCCACTGAGTTTTGTTGAACTTTTTCTGAAGTCATAGGACAGATTAGATGTGTCCTAAAGGATGTTATAGATTTAGACGCATCACAAAACATATTTGAAATTTGAAAATTTTCCTTTAACAACCCTCTGCGTCACAAAAAGATTAAAAAACTTATGGTTTTTGAACAGCTAACAGATCTGCTACATTTGAATAATCTGCTGAAAATGGAAATCGGGCTCTTGCATGTGTTCACCATGGTTGGTTTACTTATTCCTCTCTTTGGCTATTATTTTTCTTGAAGGAAAACAAAAAAAGAGCTGCTATTGTAGAAGAAAAGTTTAATGTGTTTATTACACAACCAGCAAGTTCCTGAGGATGCGTAAAGTAAACAGCCTAATGTTTAAGATAGAAAGTCATAGTATAAAGAAATTATGCTAGAAGAATTAAACTCTGCTGTTAACTTTTTTCTTTTGATCTTCACGTTTTGAATACTCCAGAACTATATCAATTTTTTCAGTAAAATGCTGATGCCAGCTTTTCTTTTTGGGGTGGGGGACACACACACCTAAACCCTTTTTGATACTCTGCTCCTGGAAATCATGGATATTTTATGGAGGTGAACGTGTTGAGGACTTTGTGCTAATCAGCTAGCAAATCAAGGATACTGATGAAGTACCTGTTCAGAGGGTGACAGTAGCTATGGAAACATGACTGGTGTTCATGTTTGTTTCGCTGATTCTAAGTCAAACTTAGTTCACAAGCTTGTCTTTGTTTGTTTGGTGGTGGTTTTTGTTTTTTTCCCAGGAGTTTTAGCTGTTACTCACAAACTTAGAGTGACTGACTGAAGAAGTTTTTCCTGGTTATTAAAGTGTCTGTGACCTAGTAATTGTTTTTATAATTGTAATTTGCTTAAATCCTTACACCAATGTGATAATTATCTTGCTCTTTTATGATTGTTTTGGATCTTCAGGATTCCCTTAAATAAGCATATGACTCACTGTACATATGAGACAAGTGTGTTCTTATCCAGCATACTTGTCTTTATCATTCAGCTTCTGAACATAACTACAAATTCTTGCTGCTACTGAGTTAAATTTACCTGGCAGTAAATACTTCCCTTAAGAAACAAGGGTGGCATACTTGAGTTATGCAGAAAGCATACAAAACTGCTGGCTCTTTTCCCCATTACTGTGTGTAATGACAAGCAGGAGCAACTCCTGCTTAGTTGTTTCAGTATTAGCTTAAGCAGAAGTTAACTTCGTTCATATTAACAATGTTAACCAAACTTTCATTACAAATTGTGGATTTTTTTTTTTGACTGTAGGGAGGTGGTGGAAGAAATATGAGACAGAGTTAATACCATGGCATTGTGACCGTTTGAAGCCAAAATTATCTTCCCAGCTTTTAGAGCCTTAGCAAAGCATTTTTTTACCTTCAGCTGTAATGTTTCTGGTTTCTATCAATGCTTTTAATTAGAAAAATAATGTTGCTATTTTGAAGCCAAGTACAGGTGGCTTTAGAAAACAACCTTTTTTTTATTAATACTATGCAACTTCTGTTGAGAGATTACAAGAAGTCTTGGGTGTTCATGTAAAGAAGGAATCTAGTTAGCTGAGTGGTTATCAGTCTTGTGTTAGTCATAAAGATGACAGTGGAAACAAAAAAAAAGTCTGGTCAGTCAGTTGCTAGACACAAAGAAGCTGCTTTTAAACAAGACCTACAACTCTAATGGAATGTAGACTGTGGATTGTTGTATTTGTCAAGTAAGGCTGATGAAGGTATATAATCAGCTGTTGGTAGTTTGCTGTCTACTGATTTTTACTTGAGACTATTTAATCCATATTCTAAGACTGTGTATATTTAACAATGTTTTCTGTCTTGGGACCTTGTTGATTCAGGTTGTCTTTTGGAAAACACTGCTTATGAACAACACCTAACTTGTAGTGAAGGTTTGAGGATAAACAAGATGCAAATAAAGCTAGGCTGTAACTGTTACTTTCTTTTAATACCAGTTCCACTTACTGAGATTGTGATTTTTAAAACCGTTTCTAGCCAGTGGCTTCTTTCTGTTAACCTCTATTGAAGTGAAAACTTCTAAATGTTGTAGGTAATCTTATGAACAGAACAACAAAATAAATGTCTAGTAAATACAATGTGTGAAGGCAATGGTTATAAATTAGCATCTAAACAAAAACCAGAATGTTAACACAAATATGTGAATCTAACAAATATCAGTGCTAACATTTCATCAATAAACCACAAGTTTTCTTTAACAAATTCAGAAATGCTGTATTGCAGACAGTCTTCCAGTTGCATACTTGAATACTAATGCCACTTAAGATGGTATGCTACGCTTGCAGTATTTTCATAGTTTGCATAAGCTCAACACAGATCAGTGTGCATACAGTCTGGGATGCTTCTCAAGACCAGCCTTGCATTAGTGGTTTCTTACTTTTGTTCGAGTTAGTATCAGATTTAAACGATGCAGCTTCTATTTTATTCTTGGCTTCAGTAGCATTGCACTGTCCTTATCCCTGGCAAATGGAGGGTGGACAGAGTGAAAAAATATTAGATTTTTGTAGCGTTGCTAGTTGTAGTACATCAGATGTAGAAAGCTCTTTCTAATTTTTAAATAGTGGCATAATATGCTTTGTGCCTCTTGTCCTGTTGATTTATGTTTTCTTTTTACAGTTTGTTGCATAATTTAAGGACCCGGATATAAGGCTTGGAAGCCCATCCCTTGTGTTTCTTGGTTTATGACTGTCGGCTTTGTGGAATACGGCTGAGATGAAAGGATTTCTTGAGGATGCAAATTACTCCATTGGCCTGTTGGATGAAGGAGCAACTCTTGCAGATGTTATTGACAACTGTATTTATGAACATACTCATGTAAGTTTTATAAGTTTTCCCAATCTTCTGCTTTAGTTCTATAAGTCTTCAAACTAGGTCAAGGTATTCAGCACTGATGAGCTGACAGCAACAGAGGAACAGTCGGCTAAAACTCACCTTATAAAGCATTTGTTTCCTCTTCTAATCCTACTTCTTTGCCTTGGGCTGATTCTGTTGGGGAAATTTGGGCAGCAATTGTTACCTCCCTGAGTGTGGCTAGCAGGAAAGTAGTCTTGCTGATGTAATTAAATACAGGTTCCCATCTCATTGTTCGAAGAGATTTTATTATCAGTGGGGTTTAAACCAGGAACCTGAAATTGGGCAAGTGGATATTGCTGAGTTAAAAACGGGGTGTTTTTGCTCTTTCCCCAAAAATATGCCAAAGTTTAGACAAATATGTATGCTGAGCCAGATCAAAGCCATGTTTAAAATTTCTGTGGTCAATCACGGTTGTATTGATGTTATAAATCTTCCCTTCTCTTTGTTGGAAACATGGGTACGAGCATATTGTAAGGTGCTACCTTTTTTCTTTCAAGAAAATAAACTGGTCTAAAGGCTCTTAAGGTTTAGCAATCTACTGGAAAGAAACTTATATCTGCGTATACAATAATCGTTATACTGAATAAGGCTTCACTCACTTCTTAAGAGGCAGGAGGATATTGTAGCCTTTGTTTTATAGACAAGATTGTAAAAGAAAGAGCTTTTTTTAAAAAAAAAATGAAGTTTCATTAAGCAAATACTGTATCCTTAATATGCCATACCTTAGGAGTTGTTCACTTTTCCCTTGGTTTAGCAGAACTAATGTTCAAATGCAAGTGCTCAACTATAATACAGCAAATAGCTAAATCCCATGGCCTTCTGAACTCAGGTGTAGGATTCCCAAATCCTGATTCCTAATATTCTTTTTCTGTCTAGCAAATAAATAGGTAAACTACTGGCAACATGTCATGTCTCCAACCACTGGCTGGCTCACAGAGGATAGCTGCCTCCTGCTGCTTTCATTTACTCCTTTAGCTCAAGGGGTAGAGGCCTGTGCCATGGATCTAAAGCTCCAGATCCCATTCCTGCTGGTGACCCGTACAGGGGGTCAGTATGCTTCCACCCGATGGAATTTCTATTTGTGTTTTTTAAACAGAAATAAAGACATTGTATACAATAAGCCGCAACGTAGTTTCATATCTGCGAAAGTCAAGTGCTAGAATTAACATTTGATGTACAGTCTTAATTCAGATCGATTGTATATTTTGTGATGGTCTTTAACTGATATGCAGTAGGCCATTCATTTACAGGAATTTTACTGAGTGCATATTATAAACAAATACAGAATAATCTGTTTTGGATTTTGATCCAGTACATCCACATCTCAACTTGATGTCGAGAAAGACTATGGTAACACATGTGCAAGGGGGACTGTTAACAGTTTCCAGAAAAATGTCTGTGGGTTTTCTTGAAGATTATGTACTTGACTCTGCAACCTTAACACACTGAGTTTAGTTCTTAAAATTCTGTTTGAACTTTGTGGTTTGCAAGATGTGGAGAACAGTCTCAAACTTGATTTCCTGAATTAAAATACTATCAAACAGACTTTCAGTAAAATGAGCTATTAGCTAGATGTTAAAATAATGGTAGTGCATTAGATTTTATTCCTTGTACAATAAGCTATAAATTATGTTGAGACTGTGGAAGCTTTTGTCCCAGTGGATTTTCTTCCTCCAAAAAAGTTGCAGACTTCTCAAAATAAGAAGTTGGAAGAGATTTGTAACCTATTCTGTATTTTTAGATAAAATCAACATTTGGCATTTAAGTAGTATCTCTTGTTCAGGAATCTCAGAATATTGTCTAAATAGCGTTCATAATATATCTTATCTCTAATAAGTGGTAGGTATTCCCTTTTTTTTTAAACTGGTTCAAATTGCTAGGTGAAAGGAAAAACAAGGATTGTTCAAGGTCAAACCTAAAAGTTAATAGCAGGATTAAAAAAACGTACATAATTCTTTAAGACTTTGTTTCATGGGTTATTTATGTTTTGACAGCAAACCTGCAATTTCAGGCATTTTATTTTCCTTTTTTTCCCTTTTTTTTTAGACTGGAAAAAGAGCTTTTTACGTCGGTGATCTTGGAAAGCTTGTAAAGAAGAACATACAATGGCAGAATGTGATGGCACCAATAAAACCATTTTATCCTGTAAGATGCAATTCTACTCCAGGTGTACTCGAAATTTTGGGAACCCTTGGTGTTGGATTTGCATGTTCCAGTAAAGTAAGTTCTTGTTTTCTGTGTATCTGTGTGCCTTATTTTCTTGAATCTGTCTGCTGTTTTAAAATCAGCTTTTTGGTATTAAGTGCTGTGGTTACTTACAATTTAAATTGTGAACTCCTGTGTAACTGCCTGTTGCAGATCTATACTTCCACCCTAGCAGCAGTGGATAGTTTTCTCTTTAGTGTATTTGACTATTTAGTCCAGTACTAGATCACATCTAACAAAAACTGAGTAAAGATAGTGCACTGGACTGTGTCAAACTCTGGTATGCTCCTGTTTTTCAGTCTGAAATGGCATTGGTACAAGACCTGGGCATTTCTCCTGAAAACATTATATATACAAATCCTTGCAAGCAAGCTTCTCAGATAAAGTATGCAGCGAAAGCTGGGATAAACATCATGACTTGTGACAATGATACGGAGCTGAAGAAAATTGCACGTAACCATCCAAATGCTAAGTAAGTGTCAAAATTCTGGTTTTGCTTTTTGTGGTAGAAATTGAATTTTGCCTGTGTCCTGGGTTGTTTGAGTTGCAAGCAAGGTACATGGCTTCTTTAATACAATTCACTTGTATCTATTTTTCTCTTCTCTGTCTCTTTTGAAGGTAGCGTTTTTGCAACTTTTTCCCTACTGGGTCGCGGCTTCCTAATACAATAGCAAGAGAAATCTTGCATTTTGATTTCATAGGGCAATCTTCACATAAAGGTTTCGGTGGTTAAACTTCAGAAGTCTGTCACCTCGTCATCTGCAAGTACATCTTCCTCCTGCTCTGTTGTGGCATCAGTGTTTCTTTCAGGGTATTCTGTTCGGATTATTAGTGGCTTCAGCTGAAGGCAGGGCTGAGACTATCAGCAAATGAGCATGTGCATCTGGTCCTATCTAGGGTGTGGGCATGCTCTGTAGGTCTATTAAATATGCCTACAAGTATTTTCCCACTATTAAAACAGTGAGAAACTTGACTAGTTCTATTTGTAGTCACTTCAGTATTGGCCCAGATGCTTTCTGTAGAGAAGTGATCAAAGCTGATGTTCTGGTTGTTAAATATGAGAATTTTATTGCTGCCCGTGTATCATGGTCTCTTTTGGACTGATAGGCGCTCATGTCATTAAGCGTCACGTCCCTTACATAGGAGTACTTTGGCTGTGGGCCATACCTTTAAGAAATTTGGAGTTGGAGTCTAAGTGAATGTTACAGTGCTTTCCAGTGATTAAGGAGGTATAGCTTCCCATGAAGATCATCAGAGTGTACTAAGAAACTGAATTCCTGACATCCTTTACAAAGCCCTTGGTTCTAGACAGTCCTTATCAAAGTGTCGTGTCTTCTCCCAAAACTGTGGTCATAGCTGCAGAATTGGGAAGATTCTGCTGAGTTCAGTATCTGGAGATGCTGCTCATCCCAGCTGGTTATTCTTTCAGTTTTTTTAAGACTACCTTGAGAGTTAATATTGCTGTTGCTAGTGATTACACTTCATCCTCATGGAAGCCTGTCAGTGCTTTGCGTACTGGAGAGTACTTCCTGCGTAAAGAATGTTGTCTATGATAAATAATTTTGTGCGTAAAATCTTGGCCTTGACATACTCCATGCATTTGAAAGCCTTAGCAATGCTAAAGCTATCTCTTAACGTCATTAGTGTTTTACCGGTTATCACTGGTGTTTTTAGTGTTTTGTTAGTTTTTATGTTGATTTATTTCCTTGAGTCTAACTTCTCTTTCAGAAGATGTTGTCTATCATAACATCCACAGCAAGAGAAGTTAGGATGCAGATTTTTTCTTTAGCCAGAGAAATTGTAAAGCAGAGACAGAATGAAGGAGTTCCATGAGTTAGAGAAAAACAACATACATAATCTCTTTACTTCTTCTCAAGGATCTCGTAGTCTAATATTTGAAAAAGTTCTGTTTACCAAGGACAAGAAACTCAATTTCTACAGAAGAACTGCAATTTACCATCTAAATTTTCTAGAAACCTGATCTCCAGCTCTCCTACTGGGTAGAGATTTGTTTGCTTGTTGTAATAGAATTTTCTTATTCAGGTCATTAAAACTTTGCTGAAGTGACAACAGTGAGTTTTCGTCTGTATCTTCCTTGGCATAGTTTCAAAAATTCAAAGCCTTTATATAGCCTTGTTCTTCTTATCTGTGGTTGTTATAGCTAGGTTGTCTTTGTAGATGAAGCTTATTACATTTTGGCTGAAGAAATCCTGCCTAGAAAGCTGAAATTCTTCTCATTTTCTGAAAATTCTTGTAACTTTCTGCACTAAACTCAGTAATGGGGGTGGGGTGTCTCCTTTTTATAATTGAAGTTTCTGCCTTTGGAAGTCTTAACTTGAATGATTGCAAATTTTTTAAGAAAGTGGAGGAATGTCAGAAAGGAGCGCTCAGTCTTTCATTTCTCTATACCTTTGGATTTTTCCAGGCAAAGTTTAACTGCTAAGGTTCTGTCCTAAGAGCTCCAGTAGAGGCATGGTTGTTATAAGTATCAATGCTTCCTTAAAAATAAACAAAAAACCCAAACATACATATCATTCTCTAGCCCTGCTCTAGCTGGCTGAAACCTGGGACGAAGAATCCTAGTAGACTTCTAGAAATCAGAATTACACTTTTTCTGTGGTTTACACTAGAAGAATGTCTTGACTCACTTATAATGCTGCCATAACAATTCATCAATAAAATTTAACATTGGGTGTCTCTAAGAAATGGTTTTGTCTAATCTGAATGTGAGGTTACAAACCATAGTATTATGGATTTGAAACTTTTTTTACATTTTGAAGAGTTTAACTTTTGACAATTTTTTGTTATGTCTAGCACTTTTTCCAAATGCTTTACAAAATATTGCTGATTTCTTGAGCAGAATTGTCTGCAGTAGTGCAGACAAGCAGAAAGTGAGCCTAGTCACAGTTTCTCGAGATGAAGTGGTCTAAATCAAAAATTAACAAGGATCGCTGGGCAACCTCTGTGAGAACTTGGGATTTTTTTTGCTCTTTAAAAAATGCATTTTAAACGTATGAGACATTTGGAAAGAGCTTTTAGAAGTCAGGGTAGCTGTTAGGCCAACATGTATTTTGTAGTGGCTAGGCTAAGTTTTGCTTGTTGCATGTCTTGAAAAGAACTATTTCACGTTGGGTGCAGAGCTTCTACCGCTTCTTTATGCTCTCCATCTCAGTTAACTGTAATGTGCTCTGTGCAGTCTGCGTGTATGTCATGACACAACTTCTGTCTGGTTTACCACATGGCTAATTAACTGATCTTTATTGTGGTGGTGGGGGAGGAGAAAGCCAGTGACTTTCTTAGTGGACAGCAGTTTGATTTTGTGAGTTTTGGGGGTATACTTCTAGAGGTTTTGATGTGGAAATGCATTTGCCACTCAAGTGTTACTTTAATGTGGAAAACTGTCAACGCTGGCACTGCAGTTTGCGAGACCTACCCAGAATGAGTCTTTGACCGGAGGGAGGAAGCTGTCTCACTGCATAAGGCTGTAAGAGATGGTACTGCTTGCCTCCCTGCTCCACAAGTGCCCTGGAAGAAGGGGCAGGGGATGGCCTGACACCCCCAACCCATCCCCAGTCAGGAGGGGAGGTGGAGGGATGTGGCCGGGGTGTGCTCTCAGTGTGTCAGCCTGGCGTTCTCAAGATGCTGAGTTTAACTGCATCTGATATGTGGAGATTTCCCTTCAGTCAAGCTCTCTCCTCTTGGCTAGAAAGGAGGACAGAGATGGGAAAAGCATATTACAGTCTTAATGGTTTTATGAGGAAGTATACTTTATTAGAAGGTAACATTCTCTTTTATTACAGCACTCAACAGACTCTTGCTGCTACAAAAGAGTCTTAGTTGCTGCATTTCGAAATCCCTTGTCCTTGTTGGCTCCATGTTTTAGCCCCTAATTGCTAGTTTTTTCTCTATACAGGATTGTTTTTATTAGGTTCACTTGACTCATCCATCGATGGAGCTGGAGTACTGACAACATAATCAACACACTTCTGACAGTCTTCAGGCTTCACATGTGCTGATGATGTAAACCAACTGCCCCAATCATCTTCCCCTTCTCTTAGGCTCTTACTGCACATTGCCACAGAAGACATTACTGCTGATGAGGAGATGAATATGAAGTTTGGCACCACCCTGAAGAACTGTAGGCACCTCATGGAATGTGCTAAGGAGTTGGGAGTCCAAATAGTTGGTGTCAAGTGAGTAACCTTTTATTGTTCTCTGCTGGCTGAGCAGATGTTTGTATGATGTACTCAAGACATAGAATACAAAAGAATTTTTTCCCCTTTTGGCACTATTTTACAGGGGTTTAAAAAAAACCAAAACAACAATTTTTGGATCATGAGTTTTTGCTTGCAAGCAAAGTACTAATATCCAAGCAAAAAATTGCGTGAAACAAAGTAACTATTGCAGATATCAAAGCAACTAGAAATAGAGTATCAGAAACTCTTCTGTCAGCATAAAAGCAAAGTTTAGAAGCCTTTCCTGTTTTCTGGCTGTGCTCTTGAACTTTCATGGTACCTTGATTTGTATTTTTCCAGCAGTAAATAAGGTGTTAGTATAGCATGGGATAGCTTGGACAGACTTTGAACAAGCTGAACAGGGGGTTGGATTTTCTAAGAGTTAGCTTCTATGTCATTCTTTGATCATATCAAGACATGATTAGCTAAGTTCTTGACTTGCAGATGGCAGGAATGAATCCTAGTGTTCTGAGAGCTTCCAAATGATCTGTGGTATTTTAACTTGAAGTTTGATGCAGATTTTACTATATGGAGTAAAAATGCATGCACAGGTCTTTGTCCTGTCTGCCTTCAGCTACTAATGTATCACATGTTCATGAACGTTAAGAAAGCAACCAAACAAGTAAAAGAGGGTGGGTTGTCAAGACAGTAAAAAAGTATTTAAAATGGAAGCCAGACTTTGAGGATTTAAACCACAATTGTTTTGATGTAAATCTGTTTGATGTTAAATCAAAGCATAGATGTGCTATAATCATTGTAAATGACAAATGTATTCAAAAATTAGATGATACTACTGAGAAGATACACATCTTTTATAGAATGTCTAACCTAACTTTAACAAAAATCACGTGGCTTTTGTGCATTTTCTTTATTAAAAAAAAAAACAAACACGTGTGGGTTCATGCAAGTAAGCTTAAAAAGTGACCTTTGCCTTAAAATGGCATTCCTTAAAGGAGTAGACTTGGAGTAGAGCACGTCGTGGCTCAGATGAGTAGTGTATGGTCTGACCAGAACCAGCAGACCATACTAGTCTTTAGGAATCCCATGGGAATGTTGGTGCTTATTTTAGCACCTCAGTTACTACCAGTACTACGGCTTTACTTAAACCTTTTGGAGAAGGAACCAGAGGGAATTCAGGAGCTTGTGGGAGGCATCAGTACTTCTCTGCTTCTGATGACCTGCTCACCAGCCTGTTCAGTCTTGCTATGAAACTATGACCTGGCCTCAGAGGCTTCAGAACAGGGTGACAGTGGGACACACCTCTCCTCACCCTCTCCCAAATGCTGGAGAGAGTAGGTAGCGTGCACAGTACAGCCCTGCCTTTGGGAAGAAAACTGGATGGCCCAGGCAAAAGGGTATACAGGCAAGGCAACTCAAAGTAGGACAAGAGAGGGGAGACTGTGTACAGGTACTGTGTTCGCATTGGCACCCACTGAAGAAAAAAATCTTAACCACTTTGATAGTGAAGGTTGAAAGGTTCAGTAAATCTGTTATTTCTCAAAGATGACAATATTGTAGGACATTCTTTGCATTAAAAGCAAGACAGACCTCAAGTACAAATCCAACGGAATAGAAGGCAGTCATCTTCTGAGCTTCTTGTTGGCACAGTTATGATATTATCATTCAAGCTTGTCTTGAGCCACTTGAGAATGAATTACTTCTATTGCTGCTTTAGGTGGTGAAACAGTGTGCTTGGTCTCTAAGCTGCATGGTTCGGTCTATTAATTGTGTTTTTATTTCTTTCAGATTTCATGTTTCAGGCTCTTGCAAGGAACTGCAAACGTACATTCATGCTATATCTGATGCTCGGTGTGTGTTTGACATGGCTGTAAGTAGATACATATGCACCTACAATTGCTGCAGTAAAGGATCCATTCTACTCTAATCATACTAACAAGCCAGCTATGTTATTTCCAAAATACGTCAACGTAGGAAATGGAACTTTTAGTAAGGGACTAAATACTCCATTGTGAGGCGTGTGGTAGAGGTAAAACAAACTTTATAATCCTAATTGTGGACAAAGGTTAATGAATACTGTCTCAATGACAGGCAATAGCCTTGTATGCTATTTTCAAATGAAAAATTAGTTTCCTGCTTTTGGTAAAGGCTTTTTGAAATTCAAATCTCAGTCCTGCAAATACACAGTTGACATTTAAGTTCTATTAAAATATTAAGCATTTGTGTGCTGGTATTTATCGTGATCTAACTGCTAACTTGGTGCATGTGATTTCTGAGATTAATAACTAAGTATCATAAGAAATAAAGCTATCATGGGGGGGGTGTGAAATATCCAAATTTTGAAGAAGAATGGATTTGTTGGATGCTTCAGATGACTCATGTGAGTTTTACATGTTCTATGTGTATTTCCCATATTGCAAAATTTTAAAATCCCTTCTCTGAACATCTGTCTTCCTATAAATGAGAAGCTTGTAAATTAAATAGAGAAGACTGCAAATCTTCTTACTCTTACTACTGCAGTTGGTGCATTAGCTGTGACTGGTAACACACGGAGGGCAGCAGAACTGAAGTTCTCACTGATCTTGGTGCAGATTCACTGTAGTAGTCTTGCCATGTAAGCACTATCCAAAAGACTTGCATTATACATATTTGTAAATTCCTAAAACTTTCTTTTGTCAGAATGCACCGCCCTGTTCAGCAAATATTGTCCGAATATAACAAAATGCCACAAGATGGGAGTTCACGTTGCTGTGGGACTTCTACTTGAGAATTGTGTAGCCAGCCTCTATTGACATCCCAATGCTATTACTACTAGGTTTAATGGAGCTATACTAACTTTTACTATGCCATGACTCCCTCACTAGACACGCTTTGTTAAATATGCTCAAAAGTCCATAGAAACCAGCCAAGGAAGGAGCAACAAAAATATTTTTACAGTTGTCTGGGTACTTATGTTCTGTCTATGCATTTTAGGAAGAATTTGGCTTTAAGATGAACATGTTGGATATTGGTGGGGGCTTCACAGGTTCAGAACTTCAGCTGGAAGAGGTATGCAATGTATTGGAAGTTGAAACTCTAATAGAAGTGTTTAACCTTCAAACTTCAACTAACGTTGATAGCTGAAACCTCATCTAAATTCTGTGTTAGACTGTAATTCATAAGATCTGAAAAATTGGTTTTATATTCTTTATCATGGGTAGTGTAATTAGTCCTTGGAGGTGATCATTATTTCTTTTTAATCCTGTTCATATTGGGTGAATGCTGACTTAAGCATGTCACAGATTAAATTACTATCCTAAGCCATCTTAACAGTAGTAATTCCATTTTTTTGGCAGTTGAGTAGTTGTCCAACTGGTTACTCTAGTGCGTGGTTTGGGCCAGGATTCCTTAGCATGCTTTGGATCGTAAACGATATTGCTACTGTATGAAAGTTTCTGGTACTTTGCGTTAGAACTGAAGAGAAAAGGTCTTGCTTTTATCTTTGCTTTGGCTAGCCTTAAATACTGATTTGGCCTAAATGGGATCTTTAGTATGAGGCAGCACATAAAACAGAATAACCTGTTCACACTGTTATGTTGTCTTAAAGGCATACTCCTTGAATGTAGGACAGTGAAAGCGATTCAATGAAAAGTTACTAATGATAATCGGGGCTTTTCTTTATTAGTTCTAACTGTTCTGTTACTTGTCCAAAATACTTGTTTATGTTCAAATATCTGGCTTAAGATTTGAGCATCAGTATTAAATAATTCATTCTGTTTCTAATATGACAGTAGTCAAAGTGATCACAAAAGGGCCCTTTCCTTGTTCTTCTGGATTCATACGTAATTTTACATTATCTGTTGTGCTGGACAAACTTTTTGAAATTACTTGTGCAGTCTTGAGCGTACCGCAACTTGAACTTTGGTTGGGAGGAGGAACTGTGTAGTACTTGGACTCATGGTACTCAATCTTCAGTGTTTAGCAGAATTACCTGTTTTCTTAAACACTTTTGTAAATTTTGGACCTCTGGTAAGGGCACTTCTCAGAGAATAGAGGAACAGAGTAAGCTTTTGATGTGCTTACTAGAACTGTTGCTGCCTGAAAGTGTGTGTGTGGGGGTATCTGATATATACATAAGCTGAGTTTCATTGGTCTTACCTCTGGCTTCAATTTCCTAGGTTAATCACGTCATCAGGCCATTGCTGGATGTCTACTTTCCTAAGGAATCTGGCGTTAATGTGATTGCAGAGCCTGGATTTTACTACGTTTCATCTGCATTTACACTAGCAGTTAACATCATTGCAAAGAAGACTGTTGAGTATGATAAACTTCTTCCTTCTGGAGGTAAGGGTCGTACTTATCTTTTACATGTTATGAATCAGTACAGATAACTGCCCACTTCTTTTAGTCAGGATGGACTAGTTTGTCTCGGCATATATTTAATACATTCCCTTATGCTTGCGTTGTAATACATCTCTTGGGTTCTGACCATATGTTATCTGTGTATCTCACTGTCTTTGTTAAATTTATGCAGCACTTGTTGTTTCCTTACTAGGTTTGACTTCTCAATGGTTAAAGCTATATTGGGTGCTTTACAGAAGGTGTATTAGAAGGTTCTGTATTAGAAGAACACAAAAAAACGTATCATAGAGCTAGCTGCTTCTCTGCTAAAGCAGAAGTTGGGTTTATATTCTTAACCGTGATTATTACTGGAAGTATTAATTTTATTAAGCCTCACACTTAATGTTACAACTGAATTTATAATCTGGTCTTATACAGATTACTCTGCTCGTAATTCTCCCATTCCACTATGTATGGAACCCACTTGTCAGGAGAAAGCAGTTGACTTAAGTTAGATTGCACAAGGACTACTTACGACAAAAAATGCATGCAAGACAACTTCTTTTTTTACTTCCAGTGGAGCAAACCAGGAATGATGATGAACCAGTATTTACATATTACATAAATGATGGTGTTTATGGTTCTTTTGCAAGCAAATTGTCTGAGAAACTGAATACTATCCCAGAGGTTCACAAGGTGAGTCCTTCTATGTTCTTCAGTGATAGTCCTTGTTATCCTTATGTGTTTTATATATATTTAACACCTCATAGGTATAGAATTATACATGATGTATAAAATCATCCTTATATATATTTGAAAATGTTCTTCTTTAATAAACTAAAGCCTGAATTACCTGGATCATTTCCATCTAGAAATACAAGGAAGATGAGCCTCTGTTCGCAAGCAGCCTTTGGGGTCCATCCTGTGATGAGCTTGATCAAATTGTGGAAAACTGTCTTCTTCCGGAGTTGAGCGTTGGAGATTGGCTGATCTTTGATAATATGGGTTCTGGTACCTTAGGTGAACAGTCTACCTTTAACGACTATCAGAGGCCACTGATTTACTACATGATGTCTTTCAGTGACTGGTAAGAAAAGTCTCTTGATAGTGACAAGGTTGTTTTCACTTCCTTCAAGAGTGTACGCTTACAGCCAAATATAAATTACATTTGATGGCAAATACAGGAAGATGCAACTGAGCACAAGAGTGTGCCTTTTCAGCTTGGTTTCTTTTTACTGTTCTGTCTGCCTTTGCTAAGACTAAACTGAGAGCTGTGATAAAATGCCTGCTTCGCTTTAGGGTTGACAAAAGAAAGCAAAATACCCAGTGTGGACTGAGTTAGTGGTAGTTGTTGCCGAGTAATAGCTTTGTAATGCTTGACACCAGCTGTTGAGGTTTCCTAATACCAGTAATTGCAACTTGTGTACAATGTTAGCACCGGCATTGTAGGCAGGAAGGCTGTTGTGGGTGATGGTGAGAGTCAGGTAACCTGTTCCAATACCGAGGTAGCAGGGCCCTGCGCTTCTGCCAGTGGAGAGTCACGGCCTCTCTGTGCCTGCCGAGCACTTGCAGAGCTGATTCTTCCTTATCCAGGGGCAGCAGACCTCAAATGCTGCACTCAAGGCTGCTTTCTGATGTGAAATTGTATGCAAAATCACTTTATTGCAACTCTCATCCTTTTTCTGCTGCAGGGATGAGATGCAAGATGCTGGAATTGCTTCAGACACATTGATGAAGAACTTCTTCTTTGTGCCTTCTTGCATTCAGCTGAGTCCAGAAGACCGCTTTTCCACTGCAGCTTAAACAGGCATTAACGCTTCATTTAGACCTGCAGTTGCAAGTCTGTAGTTTGTCTGGTCAACATTCCAGTGTGGAAGAAATGGAACAATCTTGAATTCAATTCATTCTCTTCAAAACTTGAAAAAAATAGTAATAGCTAATGGGGACCAGGCAAAACAAGCTACAGCTACAATTCACTGGGGGGTGGGAGGGTTAGATAATGGCGTCCAAATTTAAAATCAAGTTCATTCAACCCCTGAGCGTTTAAATATGCAACAAAATGGATGACTTAGTGGAGATGGAAACCCATCACTTGGGTTCTTCAACAGTTTACATACAAGTACACAGTTTTTATACTAAGGATTCCTGTTAGAACAGTCTTGTAAAGTTATTGTCTTTTGCCCAGATATATCAAATGTCAGTGGAAGACCAGTGTGACTTCATTAGATGTTTAGTGTATTTAGAATGTGTAAATTTGTGCTTTGAACTGTAGTTTAATAAATGTAAAATTGCATCATAGTATTTGTTGTATTTGACCCTTGATGTATCCCTTGTATGATTGCAATAAAACTTTGTGTAGATTTTACTGTTTTTCAGGCTAACTTTGGGAGGGGCTAGGCAGAAGAGGTAGCTATAAAATAGATGTATACAGGATTGTTTTGAGAAGCCTTCTTTTCTCTAGCCCATTATTTCAGCTTTGTATTAAACCATAAATAATTTAAGCTTGATAAACCCTTGTGAAGTGAAAGTCATAAGTTCCTGGAAGGCCAAAATGCAATCTGTGGTGGATTGTTTTGGGTTTGTGTTTTTTTTTTTTTGAGTATGACCTTAGATTCAGTTCTTAACATCAAACAGCAAACCTGCAATAGATACAGCTGTACCTAGAGAGAGGGAGTCTTGTATCTAGTGTGCGTGTAGTGCCCGCAGGGCAGCCCGTGTTGGTCCAGCTCTGCAAGCTGTCACAGAACCTTGAGCTCTTTTGTTTTTTTTTTTTAATGGTGTTTATTGCAGAGTCTAACTTCTGACTTCAGCTAGCTCTGTATAGTGCTGACTCTGAAGAGAAGGGCTACACGAGTCTTCAGAAACCTCAACGCTCTCTTGCGCTGGACTTCAATTACATCCACAAAGTGAAGGTAAAGCACACTACTAGAAGTACATACGCCAACTGCATCCAGTAACTGGAACTGTGAAACCACTCAGAGGATTTCTTTATTATGTTACTGGAGCCTCTTTATTTCTTCAAGGTTCTTTCAC
Source organism: Nipponia nippon (assembly GCF_047370975.1). Classification (NCBI taxonomy): domain Eukaryota; kingdom Metazoa; phylum Chordata; class Aves; order Pelecaniformes; family Threskiornithidae; genus Nipponia; species Nipponia nippon. The sequence continues at coordinate 22,713,958 of NW_028262290.1, forward strand.
TTTCTCATTTTAACTTCCCCTCCTGGAAAACTTGGGGGGTAGGAGAAGAAGGGGTGTCAGGGCTTTCAAATGGTGCATTCAGTTCTGGATCCTGCAGTCAAAGAGGACTTTTTTTAACCCTTTAGTTGGAGGTAAAATTTCTACCTTTTGGTTGCAAGTGTATTTTGCATGAGTGCCAGCTGGTAGGAAATCTTTAACTTCTGGCTCTGTAAAGCAAAGATTTCATAAAACTTGATGAACTTTTTACTTTAAGGAGAATTCTCAATTTGAACTCAACTTGTCAGAACAGTTTTACAGGCCAGCTAAGAGAGGTACAAAATGGCTTATGTTTTGAAGATACAATCTAAGAAATATTTATTACTGGAATTAAATGTGGAAGTAGGAAAGGGCGTAAATAATGATAGTGGGAAAGCTGTTTTGTTTTTAAACCTAAAGTTACTAGCCATCCCCATGTTTCAAGAAGTGACATGCACTTCAGTCTACCTATTGAAGTTCTCTAGACAAAACAGACCGCTGATGATTTTTGACTAAATAAAAATGAACAATTGCCTAAGATAATTTAACAGGATTCTGTTACGCAGTCTTAAGCAGTGTTGTTTTATGTTAACTTACAGATCAGTTGAAAAAAATCCTCTACAAATAACAGTGGTCAGAGCAGATACAGTCGTTGTACTTGAAGACAGTTTGCCATTAAAAACAACCTGGAGTTTGAACACAGTATGTATTTCAATTTGATTTGCTAAGTGTTACTACTTATATTGTAATCACAATTCAGATTTTCACTCAAAATACAAAAGCTGAATGGTTTCTATATAGTATTTGGAACTAACGTAGCTGTGTCGTGCTCAATATACCTCTGCAATTCCTCGTGTTGGCCGAGGCCGCTGCTTGTGCAGCCCTGCTGGTACGGCTAGCTGCAGGAGCTGGAATTTCAATACTGGTATATGCAAACTGTTTCAGTGTAAAATATAATTACTCATGGTGCATGCCAAACAGATCCCACCTGCTTTGGCCTGAAGTACTTCCCTGATCTAGCCCTTCATTTCCCAAGGAAGATCCAGGGCCGCAACCTGAGACACTGCTCCATTACTAGTGGTGCCAATTACTCCTCAGGAATGGGAGAGAACGGTTCTACCTTTTCCTTGTGCATCTAAGCAGCTGCGCAACTGGCTTACATTGGCTCAAAATAAAAGTTGGTGCCCTTGGATCCACCACTGGATGTGTTGCCGCTTCATCTATACTCTTCATTGCTGGGGGTGGTGGAATAGTCTGTTAATGCGTTTCATAGTGAGCTTATAGTATCGTTTAGATTGGACAAGACCCTTGAGATCATGAAGTCCAACCATAAATCTAATGCTGCCAAGTCCACCATTAAACTGTCTCCCGAAGTGCCGTGTTTACCTGTCTTTTTAAATACCTCCAGGGATGGAGACTCGGCTACGGCCCTGAGCAGCCTGTTCCAGTGCCTGACTGCCCTTTTGGTGAAGAAGTTTTTCCTCCCCTGGCGCAGCTTGAGGACATTTCCTCTTGTCCTATTGTTTATACAGGTTTGAACCCTGCTTTTAAAAAAAAAAAAAAAAACACTCGAAAATCCAAAACTAAAGAGAAGCAGATGCTTTAAAAGGTAGAGCGTGCAGTGAAAAAACAGGTTTGTAGTTGTCCCTACCTCTTGGAAATAAACCCTGCTTGTAGTCCCCGATAGCTGGGTAATGGCCGTGCTCTCTGCTTCATCTTGCTGATCAGCTTTGTTCTGGCTGCCGCACAGACCATGGGGGGCTGCACCTTCGCTCTCCTGGTGCGAGGAGCGGTGTGGTGGTACTCTCAGGGCAGAGGCTGAAAAGCAAACGCAGCCCCGAAGCAAGAGAAGCTTCCCTCCGCCGCAGCAAGGCCCTGGTGCTGCTGCTCAAAGGAGGCCTCGGCAGTCCTCTGCCCATCCCCTGAGGGGCTGCCCTGGGTGCCGGCTCTGCCAGCTGCCTGCCCGACCTCGCAAGGAGCCGGGAGAAGAAATAGGATGAAGTAAAGATGGTTTGTCTTAGCTGGTCTGACGGCAACTGAAGGAGAAAGTAATTTCTGTGACTGCTGCTGTCCTCCAGTTCATCCACTGCAGGAAAGCGGTAGATGATATACATTTAATTTTTCCGTACAACGGAAGCACTATGCTGACTGTGGGCTTCTTGCTCATTCTCTGAACTCTTATTTCCTCCCTTTATTAAAATTCAAAATTTCAAGTATGCCCTGAGAGCCTGGCGAACACAGGAGCCTGTCTGCTCTGCAGACCTGGGGCTGGGGGGAGCGGTGAGAGTGGGGCAGCCTCCCCTTGCCACAGTCCCTATCCTTGGAACAGCGAGCTTTCTCTCACTTTATATTTTAACCTCTTTGCAACTGCATAGCCTTTAATCTGAATTAGGGGCACTGCTAGGATTACCCCGGCAGCTGCAGAGGACAAAGCTAACTGTGCTTGTAGCCTGAGTCAGAAAAGAGAAGCTTTCGGGGCGGTGGCAGCAGGAGGTGGCTCCCCCTGCCTTCAGCCCCACCGGCTGCTTCTCATCATCCCTGCACCGACAGCCAGCAGCCGCCGGTTACAGGTAGGTCTTTCCCCAAAGACGGTATGTTGCCATTCCCATAAGTTCTGTTGAATATAATACTGTATTTTAATGTTCTCTGAAACGGTGCAGTAGTGCAGACCACAACCTCCGCCAAACGTGCATCGTGTCACGACACATGTCCTACTGTACTGCTTCAATGTAGGGCAGATACTTGGTATCAGTCAAAAATGGGAGGGAAAACTATTTCAGGCCCTAGAATTTATAGTTTGATTTAGCAAGTGCCTGCATGATTTTAGATCCTGATTATGTATTTCACTGAACTACACAGTCTCTGAACATGACCCTTCTGCATACCGTTCAGAAAAACACTCGGGTATTTGTGTCACAAATTTATTGCGCTTCTCAAATGGAAATACCTGCTGTTAAGGTGGTGGTGAAGCAGAGGGGAGCTGATGTTTCAGCTCTCTGCAGCAGCAACACAGCCTGAGGTCAGTGGTGCATGGGTTGCCGTGGCCAGCGAGCGAATGGAGGCGGCAAACGGCTGAGCTGGGCAGCAGCGGTTCGTGTTCAGCAGAAGCGATAGGCTCCAGCGCTGTGCTCCGACATCCTCCTCCCATAACTCCCCTTTAAAGAAAATAAAAATATCCTACTGTAGAATCATAGAATCGTTAAGGTTGGAAAGGACCTCTGGGATCATCGAGTCCAACCGTTAACCTCACTGCCTGATCCACCTCTAAACCATGTCCCTAAGCACCACATCCACACGTTTTTTGAATACTTCTAGGGACTGTGGTTGCACCACTTCCCTGGGCAGTCTGTCCATGAAGAAATTTTTCCTAATACCCAACCTAAACTTCCCCTGGCGCAGCTTGAGGCTGTTTCCTCTCATCCTATCGCTTGTTACTAGGGAGAAGAGACCGACCCCCACCTCGCTACAGCCTCCTTTCAGGTAGTTGTAGAGAGCAATCAGGTCTCCCCTCAGCCTCCTCTTCTCCAGGCTAAACAACCCCAGCTCCCTCAGCGGCTCCTCATAAGACTTGTGCTCCAGACCCTTCCCCAGCTTTGTTGCCCTTCTCTGGACACGCTCCAGCACCTCCATGTCCTTCTGGTAGCGAGGGGCCCAAAACTGGACACAGTGCTCGAGGTGCGGCCTCACCTCGAATTGCTGCCGCTTAGAAGCAGCATCTGAAAGAGCGGCCCTGGGGCCTCGGGGCCAACCGCCGCCGCCTGCACCCGGTTTTTCAGCCCGAAGATGGAGCTGTGGCAGCCGCCGGCCGCCTCCCGCCGCGGGCGGCAGCGGCCAGCAGGGAGCTCCACCCGCCCGGCAGCCGCCGGCGCCCGGCCCGGGGCCAAGGGAAGGCTCCCCCGCCGCTCCGCCCCGGGCCGCCCTTCCCGCCCGCTCCCGGCCCCCCCGGGCGGCGGCGGCCAGGCCGGCGCAGCCGTGTCGGCGGGCGGGGGCCCGCCAGGGCCGCCCGGGAGTCACGGCCGCCGGCTCGCAGGCAGGCAGCCTCCACGGAGCGCTTTAGCCCCTGGAAGCTCAGGCGGGGGAGCGGGCTGGGTCTGCCCGGAGCGCCACGGGCCGCCCGGCCGGGCCGCCGGCCTCCGTCCCGGGGGGGTTTCCAGCCCCAGCGGGACGAAGCCCCGGGCAGCCGGGTCTCACCCGACGGCCGGCCCTGCCCGGAGCCGGCGGCTGGACCGGAGACCTCCCGGGGCCTCTTCCCCAGGGAATTACCCTGCGGCCCCGCCGCGCCGGCTCACGAGCCCTCGTCTCCGCCTGCGCCGTGCCGCCGCCCTGCCCAGCGGTGCCGGCGCTCCCGGCTGCGGCCATTTCCCTTCCCGGGTGTCCCCGGCTCCAGCGCCTCCGGTTCCCCGTAGGGACGGGGCCTGGCCTACCCGCGCTGGTACCGGCCGCAGGGCGGGGTGGGAGACGGACTCCGGGACGCGGGACCGGGGGCCTCGGCCTCCCACACGCGCAGGGACCTTCCCGTTGAAAGTTTCCATTCCAACAAATGGCTACTGTTTTCCAACAACAGCCGCCGCAGCAGCAAGCTCCCAGCCAGCTCTGCGTCCCGAAGCGCGTGGCCCCGGGGCGCCGGCGCCGTGGGGCAGGCGGAGGAGCGACGACGCCTCCTTCCCGCTCCGTTCCTGACGCCGGGGCGCTCGCAGCCGCCCGCTCCGCCGCCGCGGTCGCCATCCTGCAGGCCAGCGGGCCCGTGGCGAGCGGCCCTGCGTGGCGTCAAGGCCGGTGCTCCGGGCCTGGGCTGGCAGCACCTGCAGCGCGGGCGCAGCGCTGCCGGCGACGCGCTTCGCGTCCATCCCGCAGGACAGGGACTGGGACGCGCCGGCCACCGCACCCGCGTCCCTGCTGCCGCACCCCTCCGCCGGCTGCACCCCGATGAGTGACCGCAGCTGGGGGGCGGCGGGGACAAGAAGGAAAGGCGTCCCTCAGCACCCGCATAGTGAGGGACGGTTTTTTCCCCAGGCTGTGAGGCGACGGAGGCGGCCGCCATGGCGTTCGAAGGCTGCATCGTCCCCCGCGCTCCCCCCGGGCTCAGGTTCCCCTTCTCTCCCCTCCGGAGCCGCTGGCGGGCGTGCAGGCAGCCGCTGCCAGGCCCGGCCCTGCCCGCGTGGCAGGCACGGGCGCCCGCGCAGCCATCCCTGCCGGCCCTGTGGAGCCAGCGGCAGCCGGGCCTCACCTCCCGTAACCCCACCAACCTCAATCAGCGCAGCTGAAATTTTCCACTTGAGACACATGCGAGACCAGAATAGATTTCCAGGGTGGGTTTTTTTTTCTTTTCCGGGCTAGCTAGAGGAAGGCCAGACAATGCTTTGCAATGTTCGCCTTTAAAACATCCTCCAGATGGCTTTCGGGAGTCCCCATTGCACAGGCAGCCCTACAGGGGAAAGCCCCTCGGGCTGGGGCCAGCGGCACGGCCGGCCGCTGCTCCCCCGGAACTCCCAGCCCTCCGTCCCTCGGGGCCGGTGAGCCGAGTCCCGCCGAGCCACAGCGCAGTTTTTCCACAGTGCTGCTGCTGGGGCCGGGTGGGATCCTGCGAGGGCGTGGGCGGGCGGAGGAGGGCTGGGCTGCCACAGACAGGGGGAAAGGCAAGAACAGGAGAGGGATTCCCAGCTTCAGCTCAGCTCCCAAAGCGGCATTTTATTTGGTGGCTTGTGAAAAAAATCCGCAGAGCAAAGCTGGTTTAGCTTAGCGCATTTTGGCACGCTGTTCCTCTGCTCCTGCCAAATCCATTTTGCAATCTCCCTGGAGCGGGGGCTCTCCCGTCGCCTGCGCTGCTGCAGGGCTGGGCCCTCGCTCCAGCGGCAGCGGGCAGCCCGCAGCCCCGGCCCCGCTGCGCCCCGGCCCCGCTGCTCCCACAGCATGCGCCCGTCCGCACCCGCCGCCACGAGCTGCTGGTGCCCTGCCTGCACGGCCGGGGCGCAGCTGCTGTCCCCCGAGCCCAAGGCCTCGAAGGATGCCACCTGCTCGGGCGTTTCTGTGGGGTTCAACCACCTCAAACCTCCAACGAGGCTGCTGGCGAGCTCAGAGGAGTCATCCGCAGCCCGGCCATTAAAGGGCAGGCACATAAAGACCAACTGTGCCCTTGCTGCCCGTGCACAGGTCTGGCTCCAGATCTCAGTGCTCAGGACTGGATCCGCCGGTGCCGCTCAGCTGCCTGCAGGCACCTGGGGCCGCAGCGCCGGGAACCAGCCCTGCACGGCCACACAAAGCCGCTCTGGCCCGAGCAGTCACTGCCAACCATGAGGCACCCCCCTTGTTCAGAGCGGGGGGCCTCTTTGACATCAAACCTGCAGACTGGTGGTGTTGGACGCAGCTCGAGCAGGATCGAACTCCGGCCGCGGTGCAAATCCCAGGAGCGGGGTTTCAGATAAGGCGTGCAATGGAAGGGTGAAGTCGAGGACAGGCGCCATGACATATAAAGCAGCCTGGTCTGGAATAAGCCAAGCTCAAACTAGCTGAAGGCCCTGACAGCAAGTCAGAAGGCATTGTTTCAGCATTAAGGAGATATTGTTAATTTTTTTTCTAAGAAATTCAGCTTCTGCGCTAGGCTCTCTTGCCCAGTTGAGCAAACTGATAAAAGCAAGCAGCGGAACTGCAATGCTCCAGATGAAAGCCTAGTGTTTGCCTTGGTACCTAGTTCATAATTCATGTAGTTTCTATGCTATCTATAAATCGCAGGACAGGATGAGCAGAGACAGGCCTATTAAATGATTCTAGCTTTTGTGGTTTTTTTTTTAAAATCCGTAATCATGGGGTTTCACAATGGATTTCCAAAAGGCCCTTTTGCCGTGGTTCACAGGCTGTCCTCTGCCTGCGGAGAAACAGCAGAGGAGGGTGACGTGGTGGTTTGCCCGTCTCCCTCAGGCCCCTCCGGAGCTGCCACGAGTTGTGGATGAGTCACCGCATCTGCAGGCGCTCCCGAAGGACGATGGACGCAGCCACCGAGCCGTCGCTCCCTGCAGCTGCTGTCGCTGGTTTCAGCCCACAGCAGAGACTTCTCCCACCCGGAGCGGAGAGGAGCTGCCCAACGCTCCCCGTCACCCTGGCAGAATGCGGGGCCGCTCTTGGCGGCGGGCGCCCAGGGAGCAGGGCCAGCCCCGGGGAAGGGGCGGACACCTCCAGCCTGCTCTGCGGCCGCTCCTGTTTGATCAGGGCTGAACCAAAGCGTGTTTGGGAGCGTGCAAAGGGAGCGTGTCCTCAGCCTGGCAGAGCAAGTCCTGCAGAGGGGCTTACACCCACAGCAGGTACCACAGGCGTCTGGGACAGCCACATCCTAGACCACAATTTAAAAAAAAAAAAAAAGGCTATAGGATATGAGTGTAGGAGAAGGTGCTGGTGCTCCAGGCAGGTGGCTGGCACTCCATGGGAGTACTCAGCTCCTCCCGTCACAGGGCAGCTGCAGGGCGCACGGTCCTTCCAGGGCTTGGAGTCTGACTTGGCTCGCCTTCTTGAAGCCAGAGAGGAAACCGGGGGGGGAAAAAGCCTTTGATAAAGTGCTGGGGACAATGGTCTGTGAGCATTTTCTTTAACAAAACACCTGCACCATTTCCAGCACTTGCAAGCAAACCAAAATCTAAGGTCGATTGCATTTTAGTACTCGCAGGGAAGGCAAAGTCATGTTTAAAAACCTGTCTAAACCTTTTCATTCACATCTGCCTTCATGTGTGCCTAAAGCACGGGCAATCCCCTGCTCACTCTGAGTAAAAGGAAATTCCACAGAGTTCTGTTTATTTTGGTGTGCTGCTCTCAAGGAACCCCCCTCCTCGGTGGGTGTAAAACAGGAAAATGTCACCTTAAACCAGAAGTCAAACCCAATATTAAAAGAGTGGCAACAAGATCCAAGTCAGGTCTGAGGATGGGTTTGTTTCCCCCTGACTTGGGCTTGCTCCAGGATACCATAGTCCGTCAGCTCACCTCCTCCATCACCCAGGCAGCTCAGAAAGGCAATGCTGACCCTGCGCAGCCCGAGACCGTGCAGCATAGCCTGGCGAGCAGGGCAAGGAGGCTGGCATCCACCTGAGCCGCTTCCACACAGGAGACAGCCGGGGAGAGGACGTGAAGAGAAGCCCCTTGCTTGCACCGGCCTCCCCCGAGGTGAGGGCTGATGGTTGACTTGCCACAGAGCAGCTGGGCGGTCGCCAGGACGGGATGGTACGCCCTGCGGCTGCAGCTCGGCCGAGCTCCAAGCAGCACCTCGCCAGACATGGGGATTAGCCTAACAAGCCGCCTTGGGAAGAGACACCGAGACAGGCTGTGCTTTCCTCTTCTCCCTGCCCGAACAAAACGGCCTGTGCAACATGAGCGCTTCCCGCTTGGGACCCACGTAACCAGAGCACACGCGGCCCCCGCAACCTTTCACCTACTAAACTCTGTTTACATATTTCACTCCTCGCTTTTTTCCCCCGCTGCAAACCAGTACCTTTGTGTGTGTGTGTGTGTGCGCGCGCGCGCGGGCATTGCACTTGGCAGGACCACATGGTGTTTTCCTGACATATATTTGAGGCCAGACATGTAATTGTACTGCTGAGAGATTTAAGATAAGAAAACCTTTCCAGGACATTTAAGCTGTATAAATAATCATAATAAAAGGCCTTTATAAATCTGTATGTTTAGTTCTGACAAGCTCCTTGCTATTCTACTCAGTACGAAATATAGACAGATTGTGACTTCAGAACTTCCTCAGTAAATAAACCAGCAAATGAGTAAGATAAATGGACAGATCTAGAGAAACAAATCCTTCTTAAAACTCCACTTAAACACATTTTTATTTTATGGCAACAATCAGTACTTAGAAATGGTTTTAACAGGGAAAAGGTCTTGCCCTGATGTACTAAAATGAGCAAAGAATTATGGCTGGGATTTTCGAATCTGCCTAAGGGATTCAAGTCTCCAACTAAACCAAACAAAGTGAGCATCCAAATCCTACAAGCAGCCTTGAAAATCTTCCTATCCATGTATGCAGGGCCGTGCATATAAAGGTATATAGAGTTGCATGAATGAAAGACTTAATATTTCTTTCACCCAAGCAATTATTTCAAGGGATTCTGAGTATATAAATAGATAAAAACGAACTCCAGTGAGTTGCGGTATTTGAAAGAGCGCTTGGTTGGTCTGTCATATGATCTAATCAATATTCATTGTTTATTTAATGAGAGTAAATTTGACCCAAAAGTTCCTAAAGCCTCGAACTCTCCAACACCCACTGCCAGCAGGATTATTTAAGGGCATTCACCCGGAGTTGCCAAATAGCCCTGCAGTAACCAAACAAACCCACGCACCATTTGAGTTTGGGCTGGCCAGCCCCTGTGCTATTAATAGTCATCCCGAAGAGGGGAGGGGGGCCTGTGCATGTAGGGCCACACACAGGTCTGCTCCTAAAAAACGCGGCTTTGCTGTATCGTCTGTGTCACCCTCATTTGGATCCATAAAGCTTCCTTCAGCATGGGTTGCTACACTGTTTCTTTAGAAACAGGTGCTTTCCAGACACAGTCTTATGTTACATATACATACCTTAGTGTCTCAGCTTTGCCTTCCGTAGGTATGCTGACCAGGATGGTATAGCACTGATTTCTCTACAACTGCAAGCATTCACAACACCTCTAGTTGCTCTTATGTGAAATCTGAGCTTTTAATTCAACTGCACGTAAGGAAACAGATCCAAACTGTGACAGACTGACGATATGTGACAACGCAGCTCACGTAGGGCAGAAAATACGGGGGTGGACAAGAAGGGGGTGTCACACCAGCTTTAGGCGTTCCTAGGACTTCTCCAGAACAAAGAAGTCCTGGGAACCTGAAGTCCTTTGCCTGACTGAGAAGCAGGCAAAGCTTTCTGGAGAACTGTTATGGACGTTACCTGCTCCAGAGAACTATACATTACAGCTTACAACATACACGGTCTCATGAGGTTGACCTGGATTTGAGGTTAACATCAAAGCTTCCTGAGGACGAAGGAAGCCAACGGGCTTCCACCTTCCTCCTTTTGTCTGTAGTCATGTCCCAGCACTGGTCCCGGGCAGCGCTCATTGATCGTGAACAGGACCCAGGAGGATGACATCCACTGCCTGTGCATCCAGCTTCGTGCAGCGGAAGGCTGAATACACCAGCAGAATAAAAGTGTGGAAAATGTGAGCCACCTTATCTGACAAAGCCTTTTGTGGGCACAAGAACCCCCCCAACCCTCACTCACCGCATTCTCTTCCACCCACACTCACATCGATGCTGGAAATGTCCTTTTTTGGAAGGGCTCTGAAGATGGTTCCTGGTAAGCGCGTGATCCTGACCGTGCAGAGCGGGAGGTAGCTGTTTTCTGATAGTGAAAACTGTTCCAGCTGCAAAACAAACACATGTATAAACACAGGCGTTACAACACCAATGTTTCTTTTACAGCTGGTGCCATCAAATAAATGAAGATGGTCTTCGGGAGTGCTTCTCGAAACCAACAACTAGATGCCAGCTTTCTTCTGGTAGAGATCTCTCTTTCATATTCTGCCTTTCAGTCCTTGCTCAAAACAGTTCCCCTGCCCTGGGATCAGCAACTGCAGAATCACACCCTCTTTCTTTCTGCCCAATATCTGCATTTTCAGTCCCTAAACAAAGGGAGATGAAATAGTATTTTGCAAGAATCATTTTGTCCTGCCATTACTGCAAACCAGACAGTTACTTTTCAACAGCACCCGTGAAAAGGCTTCATGGAAGTTCATGCTGAAAATGAATGTGTCAGTCAAGCTTCAGTCATTCCTCTTGGTGTAGAAAGAGAGCTTACCTGCAAAACCCACCTCAAGTTAACTCAGCAACAGCAAAATACTAGAAAAATGTTGAAAGCAAAAGAAAAAAAACATTTTACAAAACCAAACATTTCTGCAAGTAGTGAGAAATGAATGTCAATTCTCTCATGGGAGAACAGAGCTAGTTATATGCAAGCCTTCTCCTGACTTTTTTTATTATTTTTGAACACAAGCTATGCTTCTGAATCATCTCTGAAAACCACAGGGATCACACGGCCTTTGACCCCAGTCTTACGGCTACACCCAAAGAGACAGACCCAGGGGCCTAAGAAGAGATTCACAGTGGACAAGTACGTTTCTAAAAACCCAGCAGAACAGAGCCACTGCCCCTCAGCAGAGCAAACCTCCGAGAGACGGTGACAGCCAGCTGCCATGCTGCGCACCATGGCGAGGGGGAATGGGGGAAAATGGAAGCTTCTGACACAGGATAGAGGCAGCCAAGCTGCTCCCTGGGGCAGCTGCTCTGGGAGAGCCTGGCTCCCTACAGGCTCTGAAACTGTCCTCTACCTGCCCCATCTCAATAGCTACAGTATCCCTTCTCCACTTCCTTTGTGCCCTTGCAAGATCCTCGGGCTTCCTCAACTTTGGTAAATGGCTCTTTTTCAAACTGGCAACCCGTCACAAGTGGAGTCCCCCAGAGATCGATATTGGGCCCAATGCGATTCAATATCTTCATAAGCGATCTGGATAACGGAATCAAGTGTAGCCTGATGAAGTTTGCAGATGACACAAAACTGAGTGGGGAAGTAGACACTCTGGAAGGGAGAGCCACCCTGCAGGAAGATCTGGACAGGCTGGAAGAGTGGGCTAACATGAACCTTATAGTTTAACAAGGACAAGTGCAAGGTCTCGCACCTGGGAAAACATAATCCAGGAGTGCAGCTCAGACTGGGATCCACCTGGCTGGAGAGCAGCTCTGTGGAAAGGGACCTGGGGGTCCTGGTGGACGGGAAGCTCAACATGAGTGAACAGTGTGCTGCTGCGGCCGAGAAGGCCAATAGGATGCTGGGCTGCATCAACAAGGGCATCACCAGCAGAGCTAAAGAAGTCATTATCCCACTCTACTCGGCGCTTGTCAGGCCACACCTGGAATACTGTGCTCAGTTCTGGTCCCCGTTATACAAAAAAGATGTGAACAGGCTGGAGGGGGTCCAGAGAAGGGCCACCAAGAGGATCAAGGGTCTGGGAAGCCTCCCGTGTGAGGATAGGCTGAGAGAGCTGAGCTTGTTCAGCCTTGAGAACAGGAGGCTTAGAGGTGATCTCGTCAGCTTGTACCAGTACTTCAAGAGTGGCTACAAAGAAGATGGAGACTCCCTTTTTACAAGGAGTCACATGGTGAGGACAGGGGGTAATGGGTACAAGTTACCCCAGGGAGATTCTGATTGGACACAAGACGTAAATTTTTCACAGTGAGAACAGTCAGCCATTGGAATAATCTCCCCAGGGAGGTGGTTGACTCTGCTGCGCTGAACACGTTTAAGACTCAGCTGGACATGGTGCTGGGCCATCTCATCTAGGCTGTGCTCTTGCCTAGAAAGGTTGGACCAGATGATCCTTGAGGTCCCTTCCAACCTGGTATTCTGTGATTCTATGAACTTCTCCTAAATTTGTGTCCCCATCACATTATCTCCTCTCTTCCCGCAGTTCTAACCCAAGTCTCTGGGCAGCAAAGGCCAGTCTGTGCTGTGTCCAAGTTGCAGCCGTGCATGCGAATGCCTGCATGCCCAGCAGCCAGCAAACAGGGAGGCCCAAGCTGGCTTGGTCTGTCCCTCCACGAAACTCTCCTCTGCCCAGCTGATGCTTCTCCTTGGCCTTGTAGGCACTCATGGTGGGATCCACCTCACCTCACTCCACCTGCTTCATAGATTCACCCACCTGCAACTGCTGCCCGGGCTCCCGTTATCGGCACGGGAGACGGAGTCAACAGAGCTCAGAGTGCAATTCATCCCACATCAGGGAAAAATGAAACATGCCTGAAGCCTGTGGTTTATATTTACTAGCACGCCACTGACTATAAAAAGCTATAAAAACAGATGCTTGTGTTATAAGCACCTAATCTTAGATGAACTCCACCCATAGTGACTCTGGGTACGTTTATATTCACTTTGCTTTTTGAACCTGAGAACAACCTTGGGCCCAGGGCCAAACGGTGCAAACTGGCTCACTTCCCAGCTGCTCACAAGGGTCCTCTGGAGCAGATGATTTGCACCCACGGAAAAGATGAATGAGAGCGTGCCAGCGCACTCCCCAACCCCCCGGGCCTCCTCGGCCTCCCGTGCCAGCGCACTCACTAACACTGGCCACGCTCCACAGCCCTCCGTGGCTGTTTTGCAACAGACATGCCTACACATCTACACCCTTCCAGGCATTGACCTCATCCACCATCCCTTCTTCCCGCCATGGAGAGGAGACTTTGGACCAGGGAGACAGCAGTCACAGGCGGGTTCAGATTGATGAGGTCTTTACAAGGCTGCCTGACAGCCCATTAACTCTGGCACATCGCTCACTGGGTCCCCATCTCAATGGACTGGAGAATCGCCAATCTGCACTACCAGAACCTATCGGTAAAGCATGCCCTGTCTACTATGGACAAGCCAGTGCCCTCCTCTTCTAGAAGAGCTTCCATGAGGTCAGGGTGCCACTCTGCACATCATCTCAAACAGGGCCCACACGGTCCCTCTCCTTGTTACTGTGGCTCCTGCAGAGTGAACATCTGTGGGACCAAGGTGCAGCATGTCTCCAAGGACGAGCTGCGGGACAGAGGTGACTCTCTCCAACAGTGAGCTGCAAGACCAAAGTGTGTATCTCCCATGGGGAGCTGCGGGAACGAGGTGCATGTCCCCAAAATTGAGCTGCAAGAGCAAAGTGAGCCACACAGAGGAGAATTCAGGGAGCGGTGAGATGCCAGCACCCTGCTGCTGTGCAGGTGGTTGGGACAGGTTGCATGCTGCATAACCTGCACAATCTCCAGCTAAACCGCTCCACAGGGATCTGCAAAGTCCAAGGGTTTGGCACACCTGATGAAAATCTTTGGGCAAATTTTTCTGGTCATGTGGGCAACCTCACTGACAGGCATTCCCTCCCTGTGGTCTCTGACAAAGCCAACACCATCTCTGCACATTGTGCATTTGGAGAGTAACAGGGAGCTCCTCTGCAGCCCCTCGCGTAGGTTCGAGGTCACAGTGAAGATACTTGCACTGAGCATCACCAAAGCTGGCTTTTGTTTTAAAAATTTAAAGTAGTATTGCTCAATCCTTACTGAGCAAGAGACTATCTGAGCCGCAAAGCTCTGACTCTTATGATGTCTCTTTAAATGAAACACAAGGCCTTCATCTCCACAGGTCCCTCAACTGTGCCCTCTGCCCTTAGTTCCTGTGACATCTTAAGGGGAATAAAAAAGAAATAAATTACTAATAGCAAGCAGATTGATCAACAGCATGCCAGTGGTGTGTTTTGTACCATGACGCCAGGGGCGTGGTACGTGAGCCAGGCATTCGGCAAGAGACAGCAGGGGGATATGGGAGAGCTCGAGGCCTGCCGACACACACGGGAGGAGTGTATGGGGTGCGGGGAGCCAAACTGGATGCCATTTAGTCTGTATGTAGGACATGCTACCTGCATTTTTGCACCTGCATTTTCCTATCCAGAGACTATTTGCTTGCTTGAATATAAACTAACAGGTATGCAGTGGGGGGGGAGGGGGGTGTCAAGTATTAGCATCAACAAATTAACACTGCAGGAGCTATTAACATCTCTATCTCATCTGTCATATGGGGCTGAAACTAGTCAATAGTTCAAAAATTATTAAAGATAGATAGGTTTAAAGAAAAGAAGGACCTTTGTTCACGAGTTCTATGAAAATACCTATAATAGGAGGCGTAGAAGTGCTGTTACCTGTGTTAGGAGGAAAGGCAAAGCTGTCCCTGCTGATTTCTATACTGTATTGATATGTCACACGAGATGCCCCAGCCACACCACCATCTCACCTCCTTCATACCTCCAGGATTTAGCCCATCAGAGGGACTCTTGAAATGCAGCAGCCATTAAGTCACTGTGTAACAAGTAAATTCTGTTTGGGCATGAAAAAGCACACAAATGTGTTTGTAATGCTCCCATGGGGAGAAACATTTATCTGATCGTAGCACCCACAGGTGGCTTTGTTAGCTACACAAAAGCTCATTCTACAATGCTTAGAGACTGTCTCCTTTTCATCTTACTGGCTGACAGTTCAGCTTCTAAGTATCTGATTTTGTTAGCAGAAATTCAAATTGATCAGTTAGGTTTTATACTAAATAGTTAAACAAATCATGACACCGAGAAAACTCTGAATATAATAAATACACCATTCGAAGTGGTGGAATGCACAGACCCGTATGTCATCCTCTCAAGCACAAAAGGTTCTCAATTGTGTTTTCTGGTATTTTCCAAGCTCTGTCTGTAAATAAACAATGCCACTTTGCCATACACTTCCACAGCTCTCCAAAGGTATCCACGTTCTTGTGAAATGGCGTACCTCCACATCACGCATAGGACCCAACAATGTTGCCCCTTTACTGGAGGTATCAACAAAACCACCAGCATTGCACAAGTGCAGAAAGACCAGACAAGATACTAAACAAAAATAAACATATGGTCACACCATGTGAAGTGAAATAGGAATCATGATCTACATGGAAAGAATCAACAAATCATTCCAATATTAACTCCTGATTTCCACTATAGAGAATTCCCAGGATTTCTTGGACCAAAACATGCAGCGAGTATGCGACTTGGCTGGTTTGAACTGACCAGACACCCGTTCTGGCTGCCCTTCCAAAAAGATAAATGGTAAGCAGGGCTGTAGCCGGTACCATCGTCTTGTCCAGCGTCATGAGAACACAGTTCTTGTGACAGCCACAGGACCTGAGGAAAGTTCTGGTTGGCGTACAACCTGATCCTGCACTGAAGGAATTGAATATAAAACCTCTCACAATCTTTAGTGGATACTGAAGCAATCATTTACTCACCTAGGTTATTTCTGCTCTGACTAAAATAACCATCTATCCCACAGTTTTCTGTGAAACAGGTATACGTCTAACAGCAGAGGTTAAAAATACCCCTTGATGTCCCGTTACAAGAAGCCGAAAACGGCTCTTGCTTATTAGTATGTAGAAGCCAAGAGTTTAGGATAAAGGAGCAACATAAAATGCCTTTTTAATTCCGCATGCCAAAGCTGAGATAAGCCACAGATAACAGAGCTGTATTTCTTAAAAGCAGGGTGAAATTCAGGAGACTGGAGTTTTGCCTGACTCAGCCTCAGTCCCTAGACTGCTGGACAGGACTGCAGTTACACAGCTGGCCAGTGATTTACCAGCCGTGTTGCCAATTCTCTTCCTTAATTTATCTTCCCAATCCTATAACAATTTACCTTTCCACATCAGAAGAATATGACCTGCAGGCTGGATAAGTGGTTTTCTGGGAAATTTAAACTTAAGATAAAGTGTAATAGGCATACATAAATAACCCACAAGTGCTTAAAAGTAAAAAACCTAAACATCTTCCCAACGAAAACCCCAGACATGTCCATTTTCTCCTGGGCGACATAAAACCACATCCCCAGCTTCTCTGGGAAACTGAATGCAAAATACAAATACATGTGAACTAACTGACAGCGATCCTTCAGCTGCTTCCAGCAATTGCCAGAGAAAATCAGTTTCACTGAACACTGCTCACTTGCCAAAAAGAAGTTTCTCTTACCTGTCCTAGGCTTCATTAGGGGTGTTTGAGTTCTTTTTTTCCCCTCGCCAGGCTGCCTCCTATGGCAGCAGTGCAAGCAGCATTGCAAACATCAGTGCCGCGTAACAGCCTCTGAAGCCTTCCATTGAACGGCGCTGAGCAGGCAGGGCAGGACTGGAACTGCGGTGACTCAGGAACAGCCACAAATGCTCTGCAGAAAAACGGCCATGAGCAATACTGTGTAAAATGCACGTATACAGAAACTGGGGTTAGTATCCTGTAGGGCTGGGGAGGAACATGGTGCTGTCAGCCAAGCGGGAGTTGCTCCGTCTGGCAATCAGACTGGTAAAGCAAACTAAAACCCATAAACTGAAGTCTTAATGACAAGTAAGTTCTGGTTTTCACCTGCTGTTCTAATAAGCAATTGCAGCACCGGGACAGAGCAGGTTTTTCCTAAGGTCAGGTTGTGTGAGGAAAACAGGGTATGAAGAAGAAGGGAAAAGAACTTAGAGGAGACAAAAAAGGAGACAAGCTGCCTTGTTGCTGATTATATGCACCACCTCCCCAGTTATCTGATATATAAAGCTCTGCAACTGCTGTCTGTAGCAGCAGAGACACTTTTCCAATTATCAATAAATGAACGCGAGCAGTACTAGGCGTGCTGGGGAAAGGAGAACAGCCCCACACTGTACAACCCTCTCTCGCCCTGAACTGGCCGCCTGCTGCCTCCGGACCTCCTTCCGCCCCCTCCCCATCCTCGGCTTGCTCCCTTCCTTCCCTCCTTCCTCTCCTCTTCCCCGGCTGCCGCTCTCCTGCCATTTCAAAGCTGCCTTTCCCTGGCCACCCCCTCAGCCTCAGCCTCACCCACGGCACCGCACTGCCTATGAAAATGAGCTGTCACATTTTCCAGCCTCTGAAGCAGAGATTATTTTTGGGAGAGGTGGTTTTGACAGTTCTGCCCTGCAGTTCACAGGCAGAGCGCAGGGCAGGCTGCGTCTGTGCAGGGGGGGAAGAGGAGGGAGGGTGCAGCAGTTGAACACACACGCAGGGCTGCTGGCTGTGCACTCTGAAGGGACTGAAGGCCTGGGGCGGGAGGGCACGAAGATCCCGTGGGGTGAGGGAGTCAAGGAGCAGTTAAGTCTCCCCACTTCCGAGGGCTGCTCTTTCCCAAGCCAAGGCCAGCCGCTAGCAATGCTGCCACAGGACACACCGCCCAGGCGACAGTCGAGCCTGCCGGTGGAGGACAGGCACAGCAAAGCCCCTCTCCACCCTCTCACTCCAAGTCCCTCGCCCCGGCTGCATCCCTGTCACCCCCAGGCCACCAGGCAGCCTCTTACAGAGCCCGGACTCCCTGCCAAGTGGTACAATCAGCATCCATACCTCATCTGAAAATCTGGCCTAAAGACCCTGAAGAGGGAAAGTATAACAGGATTTTGACCTCCCAGCCCAGCCCCAGCCATTCTGTGCACTCCGACTGCAGCTGGTCAGCGTATAATGTGGAACTTGCGGGGCCAGAAGGGCCAGTGGCAGCAGCAGGAGACCAGCACTGACACGGTGGAAACAAACCCTGAGAGAGAGACACGACCGTGGGAGGAGGGAGGATGAGCGGGAGGTATCCCAAGGGACCAGAAGAGCAGACTGATGAGAAGAGCAGCTGCAGAGGGTTGCTCTGGAAATGGAAGTTGCAACAAGCTGGTTGCAAGCTGGAGCAAAGAAAGGTGGCAGCTGTGGAGGCAGAGCTGGGAGCGCCCTGGGATGGAGTGGCTGGCGGCGTCGGCGGAACAGATAGGGAGGATCCAGAGATGACCGAGGAGGCGGTAGGGTGAGATCGGCCGTAGGTGGTGCGGAGCAGGCTCTGGCAGGAGCGCTGGGAATGGCCACAGGGAGAGGCTTCCACGGAGCGAAAGCAGCCCGCCTGTCATGGGAAGGAAGCTGCGTGAAGAAGTATTAAGAAGCAGGGTGTGTGCTAAGAGGACGGGATCGGCAACGGCGAGCTGTGAGGGCTAATGGAGAATTACCGCTGGAAGGGGTGCGGCAAGCAGCAAGGGCGGTCCTGCAGGACCCGCAGCAACAAAGGCAAAGAGCCAAGCAGTCTTACCGGGAAGCAAGAGCAAGTATGGACAAGGAGGTAAGGCAAGGGCAGGAGGAGAAAGAAGTAAGAGCAGGAAAAGAACAGAACAGAACAGGCCACCTGAAGCGGGAGCCGATATTGCAAGTCAGCCCTTTGTTGTTTTCTCATAGTTAAACCACAGCGGAGTCCAGAAGCACCTGACGGCGCTGGGTCGCATCCTACTTCACGTTGCCTATGCTGAGAGAGATACGGCCAAAACTCCAAAGCATTTACAACAGCCTCGCCCTGTGCCCCCTGAAAGGACAAATCGAAAAGGCACCTGATCCCGCTCAGACATCGCTATACTAATTTCTTCATCTTTCCATTTCATATGAAAATAATTGTGTTTTCTCCAAAGAGCAGTTTACTTCTTCTAGAAAATGACTGCAGAATCACCTTAACTTCCACAAGCAGTCCAGCACATACCTCCAACATCTTGCCATAGCAAGCAAACGAAAAATGGTAACGGTATTTCATGTTACGGACCTTTAGTTCGTGTTGGCAACTGGATTTTTAACACTAAAGTTCTCACTGTATCGGTAAAACTTTTGTGTACATGCATTACATACATTTAAGGGTGAAAAAAGTGACAAAGATCTGCCTAATTTTCTGCTGAGGTGCAGGTAGAAGCTCTTAGTTTTTTGAGTGAAGTTATCATGCAGGGTTAAATTGTAATGCTGGTGCAACTTCTACAGATTTAGTTTTAGGGGCGATAATATGCGTCGAAAGATAGTTCAAAATGTTTTCAACAAACACAATTGCAATCACAAAAACCGTAACAGAACCTGCCGCAACAGAACACACAGAATTTTGCCAAGAACCACTGTGTATTAATTAGTCTCACAACCTTTATTTCAGCCGGAGCGGATGCAGACAGACGCACGTACGAGCCAAGAAGTCTTTCCCGAGCCGTGCCTCCTGTGACGGTAGCACCTTTTGGCAAAGGAGAAGCGTGTTCCAGGAGTCAAGCAACCATTTCATCAACATTTTTTCCTGTTGATTTCAGTGGGAAATACACAGTAAACACGCTTTCTCCTGTTAAGACACTCAGAGATGTGGGATCCAGTCGAGTAATTTGTAAACAATTGTTTGCTACTACTACTGAAAAGGATTTGGATCATCCTGAAGTGAATTCTCTTTTGGGAATTCCCTCTGGATGATAAGGCAGTCAAGCCAACCAGCTTCCCTGCAGGCGCAGCAGGGATCTTCTTATAAAATCTGGCCGAAAGGCAAGCAGATACTCAGGTTATATACCAGAAAGAGAAGACTGGAGAGACAGATTTCCCTCTGTCAAGCGGCACGTTCTCTCAGACGTGACCATCGCGGAAGCTGTAGGAGTGAGGAGAGAGGGATCCCACCACTGGCAGCCTGGTGCAGGGGGGCAGAGCAGGAGAGCACATCCCACCAGATGCCTGTGGGTTACCAGCGTGAAGCCCAGTAACAGACGTTCCAGCTGTACAATGTATCAGCGGAAACGCTGGAATTAAAGCAATATCAAAAAAAAGCGTCTTCCTGAGAATAAAATTACCACTCTTCTGTCAATACACAACTCTTTGAACTAATTAAGAATTGTTTTAAATTATATTCTACTCTGTGTTCATGTTTTTCAATTGTTATATCCTCATTCTTCCTTCAGGCTGAAGAAGCTGCTCACTTGCTATTCTTGCAGTGTTTTTTTCACTTTCAGACATAACTAAACATTCTGGGAGGTTTCCAGGCAAATTACAGGAGGACATAACCTGCTGTCAGACCCCTTCTGTCAGTTGGGATTGGCTGACAAGGGGAAGAAGAATTAAGCAGAGTGAAAGAATACTGGACCATGACACCACTGAAAAGGGGAAAGACAGGAAGACGTATCTTAGAAGGAAAAAAAAAAAAAGTAGAAAAATGCTCTGAGCAAACGAGGCTGGACTGCCTAGGAGGAGGAGGGGAGATCTCTGAAGTGAAGCTGAATAAATAGGAGAAGTGGAACTGAACCATAACGAAGCATCAACAGTATTTCTCAAGCAGAACAGCACGCCGGCACAAGCAGCAGGCGACAGCTGCAGCCTGCCTGGCTCGGGATCCCGCCTCTCAGGCGCTGACACACACAGCCACCTTTTCTGCTTTTCTTAAAACTTTCTGACAGGAAAAAGAATCCACCTTAAACTCTGCATCGAGCAGAACACATCAAACAGCTCTCGCCCTTCTGGAGCGCCGTGGACTGCAGTGTAAGGTAATTAGCCGTGACCCCGCTAATTGCAGCTGTCACCCAAGCTAGCTGGAAGGCAGCTGCCGGGGAGCAGGGCGAGGGAGCCCCGGCGGCTGCGGGCAGCGCCGCTCGCTCAGGCGAGCTGGTTCAGGGCTGGACACCGCCGAGCCGAGCCGAGCCGAACCGAGCCCCCCCGCCTGCAGGCCCCGCGGGGCCGGGTGTCCCTGGGAGCTGCCGGCCGCGCTCGGGAGCGGGACCCCGGCCTTGGCGGGACGCCCCGGGCGGCTGCGGCCTGCAAACCCGGGGTGATCCCGACGCGTGGCAGCAACCCCCCTGGGCGGGCCTCCCGCCGGCGCGGGCCCGGGGTGCCGCCGGGAGGCATCCGCGGGTACCCGGGCGCGGCGTTTCCTGCGGGAACGGGGGGCCCAGAGCGGCCTGAGGCGGCCGGAGCGGCCTGGCCGCCCCCCTCTCCCCCCGCCCGCGGCCCCGCTTCACCTCAGCGCGGCGGGGAGCGGGCGGATGGGCGGGGGCCGCGCCGGGGAGGCTGCTCCCCCCGCCGCCGCCGCCTGACCTCATGCGCCGGGAAGCGCCAGGAAGCGCCGGGCCGCCCCCGCCGCTCCCACCCGGAGGCGGGGGGGCGGCGCTGACTCAGCCGGCGGCGGGGACTCACCGCGCACACGCCGCGCTGACACACGGGCCACGCCGCGGGGCAGCCGCCGATCACGCGCGGGCGCCCGGCGCCCATTGGTTGCCGCCTCACACACCTTTGCCGGCGATTGGCGGAGGGAGGCCGGGAGCCCCGCCTCCCCCCCACCCGCGCGCGCGGGGCGCGGGGAGCCGCCACCTGAATGGGGAGCGGCGAACAAAAAGAGGAAAATAAAGGCAGCGGGCGGAGAGCGGCGGCGGCGCGCGCCCCGGGCGGCCTCGGCTCCCCGCCACCGGCCGGCGGTGAGTGACCGGCCCCGCCGCGGGGGAGCGGGGCGCCGGGCGGGGAGGGAGCCCCCCGAGGGGACGCGCGGGGGCGGCCCGGGCGAGCGGAGGGACCGGGGACAGCGGCGCGGGCGGGGCAGCGGGCTTGAGGCGGGGGCCGGAGGGGGTGAGCCGCGGCCGGGGGGCCTGCGGGGCGAGGGTGCCCCCTGGAGCGGGGGAGCCCCCACGGGGAGAGCCTGCGGGGCGGGCGAGGAAACCCGCGGGAGGGAGGAAGGGAGCGGAGCTGCCGGAAGCCTGTTGGCACCGCCGGGCCGGCGACGTGCAGCCCGTCTGTGTGTGCGTGCCCGCCCGCCCCGGCGCGCCCAGCGCGGGGGAGCAGCGTGGGCGGCGGGCTCCGCGGTCCGGGGCTGGATGCGCCAGGCGGCGGCGGCGGCGGCGGGAGGAGGAGGAGGAGGAGGACGAGGAGGCGGCGGCGGCGGGAGCCGGGAGGATCCCGGCGCGGCGGGGTCAGGCGGGGGCCGGGAAGCGGGCCGGCGCTGCGGGGAAGAGCCCGCCGCAGCCCCCCCCCCCCCCGCCCCGCCGGCGGAACCGATCCGTGCGCCCGCTCCCCGCGGGGACGCCGCTTCGCTTCGCTTCCCCCGCGGCGGGAGGCGCCGGGTGTGGCGGCGCTGACCCTCGCCCGGCCCCCGCCCGCTGTGAGGCGAGGCGAGGCGGCGCCCCCCGGCCCGGGGAGGCGGTGGCTGCGGCGGGCGGGCTCCCTTCCTGCCGGCTGCCGCGGGGCTGAGGGCGGGGGCGGCCGCGCGAGGAACTGGGGTAAAGGTCGGCGCGCGGCAGCGCCCGCACCGCCGAGCAGGCGCCGATCACGCTTTGTTCACACGCCCCCGCCCCCGCGCCCCGCCCTCCGCCGGCGGCCGGCCAATGGGCGCCGGCGCGGCGCGGCGCGGGGAGCCGAGAGGGGAGGGCGGGGGCGGGGCGCGCGGGGGAGCGCCGGCGGGGTGCGCTGAGGTGAGGGTGGCGCGCGCCCAACGGCCGGGGGCGGGGCCCGCGCCTGCGCCACGCCCTCCCCCCGCCCGCCGCCGCCGCCGCGGGGGCGGTGGGCGAGGGCCGGGCCCCTCCGCCGCCCCCAGCGCCCGGGGCCGGCCGGGCCCCGTGAGGAGGCGCGTCCCGCCCGCGGCTCCGGCCGCCGGCGGAGGCGGCCTCCCGAAAGGCGGCCGCCCCCGCCGCACCGTCTCGTCGGGGCGCGGGGGGGGCGGGAATTCGCCGGCAGCGGCGGGCAGCGTCCCTCGGGAATCGCGAGCCGCGTTAGGGATAATGGTGGGGCAGGCCGCTGAGCGGGCTTTCTGCGTGGGGTGGTCGGTCAGACGGTGAATATGTACACATATATATATATATATATATTTTTAGTTCTCCAAGTCGGTGATTTTCCTTGCATGTACGTGTGCGAGAGAGAGGCCTTTTGGGTATTTTCTGGAACATTTTTGGTAGCTAATACCTTTTGAGGAAAACATGCATCCATCCCAGCACGCTCCTTTCTCAGGTGCCCAAATAAGCACAATACTGCGGGCTGTGTTTAAAGCACAAATGGAAGGAGGGTGGGATGGGGAACAAAGTTTTAGACTTTTGGGTTTTCGGTGAAGATTTTTGTTAAGCTTTCAGACACAACACTTTCAACATGGAATAACTTAAACTGTTGCTTAAGATTTGGGGGGAGTTCTCTCAAGAAAATATATAATCTTCACCAGATGGCCAGATTTCCCCACTCACAACTTCATAAATATATTATATAAGTAAGAAAGAGGGCAGGAAAATACAGGCATACCTCCCCACATGTGCTTATCTCGCACAGGTTGCTTGTTTTGGTTTTTACGATGCCTCCTTATAAGTAACTGCAAAATATTCAAATGTAGCATCAGGTTTAAAGTCTCCTTTTTTCCTCTAACCGAAACAGGAGGAAGAAATGGAGATGATGACTGAGAAACAGAGAGATACTAAGTATTTCTGCAACAACACTCCTGAAAAGAGCGATTACGAGGCTGTAGAAGCCCTTATTTCTATGAGCTGCAACTGGAAATCAGACTTCAAAAAACATGCAGAAATGAGACCTATAACTCCAGCATCTGATATGTCAGAAGAGAGCGACGAGACTTTGCTTCCCGGAGCGGCAGACTTTAATGCAATACCAGCATTTGTAAGTTTTTGAATTTGTACGTGCGCGTGCTTGTTTGTAACAGTCAGTGTGGCGATGTGTTGGTAACGTGCCCCCCCCTTACTGTGTCTGTCTCCCCGCGCAGTGCCTGACCCCCCCCTACAGCCCTTCCGACTTGGAGATGTCACAGGTGGTCCATCCGGGGGCACCGGCGCTCGGCAAGTTGCTGGCCGAGGCTGCCAAGCCGCCTCTGGCCGCACCTCGGCGAGAGGCAGAGAAGCCTCCAGCGGCCGGGCCTCTGAAAGCTCAAGCGACGAGTGTTATCCGCCACACAGCTGATGCTCAGCTTTGCAATCGCAAGACCTGCCCGGTGAGAACAGCCAGCGTGCTGAAATACCAGGACAGTGTTTCAAGGGAAACAAGCAGTAAACGGAACGCCAAGGCAGAACATGTGGCGTGTTCCGCCGTGGCGCCGAGCAGAGCCAGGGATGAGAGCGAAGAATTGCCGGTGGCAGAAGGAAAAACCGCAGAACCGGCTGTCAGCCCGGCGCCCTTGGCAAAGCCCTCGGTCAGCAGACATCAGCCTGTCCCTGGGCCGGCACAGCAGCCGCTGGCGGCGGTGGCACCGCCGTGCCCTGCCCAAGGCAGCGGAGCCCCCCCTGTGCCAGTGATTTGCCAGATGGTCCCGCTGCCCGCAAACAACAACGTTGTGACGGCCGTGGTGCCCAACGCCGCGCCAAGCCAGCAGGCGGCTCTCTGTCAGCCCATGGTCTTCATGGGCACCCAGGTTCCCAAAGGTGCTGTTATGTTCGTTGTGCCCCAGCCGGTTGTGCAGAGCACAAAGGCTCCCATTATTAGTCCGAACGGCACGAGACTCTCTCCCATTGCCCCTGCTCCTGGCTTCGTACCTTCTGCCGCAAAAACCACTCCTCCGGTTGATTCTTCAAGAATAAGAAGTCACATTTGCAGCTACCCAGGATGTGGGAAAACGTACTTCAAGAGCTCCCATTTGAAGGCTCACGTCAGAACACACACAGGTTGGTCGCTGTTGCTGGATGTTAAAAACGAGTGTAGAAAATTGTGGCTGTATGTGCAGCTTGTTAAGGTTCTAGCGATTACCGGATTTGTTGATGGAACAAATTGTGGGGCAGCGATGAAATACTTTTTTTGCCAGTGTGCATTACAAGGCTGCCTAATCTCTGACAGGAAATCTCCCGGAGGGGAAGCTGACTCAGCTGTTTGTTTTTGCTGGACTTGCTTCACGTCAGAAGGTGTTCAGTAATGCTTCTTACGAGTGTGGAAGCAAGGCCTTGCTTTTCCAGAGTTAAAGACGCCTTCTTAGGCTTCTCCACAGGAATGCCTTTGTCAGGACTGGGTAAAACTTAAAGAGATCCTTTTATGAAAGAATATAAAGATCCACTCCACGCTATTCCTGTCTTGGTTATTTTTAGAGTAACTTCCCCGCACCTCAGCTTTTAGTTGCAGTAGCAAAAACAGTCACGTGTCTTTTCGCAGAGGCTCGCAGTGCGCTACCGGAGCTCTGTTACGTAGAATGCTGTTACAGGTTGCGTTTCAGAGGGTAGTTTGGGGCGTGCTAAGTCATCGTCATCTGCAGTTCACGTGGAGCTGAGAGTTAGAATCAGCTGTCTTGAGACGTAAAGAGCATCTCAAAGCATCTCAAACCGTTTGGTTCCAGTGAGTTGTTAACCCTTTGTACTACTTAGCCTTGAGCATAGTGAGTCTGCGTGTTTAAATATCGGTTTATAAACAACTTTTCACATTTCATATATATAAAAATAATTAATATTTATGTCCATTTTTGGCTCAACTGTCATAATAGAAACTTTTCTTTAAAAAAGTCAAATCCTGCCAGTCAAGGCAGTAGCGTTTGTTGCTCTGTTAGTCCTCATTGTTTTCTTTTCTTTGTCTTTTTTTTTCTTTTAGGAGAAAAGCCGTTTAGTTGTAGTTGGAAAGGCTGTGAGAGAAGGTTTGCACGGTCTGATGAACTGTCTCGCCATCGCAGAACGCATACCGGGGAGAAGAAGTTCGCCTGCCCGATGTGTGAGCGGCGGTTCATGAGAAGCGACCACTTAACAAAGCACGCGCGTCGCCACTTATCGGCTAAGAAGTTACCAAACTGGCAAATGGAAGTGAGCAAGTTAAACGATATTGCCGTGCCGCCAACGTCTGCGACGGCGCAGTGAAAGGACTTATTCTGAAGGCGGTGGAATTAACTGTTGTCGCTGGGATATGCCAGCTAAAAAAAGGCTTTTGCTGCCGGTCTGCGGTTCTCCCACGCCGCTGCTGATGGCGGTGCAGCAGAGAGCAAAGGCCGTCTGTGCTCAGTCACAAAAAACCTTGCTGGGAGAACCGGCGGCTGGCTGGAATAGCGGGTGTCCTTTGCACTGGTAAGGAGAGAGAGAGAAAGGGAAGGTTCTAGAGCAGAGCAGTGCAGGTTGTGCCAGTTTTGAATTCTGCAAATTATTCGCATATACTCTAGTCATGCGTAAGTGTTACTGAAGGTTTGCTGCTGACGCTTGAGACCAACTCCGATTTTACCTTCCAGTTGTCAGTCTTCAGCACAACACAGACTAGGGAGACGGCAGCGTGCGGGCGCAGGCTTGAAAGCCCGGAGCGCACCTGCGTAAGATAATCCAAATTGGTTTTCCTACTTCTGCCACCTTTTCTTGGGAGGAATCTTCTCCTATCCATTCTTCGGCCCAGTCATAGGCGATGATTTGGTGCCAAACTCCTGGAGATTTTGGACCTGTCCTCCTGCGCGGGGTGTTTAACGCACCCGGCTTTATACTGCTGTCCGGGGGGCTTGGAGTGGGTGTTCAGGGACACCGCCTGGGCAGGCGGAGGGTCGGAACGTTTCCGAATCCTCCTCAGCTTTGTAGTATTCTCCCAGCTTCTTGGGCAAGCTTTGTGATTATTACAATTGGTCGTACCGGGGCATCGTACGATGCTTCTGCTTTTGTGTTGCTTACGGTTTCCTTTACACCTCCTCACAGTTCTGTACCACTGCGGTTTTCATAAATGGATACGGTGCACTTTTAAGAGAAACATTGTAACTGTAAACTACTCGGGTTGATTAAGGAAGAAGACCAAGAATCTTAGGCTTCTTGATGGTGTTATTCTTTGAAAGACGGTTTATGCTAAAAATGAAATGGATATATTATGTATTGTATTAAATTACAAAGTTGTGATTCGAAAAGTAAAACGAGGCAGTAAAGACACCAGCCTAGAATTTAAGCTGTAGCTTTTGTGACAAATAATGCATCAACTTTCGCTATTTCTATTTTATCATATTATGTTGAGGACACATATCAGAAAGTGAACAGTTTGAAAATAGTGTATTAGATACGCTTTTTGTGACTACTTTAAAGATTTGCACATTTCTTATGTTGTACTTTATACTTTGTTTACAATAAAACCAATTTTCTTTAATATAGACCTCTCTTTTCGTTCTGTGTAGCAGAACTTATCGCTTTGCAAGGAAAATAACCTCAGTAGTGTCCATCAGTATCTCCTGAGCAATGAAACGCTGTCTCTTGAACTTTGATAATTTTTTAAGCTCTATAAAGCCAAGAGGAGTGGAATTTCAAGTCTGCGCTCACGAGAGCTGTCAGGGAGGTGGGGTTTTGCCTGCTCGGGGCAGCAGGCGGGCTGCGGGGTTTCGGGGAGGGCCGCTCAGCTCCGTTGGGGGGGGGCCCTCCCGCCGCCTGCTCTGCCCGGCCTGCCTGCAGGATCCCCGGCTCCCACAGCTGCGTGGCGGCTGACTCACCGCCCTGCCCGGCGGGGTGTTTGGGACAGGGGCACTCCTTACCGTATCCTGTTTGACGCAGCGCCCTGCGTAGGAAAAACCTGAGTCATCGCCCTTTCTTCTTGTTCCAGGGGGAATACGGCATCACAGCCCGGTGCGAAAGAGGCGCTTCCCCAGGAGCCCGAGTGCCGCTCTGCCATCTTGCTTCAAGGTGTTTTAGATTTCATGGGCGCAAGATTAAATATTTTAACAGCTCTGGGGCTGAAACCCTTCCACGTCTGCAACTAGCCATTGGGCTTGGAAGCCGGGCCCCCCCTCCAGCTCTGGCACGCTGAACCTTAAATCCAGTTTTGTGCAGTGGCCCCACATCAGGAGGGCATAAGGAAAGTGCCACCCCCATCGTCACCCTGCCCGGCCGCGGCTCTCCTCCGCAGCCTGTGGTGGGCTTTCAACCCCCCCTCCAACTCAGCAGGGAGCTGAACTTAAATCTGACTTCCCGGGCGAGTGCTCTGGTGCTGCCACGCAATAAAAGGGGAAGAAAGGGAGTGTCTGTGCCGTGGCCGTCTCCGCTGCCTGTGTTTTCCACAGAAAATCGGCTGCTGGTGCTTTCTGTGCGGCATCCAGCTCCGGAGGTGTGCGTGGGGCGTGCCCTGCGAGCACCCGCTGGCTGCGCCGCTGGGGAGGCTGCAGAGGAAAGCCTGTGTCTGGCATTGCTGTGAGCTAAGTAAAATACAGTTTCTCACTCTAAATACAGAATTTAACAGTAAGAAGGACACTTCTGACTGGTTCCAGTTGAAGGCAGAGCCGTAATTGTGAATTTACCTCACATGCCATTTTTTAAAGCTTAACCATAGAAGCCAGCTGGAAGTTAAACCAGCCATTCCGGGGTTTAATCCAAGTCTAACCTGAAAAATGTAGTTGAAAGGACATTATTAGACACCTTTTCAATGCTGACTTTATTGTGCAATCAGATTTGGTTGCATAGTAGGAAACTTAATTTTTATAAATTTTCTACAGATTTCTGTGAATAATTAGGGTTTCCTTACTCCTCTCTGTAAACCAAAAACACATTTTGTATTTTGTTGTCCTGTTTGGGTATAATGAAGAAGCCAAACAAACAGGAGCGCACACCAAAACGTGCTCGGCAAACCCCCATGGTCAGCACTTGGATGCCGACGCTGCGGCGGGGCCTGCGGGGCGGCTGCTGCTGTCCTTTGCCGTGCAGGCACCCAGCTGCGGGGAGCCGATCCGAAGAGATCCGGGAGATCAGCATATATTCTTGGAAGCAGATTTCAGAAGTATCTATAAACCCTTCATCTCGCTGCTTAGCACTGATCTCCGAAGTGATGCGCATGCGTAAAAATGGGTGCCGCAGTGGTGACATTGATGACGTGAGTTGGAGCAAGAGACATTCCCCATCCCAGCGGGCAGGGAAAAGCATCTGGGCTCTCACAAGTTGTCCTGGGAAAGGAGGGAGCGAGGCACCGTGTCCAAAGCAAGGCGATATAACCCCACACTTGGTACACTTACCTTGCCGATGGGTGCTGGGGGGGACGGGGGACTTTTTGGAGGGCAGAGGGTGCCTGCCTGCCCTGGGTGTTGCACAGGCGGCTCGCTCCGGCCGCAGGAGGAGCAGCAGGGCTGAGCAGGACGCACTGGGGGGCTCGGGGTCTGGTTACCCCACCCCCTGGCTAAATTGGCATGGATAAGTGATAGGGGACTGAGGTGCCGGGGCACCCTCGTGTGCGCTGAGCGTGCCTTTGCCAGTGCTTGGGGGATTTTAAGCTCTTCAGAGGGGATGGAGAGAAGGCTGGAAAAAGCAAGCATTTTCCCTTGTGGTTTGGAGAAGAATGATTTCCATTACAGCAGGAGTATTTGTGGAAGGCTTAGATGCTCTACGAGTGAACTAATATGTATTTTAAAATAAGAGGGGTCCTGAGCTGGGGCAGCTTGTCTGGAGCCACAGACATGGCTAAGACGAGAACCAGGGCAGCCTGTCTACCCGTCCCGCCTGGAGAGCTTGGCTTTCTGAGGCTTTTCCTCCCAAGCTTTACCATCCAGCAGTGCCATTTCAAGACAACCTGAACCAACCGGTCCCAAGGTCCTGGCAGAGGGTCCGTACAGCCTCAGTGCTGGGGTGAGTGCCACCATGCAGACATGGCACATGCCCGAGAGCCGAGAGGAAGGGCTTTATCATCGGCTGGCCTGCGACTTGCACGCCGTATGCAGAGGCATCAGGTATTCCCCTGGCAGCTCCCCAGTTTTGCTGTAAATAGATGATTCATTTGTCTGCTTTGGCAACAAACTTAGATCACCAAGGAAACAGTCGCAAGCTGTCAGAAAAGTTAGAGCACAAAATCAGGTCAAGAGAAATGATGAATGAATGAATATCTGCGTGACGGGCTCCAGCTCCCTGCCGTTCTGCACCACAGATTTTCTGCAGACGTCTTTGCTTCTCCTGAAGCACGTGGTCGGGGGGGCTAACATTCAGCTAGAACCAGTGTTTTTGGAATATGTCTTATGATGTAATCAAGCATGTCACACGGAGCTCCCATGGCTTTTCTAGGGATATTGTGATCTGGAACGCTTTCTGTTGTCACCAAAAGAACGTGCTGTGTTGTGTTGTAAATCAGGTAATAATCATATAAAATACGTTAAAGTAACTCAGAAGCGTTATTAGTTTTGATGAAACTTTATACTTGCTTGTGTATTCTGCTCTGAAAGTCAAAGTATTTGTCTGGTGAAAAAAGTTCTGCTGTTACCGCTGCTTCAAGTACTCAGAAGGTTTTGGTAGGTATCAAGGTACCCGCATGGCAACAGCTTCCCAAATAAACTGATGTGGCAGGGGTGGGGAATGCCCATGCACTAACAGCTGCGGCGAGGCATGAGCACACCCTGCCTCGGCTAAATATTCCCCAGGGCCTCTGCAAAACTTAAATGGCTTTGAATAGTTGAGGCATATAGTGTCTCCTCTCCGCCCAGCTCGTCTCCTCTCTGCTTCCGACACACGCAGGAGGAACCGACGTTTGTCAAGTCTATTTTTGTTAAAACCTTCACAAACTTCTCATTTTGTTAATTCCAGCTGGGCTGGATTCCATCCCGTTGTCATCGTTTAATTGTGAGGGCTGGGATCTCCGCAGCGATAGCTAGGGGACTGGCACCGGGTACTTACTGTGAACAGCAACCTCGGGCAGTTTAAACACTTCTGCTTGGGAAACAGAGCTTTTAATGTTTAATTGCCTAGTAGGCAGCTGGAAAGTACAACCCCCACCTCCCCAAAATGAAAAGAGAAAGAGAGTATCGCGTGCAACCTGAGCGGAATTAAAGAAAATATAGAGTACAGAGAGCACATTAATGGTGTAAAATGCAGGGTGGTCAAAACGTTAATGAAACCCTCAACAAGCAAACAATAAAGCAACTCCCCTGACCACCCATCAGCCGTGATGTAACATCACCAGTCGTTGCAGTCACTAAATAAAAAGATAGTTAGAAGCTGCAGCATTGCAAGAGAAAGGAGCAGCCATGTTCAAACACACTATGCAATCAGCTTAATGAAGACACAATGTTGATCAGCTGCAGTCAGTGTTCACCGGGTCATCCCAGCTAAGAGGCAGAGATCGCAGAGGCAGAAGCG
This sequence comes from Nipponia nippon, assembly GCF_047370975.1. NCBI lineage: Eukaryota > Metazoa > Chordata > Aves > Pelecaniformes > Threskiornithidae > Nipponia > Nipponia nippon. Next base: position 22,745,303 of record NW_028262290.1, read on the forward strand.
AGGGTCAGGTTAGCCAGAGGGGCTCCCCCGTTTGCAGCTGCAGGGCAGAGCATTGGCTCGAGGACTACGGCAGGGATGGCTCCGAGAGCTCCTCCTGCCCCTGGGGCTGTACAACCTGCATGGCACTCGTGCATCCTGCTGCTGCTGGGGTCTGACGGCTACGTGGGTTTAGGGAGCAGTTGCCTTTAATGCTCTTCGTTGAGCATAAGCTGTTTTATTTCCTTTTCTTCTCCCCACCAACATTACGGTGCCACACAGGTGCCCTGGGGCTCTTTAGGGCTCCCCAGAGCTGTCAGGGTCCCTGCCCTCCCGGGGACGAGAGCGCCCGTTCCTGCCTGCAAGTGGCTGCAGGCTGCCCTCAGGGAAAGGGGCTCCCCCGCACCCCGGACGGCGGGGTGGGTAATGAGGAGCTCCCACTGCCGGGAATGAGGCCCCGTGCTTCCCACCGGCACCGCAGCCCTTCCACCTGGCAGGTGATGGTCACCCTGTCACCCCGTCACCCCATCGCCCCGGCACCCCGCTGCTCCTGGCTTTGCACCGGCTTCTGCAGGCCAGAGCAGCGCTTGGGAAGTGGGAAACCAGCCGTAGCCCTGCTGCGTGGGAGCCTTCGCTGGGGGCATTGGAACCGTGCCGCTGACTGGCCACATCCCTTGCTGATCCTGACCCGTGGGTTCGCCTTTCCCCCACCATCGGCACCCACCGAGCCCCCAGCCCAGCTCAGCAGCAGTCCAAAATTTGGGTCTCTTCTCATGAGGCCCGGGAGATGTTAGTGTCTCTGGGACCTCACCTCCTCGCTCGGCCGTGGCCAAGGTGACTCACGAGTTTCCCACGCTGCCTGCAAAGCTGGTGGCTCCTCAGGAGGCCGGTGTGATCACGTCCATCTCCTTTCGCTAGGAAACCACTCTAGCAAAAGAGTCTCGATATTTTCTGAAATAAAGGGGAAACTGTGGCAGTCCTGTGAAATTCTCAATGCAGTACACAGGTCAAAAATACTCGTCATTGAAATAAGAAGGAGAAAGAAATTGTTACCATCTGGAAGTACCCAGAGGGAAGCAGAGCGGGTGGAAAGGACAAGTACTGACAGATTAGCTGGCCTAGATAGCATCGCTTGTGTCTTGCACCAATTCATCTTAACAATAACCCTCCTGGCCATGAGACAGCAGGAATTATTTCAGGTCTTTCCATAGGAAAACATCCTAAGTGGTTAGTTGCTAATCTGCAGCTGGGGGGATCTTTTTATTATTGTGTTTTCCATTTATGCAAGAGACTTTTCAATTCCCTATTTAAGTGAAGCAACAAGTATGATGAGTCGATGATGAGTCACCGGGCCAGGAAAAAGGCTGCAGGAAGGCTGGGCTATTTATAAAATGTAAAAGAAAGAAAGGAAGTATATTCTACATGCAGATAGATCTGGGAGGAGACTCCAGCTTCTTTTGTGGGATCGCATATTCCCAGCCAGGCACCAGACAGCAAACTTCCCAGGAAGGAGGGGGGAAGCGCTGGTGGGGTGCGCGTGCTTTTTCAGAAAGGATTCATTTACCTTGCACGGAGCAGCACGCGCTGCAGAGCCTGCCGGCCACTCGCCCCTGACACGGGAGAGCTTTGCAGCTCTCTTCTGAGGGGCACGGCCACGCGGCCAGGCTCCCCCTCGTTTATCGCCTTTGCACTGGCCCCACATGGCGAGCAGGGAGGTAAGCCAGCCCGAGCTCTCCGTCGCTGCGGCACAAGTGTTGGCTGCGCGCGCCGAGGCAGCTCATCGCAAGTAAGGTCAGGTACCGCCGTGTGAGTCACTGCCGCCGCCGGCGCAGATGTGGGGCTCTGCCGGGCGAGCGGTGGCGGCGGCGGAGGCGGCTGCAGGGGCTTCCTGCACCTCGTGCTCTGCCGGCTCCTCTGCCGGGAGGTACGGGGCTGTGGGCAGGAAACCTCTCTGCGGTTCAGCCCCTCAGTTCATCCGGCTCGCACCACCGTACCGCGAGGTGGGATGCGGAGGTGCCACTGGGAAACAAACAAACAAAAAGCTATTTGGCAATAATTGTGAAGCCTTGGCACGGCTGGCAAGGCTGAGTGTGCAAACTGGCCTAGGTGGTCCCACAAGGTGGAGATACCATTGCCTGGCACCGGGCTTGGGCAGTGGAAAGCAACGGAAGCTTCATCTCCACCAAACACTGCCAGAGCAGTCTCCAAGGGCACGTGCAAGCAAACAACGTGGCGTGGCCTCCTCACACAGCAGGTGATCGCACATCTCCCTGGGTTTTGACAGTAAAACTCTGGATAATTGTAGCTGCTCTGGGATACGGTTGGGTGGGGATGGTGGGAAGGACCCATTGCCAAGAAGGCAAAGAGCACCTGAGGTCTTGAAAGGCCCAGCTGCAAAACACGATCAATGTCTGTCGGATGGGGTTAGACCATGCCAGTTGCTGATGCTTTCGGAGCAGAGGGGTCTGCAGCCCGGGTCATTTGGGTGGCCAGCTTTGCCCTCGCTTCCCCGTCCTGTGCTCACATCGTGCCTACTTCTGACACTAGGGTAAAATCCAAAAGCCTGTCACAAAACTGTGTCACAGCATGGTTAAACAGGTCCTTAAACAGGACACATGGACTGGAAGGTGATGAGCTTGCTTTATCGCTTTAGACACGGATTATGTGCTGGTGGCTTGATTCAGCACTCACAGTTCTCAACCGAGACAGTTTGATGCTGATGTTCAGTGCACGACCCAGTTTGTGGGATATCTGCATACCTAATGAGATTTAACATGTTTAGGAGTTTATTTAGGCTCTAGTTTCATAAAGCACTGGATTGAGGGAAGAAAGAGGATGGATCTTTAGTGTTTAAGTGATAATTTCTCTTGACTAAGTGTACACAAGGTGAAAAAATGGTCAGTACTATTTTCTGTTTCTGGGGGGAAATCGAAGTGATGCCTCACTGGAGGAAAGTTAGTTTTGTTTGCTAAAGTTAAAAGAGAGTTGGCTGCCTTTGTTACCCACAGCCTTTAAGGAAAAAAAAAAAAGGGGCACCCCATCTGTATGTGCTTAAAGTATTGTTGGTGTTAGTAGGTAACAAGAAAAGAAAAAGAAAAGTGTTCCTGCGAGGCTATTTTGGTGGCTTTTACCACTACCATCAATAGAAATTTTGCAATGAAGTATTAATGGATTTAGTTTTTTAACACTGCTGCTGGGGAGGAGGAGGATTCCTCAGCAGCGTAGCAGCGTGCTGTCTTGGCTTCATCATGTCATATCTAAGAAATACAGGTCCTGACTCCTGAAAGCTTTAAGCCTACATTGAAAACCATTCCAACACTAAAACAAACTTTGAATTGTCCTCAAAGGTGGTGTTTTCTGGAATCACTTAAATAAAAACCATCCCTGCAATAAGGAATTGATCCGCTTCATTTCTGTGTGTTGCTAATGTCGTTGGTCGCCTTAAATAGTCTATAAAATCAACCATTTATTTTGCTTGAGTAGTGCCGCTGCGGTACGCAGTCTGCGATGGCTGGCAGCTCTTGGGAAGGCGCAGCCTTATTCCACAGCGACTTCGCAGAGCTTGCTGGGTCTGGCATCTTCAAACCAGGTTTCAGAAGTTATGATGTCCGCTGCTTCACTTTGGTGCCAGGCAGGACAGCCTGCAGTGGTTAAGTCTGCAATTTGGAGACAAAGCTCGGTGCTGGTATCTGACGGGCGATGATTTAGGTTTTTTTTTTCTCCTGGACTCTCACCTGTCCATCTTGAGCTCTGAGCCTTTGGCGTTTTGTTACTCTCTGAAAGCTTCAGTTCTTGTCTTATTGACAACTGCGCTAGACTTTCTTGGCAGAGCATTGCATTTTTGGAGGAGTGTTAGTAGGACCGAGCATCACCTGCGTTCAAGGGCGTGGGGCAGTTTTCACTCCCCCCCATTCCTCTCTCTTCTGGGTGTTGTTGCCCGGCTGGGGAGGAGGGAGCCGCGCTTTGTCCCCCCCAGCTGAGCCTCTGCACTAACGCCCCTCAGAAGCGGGGCTTGGGCCGGGGGGGGGAAACCAGGCAGGAAGAGCAGAGGGACAGGGCCGCCCCCTCGCCCACCTGCGCCGGGATCCACGGCCAAGGCACGGCCTCGCCACTGATTAGTGAAATTAATACCCAGGTAACAGAAACTCTTTACAACCCTGAGCACTGATTGCAATGCAATTTCATTGCTGGGTTTGAAGCCACAGGACTTTCTCTTAATGTCACCAAAGTAAAATAAAATGTTGCGGTTTGTTAATTAACTCTTTTGCCTTTTGGCCTGTTTTTCCCTGATACTTTTTGTTTACATGCTGATACTCTCCGTTTTCCTCACTGCTGCCTATTTCTTTCTGTCTTTAATGTTTATTGAGCAAATTTAATTCCCCATCCTCTCCGCAATGGCTTCGCCACCATTTTAGTTTGTCCCCAGCTTCGCGGGCACGCTGCACAAGCGGAAGCGGGATGCTTTGATACGCTGGGTTGTATTTTAAAGTTTTGACAAACACCGATATTTCCCATGGCAACAAGCCCCATAAGATACAGCACGCGGCACAAACCTTGCTCTTGCAGAAACAAATGGAGCTCTATGGTGTTGGCTGCTTTCTAAGGAGATGTTTAATTGCAGATGAGATATGAAGTGAGGTCCTGCGCCCTGGGCAGGGTGGGGGAGCCCAGAGGGTGTGCTGTATACAACAAAATTAACCACTGAAATTTACTGGATGTGACCCGAAACTCTGCAAAAAGAAGAGTTTGCAGCTTTTGCTAGGACAGCAGTTGGTGCAAAAACCTCCTCCAGAAAGTCCCTCTTGCTCTGCCATCCTTCTGGGTCCCAGCAGGCAGTGGGCCCCCCCGCCTCCCAAAACGCATGCCAGCGGGTTTCCCGTCCGGGCACTTGCTGCTGCCTGAGACATCGATGCATTAAAGTGAACAGTCATCTGAAGGAGGGATTTTCAAGGTGGCACAGGACATGCAACCGCAGGAGCCAGCTGGGTGCCGCACGTGAAGGCAGGCTCACTGGGCCATGGCCCGGCTCTCCGGCGTCGCTTTCCCTCCTGGCTGGCCAGGGTCAGAAATTCAATCATGTCATGCCATTTTCATTACACTCCAATTTCTAAGGAAGTCTTGGAAAACCCTCTTGACCCTAAGGCCACAGGAAGAAAATTAAGTCCCTTTTATTCTTCTCCCTCCCGCCCAGCTTCCTTCAGACAAAAGGTGGTTCCCTTAAGCTCTACCTTCTTGTACTGCCAGCACACCAGCGCCAGAATGGACCGAGCCAGCTTGGATTTCAGTGTCTCAGAGAAAAACGTATAGTAGTCCCCCCTGCCTTTTTTTTTTAAAGAATGTCCAAAATTGTTTATTCCTAATATTTTATTCCTAACAAGCACTTACACAGCTGCTTGCTGAGAGGTTCCTGAAAGGGACAGCTTTTCCACATGAAAGTGTAGGACACATCAAGTGTCTTCTAAGGCCTCGCAAACCTGCCTTTGCAGGCATAGCTTCAGGCAATTTGCTATTTTTAATGCAGGGTTTTAAAAGACCATGCTTGTGTTAACCACTGCTATGACTTTGGGGATCGAAGCCACCATTAGCCCCCCGACACCCCCGCAGCCTTGCGGTTTGTGGCCCCGGAGCGGGGGGCTGGAGGAGGGCAGGGGCGGGAGGCAGGGATTGCGAAGGGGAGAGCTGGCCCCCGAGGAGTGCAGCGTACGTGGTAGGAGGGGATGTCTCCAGGCACGCTGATATTTTGTTGTGGTGGCCCACGGGGTTTGAAAATGTGGTTCCTTAGGACTACGCAAAGCATGAAAGCTGTAGAAATGATCAATTTAGCTGTAACTCTACTTCCCCCTCTAATTATGGCATTTTTAATGAGCTTCATGCGAAAAATAAGCCCCAATAATGTTTTCCTTTTGTTGTTTTCTTCCTCTGCTCTACTTCAGCATGTTGGCATTCCCCACACATTCCTCTAGTTGACTCAGGCCCCTGGGAGAGAGAGCCCGAGAGGGAAGGGCCGGGGCGAGCGCTGGGCCGTCTCCAGCTTGGCAGCACCGAGGTCTCGGCTGCCGTGCCGTCCACGCTCAGCAGAGGCGAAGGCCGGCGCCGCGATGCAGGACTGCAGTTCAGTGCCATCCCCATTCCTGTCCATCACGCACTCTGGAAAGGAGCGTAGGGAAGAATTGTTGTTCAGAGATTGTTTTTCTTGTAGCTGCTCTTCCTTTTTCCCCTTTCAGAGTTATGAAACCAAGGGCGTGAACTCTTCCAGCAGGGATCTAAGACCTTTTGACGGGAACATCTGCATGTCCTCGGCATAGGGAGCGATGGGGAAAAAGGGCTGAAGATGCCTGTCAAGAATGAAGCAAAGGCAGGAGAAGCAGCTTCACTTCTGCTGCTGTTGAGCTGGGGAAGCTGCTGCCTGTGGCTTCTCTAACATCCCCTGCAACCTCCTGCCTCCCAGCTTTGAGGCAGGTCCTGCTGAACCCACAGCCAGGAGTTGCATCTTGGCAATGGCTTTGATTTCCTTCTTTTTCTTTTTTTTTTTTTTTTTACCCCAGGTAATCCCAATTTGTTGTTTCCCCCTGCCAGGTAATCCTAAAATCAAGCAAAAAAGGGCTGAGAGGGGCTTTTGTAACACAGCAGCTGTGCAAAGCAGGTAACAGGCTGTGCTGCCAAGGCTTCGCTCCCCATCCCTGCTGCAACTGCCTCTGCCTGCGTGTCAGTCCCCACGAGCCGCTGTGGTGAGACAAAACAGCGTTTGTCACGTCTTGCTGAGAAAGGGCCTCCCCGCAGCACCCAGACCTCCTCCTGCAGCTCTGAGCGTGATGCCTGGATTTGGGGCAGCCTCCCTCCTCCCCTTCGGTTTGCCGTGAGACAGCCCATTTTGCAATTCGGAAAAAAATCAGAGAAAAACTGCTTGCATTAATTTTTATTTTGGCATTAGAAAGGCAAATTGCAATTCTCAGCCAATTGGACTGATCTGATTAAATTCTGAGTGATTCCTGCGCTGATGGCAGTACTTGAGGTAGCTCAGTAGAAGCCAAAAAAATACTGCTTTGCTGAGAAATCTGGGAGGTTTATTTTTCAGTCCCTGTAGCTGCTCTGAGAATACCTTCCTTTAAAAAAAAATAAATAAACCTTTTCTGAATATGAATATACTGATTTGAAAATGAAGCCATAAACTATGAACTCACCCATCCTTAGACCTTGGTGTCTGGGACACGGCCGTGGTATTTTGGAAAGAAGGTCATTCCATTTCAAGTGGGTTTTTCATTAGTCAAAGCTGACAAAAAGCCTCCAGCCTGATTCTTATCATTCTCCTGGAGTTTCCAAGGGCATTTAGGGGCTCATAAATACAACAAGAGCCTTTAGGACAGTTTGTTACAGAGGAAGTTTTTAAGCTATGGCTGACCCCCAAAGGCATGAAGAGCACTGATAATTACATGGATGCCTGAATTTATGGAGTTAATTCTCTAATAAAGTCTGTGCTAGTAAAAGATGAAAAGGCAGACCTTCACACACCCCAGCAACACTGATTTCCCTGCCGTTGCACTGCTGGAACAAATTTAAGCCAGCACATGAGCAGGAGGTTCCTGGCAGCAGGAGGGTTCTTCAGCAAGTGGCGCAACCCCTGGGGGAGGTGGGTGCCTCCGGGGCAATCCAGAACCCGACAAGAGGGCTGCACCGCTCAGTGTACAACCCAGGTCACCCCTCTGGCTGTTTGCAGCTCCTGATGCTGAGGCTGGGGATGGTGAGACACTGGACCAGGTTGCCCAGAGAAGTTGTGGATGCCCCCTCCCTTGAAGCGTTCAAGGCCAGGTTGGATGGGGCTTTGAGCAACCTGGTCTAGTGGAAGGTATCCCTGCCCCTGGTTGGAACTAGATGATCTTTAAGGTCTCCTCCAACACAAACCATTCTATCATTCTATGATTCCATCATGTCTTCAGCAGAAACTGATGCAGGGACATGTTGGCCCCAGTACTGGGTGCTTGGGATTTGAGATGGCTGGGCTGGGTCAGCATTGAGCAGCATGGGGGGACAGCTGCAGCCTGCCCAGGCAGAGAGCCTGGGATGTTTTTCCATGCACACCCAGACCCCAGCCCACGGATTGCATTGCCCAGGTAAATGCTGGGGCTGCTGGAGTGGCAGCGAGGGAGACATGCTCGCTCTCTCCTGTTCACATTGGTCACTGCATACCTGGAAAGGCCAGCTCTGGAGGGTGGGAGTGATCCAGGACAGCCTCCCGATGACAGCTCTGCAGCTGGTGTAGATGCTCCTAAATGGCAAACACAGGAGGGATCCTCACCCCAAGGCTGCATGCAGTCAGGAGCACTTTGTCCGTTCCCTGCTGCGGGGCTTTACTTGCCCAGCTCTGTCCTTCCTGCCACGGAGAGGAATGGCTCTAGGCTTGCCCGCTGCTGGCTGTTGCCTGGCGGGCTTTCCTGAGAAAGGTAAGCTGCGGGGCTGGTCCCTCTAGGGCAGAACAAGGCCTAGGACCAAATCTGCAATGTCCTCTCTGTGTGTTAATTAGGGCGTTGCTGCAGAAAAAGCCCTGCCAGCACGTACAGCAGAGCTTTGGAGAGAAAATGACTTCAGCTGGCTGTGGTCAATGTTCAGCAAAGTCCGGCTGAAGCAGCTTCTCCAGGAATTTCAGCCCTGTCCCAGCCATCTTCAGGTCCCGGGAGAGCTGAGCTGGGAGTGGAGCACCACAAACTGTGGTGCTTCTTAGGAAACACCGGAGTTGATGATGAAGCTCCCGGTAAACTTGGTGCTCCCTGACGTGTGGGTGCTCACAGTGTGCTGAACGAGCACTTCCCTGCAGCCTGACAGCCCATGTTCAGCCTTCTGCAAAATCTGGCTCTCTTCAACGCAGAAACCGGAGCCAGGTGGAGCAGTGGTCCAGGCAAAGGACAACTATTTTTTCCTTTTAGGCCCACAGACTACGCAGAAAATCATCTTGTGCTGCAGATGTTTTTGTATGTTCCTTCTCTGCAAATATACCTGTATCCAAAATCTGAGCTGCGGCTTCTCTGTGCCAAGAGTAGTCCACAAACAGCACCTGCTGCCCCTTTGTACCAGGAGTGAATGCCCTAAAATAAACAAGCAAAAAATAGGGGAAGAGAAAAAGAAGTTTGATCAGAGGGAATGTCAGCTGATAAAGTAACAAATCCATTTGCTAATGTAACTTTTACAACCCCTGAGAACCTGAGCCAAAAATTAAGCAATTCTCTTGCTTTGCTCTGGTGCCAAGTGACTTTCAATCTGCACCATCTATATTAGCTCATATGAAACTCTCTTAAATACTGCTTTGTTGATAGAAGAATTTTAAAGCTCAACTATCTCGGTGTTTTAAATTTCAATTACTGTGGCATTCACAGTGTGGCTGGCAGAAAGCACGAGCCTATGCAGCTTGCTTTTGTTCTTTATTTTTCTTTATTTGGGTATTTTAAGACTATTTCTTTGCCCAACCAGTGACACTGGTGATGGTCACCTTTATTTCAGATGAAATGTGCATGTCATGAAACCTATTGGAGAGCCTGCTGACAGGCTGAGTCGCTTCTCCTCTTGGGTCCCCCGTGTGCTACCTGCCATGGCCTGGTGTCACCACCCCAGTGGGAGGTGACATGAGTCAAGGCTTCTCTGGCCAGGAGTAACCAGCCTTACGTGGTCAGCATAGATGGATTTGTAACCATGTGCCTTTGGTCCCCAGCACTTAATGGAGCTAAAATGTCTTGCTGCAGCTGATGTGGAAGTCGGTGTGGCTCGCTACATTCCGCTGGAGACTCTTCTAGCCAGTTTTGGCTCTTCTGTGTGGTGCTGGGCACATCTTCACAAGCATTTATGTGCCTTTCATAAATGTCACGTAGGAACAAAAGAGTAGGTAGGGTGTGTGCAAAAGGATATGCCAGCACCTCCTATAAAAATGCTAATGCTGCTTCAGGCCTCTTGAAGGTGTTCAGTGATGTGCAATAAATTACTTTTATATGGCTTTGTGAGCAGTTGTGAATTTAACACTGTTTTCAAGGAGCAAGAAGTGTCTCTATAATCACAGTCAAGGAGCTGGAATAAAAATAATTCCAGCCAGCAAGCATAAAAATATCTGGCCTTTACCTTTTGAGTCTCCCTGATAATGTTTGAAATCCAGTTAAACCTCTATACCCAGGAGATAACTAACACAAATAATGCCAGAGAGATTGATGCTAATGCTAGGCAAGGGAGAGAGCCTCTGTTTCTTCAAACACAGTTACCCTTCCTTCTGTAATAATCAAAGGAATATTCTAAAAATGTTAGATTATTAGAGATAAGCTCAAGTCCCTATTTGTTATTTGTGATACTCTGGTCCCGTGTAATGAGCGTAAGTGATGAGCTGCTGTTTTTGCCAGATCTCCTGGGTCTACCCACACAAAGCATTGGAAGCAAACCTCTTTTCATTTGTAAATTGGGCGTGGAAGAGGTCGATGGGTAGAAAGCTGGTAATAGGTCAGAAAAAATAATCTGAGGTCTAGAAAGCTAAATGGATTTAAGTCAAAAGCCTGGGTCCCCCTGAAGTGGAACAAAGCAGATGGGAAGGAAAGGTGATGTTCCTCTTCCAAGCCAGCCCCCACAAGAGGATGAATAAAGTCAGGTCTCCAGGGTGTCACCAAGAGACACTCCTGCACAGATCCTGAGCCTCAGATTTACCTCCCTCCAAAACACGGGTGCCCAGGACTGACCCAATATTGCTGGCAGAAAAGAGCTCAAGGACTAGAATTGAAGTCCTAGAGAAACCAGAGGCTTTCGCAGGGGGCTGCAAGATGTGTTACGGTGACTTACGAATTAAGAACTGGTTAAACTTTCTTGTATGGAGATATCTGTTGTGCAAGAAGGTAAGCGTTGAACTAGTAGTTTTGTTTATATCCCATTTGAAAGGCAAAAATTCCCCTACAGAAAATGAACTGTGCTGGGATTCGAGTTACTACTGTCTTTGGCAGGGCTGCCCCAGGATGGATGTATGCTCAGGAGAAGCTAAAGAGCCTTTCAGACTAGCAGGCACCATCGGATCATCTAGTTTGATACACTGTGTTTCAGACCATTACACCTCAGCTGGTTATCCTTGAACTGAGCTAAATCTTGTGCTCGACTCTGGTATCTGGTGAGAGGCGTCCACTGCTGCCATGACACATCAGCAGCAGGGGGAAATCCCACCAAAGCTGTTGGTAGCATGTTCCAGTCATTGCCTGCTCTTGCATCGCTCTTTGGTTTGGCTTCGGGCCACTGCCTTTTCTACCAGGGACTAAAGAGGCCCCTGGGACCTGTTTTTACCCTTGGATATGGCTGGCTGGCCAAAAATGTGGGATCTTGCCGTGCTCTAGTGAGGAGAGATTGCTGAAGCAGTGAAGTATTTTTGGTGCAGCCTGGGTTTGTTTACAGATATATCCCAAAGCCTGCGCTTCTCCCCATTTTGGGGGCAGGCTGTTTGTGCAGCCCTTGCTGGGATCTTCCTGCATACTTCATGTTTGCATTGCTCCAAAGTCCGTTCTCCTCCTAACACTCTGGCTTTAAATTTGTCCCTCACTCCGATTCTTTCTGAAATTGTTCGGAACCTCTACTCTTTACTCCTTTAATATTTCACTCATGTTTTTTCTTCCTCAGGTGGAATACAGATTTGAGCACTCCCTGTACCACGCCATGCTGCGTCTCAGACATATGAACCTTGTGCCGAAACAATTAAGTACTGAACGTGGTCCTCGGGCAGTCTGAGGATGCAACATCTCCCAACATGAGGACTTCAATGTCCTCAAGCCCGTGCTTGGCTTTTCTATGGGAATTCTGATCTGAAACTGTTTTTTTTTTCTGACAGAGTTGGTCAGCCTTACACTTGTCATTAACACATCCCCAAAGAGATGGTCAGAAAAATGGAAAGGTGCCAGTGCTGTCCTGTGTTTGTGCATAGCCCAGGTGTCACTGCCCGTCGTCCTGGGTGACTCCTGCCTCCAGCTGCCGGGGATTTGGCATGGTGCAGACCCGGGGTGCTATCTGGCATGGAGCAGGGGCCACAATAATCTGGCTGCAAGTGAGGTCCAGCTTTTGTATCAGGGTCACCAGCACCCTGGGGACAGGCCATCACCGATAAATTCCTTTCACATAGGCTGCTAGAGGGGAAGTTTTGGTTGTGCTGCCTGCAGAGCTGCCTGCTGCTAACCGACACACCGACACGCAATGCACTCCTCTGCTCCCCAGCTCCACAGTCCTCCGTGAGTTCATTTTTAAATCTCTTTTAAATCAGATTTTACCTTGCATGTAAATCTTACCAGGGTTAGCCTCTGGCTGAAGCCAAGCCCTGCTGCATTGGCTTTCCTGCTCCCTGACAGCGCATGGCACTGAGGGCACAGGGCCAGGGCTGAGCAGCGGGAGTGCAGCCCTGGCGAGCCGTGGGTATATGTTTTCTCCCAGACCTCCCATGTAGCTCAAGGGTTTAGGCAAAATGAAGTAAGCGCGACAAAACATCTGGCTGCATCCCATACACGGCACTCCGTGCGCTGTCGTTCCCAGAAGCACGTGCTTGCATCAAGGATTGCGCTGGCTTCTGGCTCGGTCCTCTCTGCTGTCAGGGTGATGGAGCACCTCGTTAAGGATTTGCCTGTGGTTTGGAAACCCCCCCCAGACACGGGGGGCACGTTTGCCCTCACTAGCTGTCTGTGCAAGGGCTCTGTGTGTGCATGGTGGGATTGAGGTCGTTTATCCCACTTCCACAGCAGGCTGCAGGCAGCCTGGGAGTGGAGGCTAGGTGGACTCCCAGAGTGGCACCTGAGCTCACCGCCGTGCGAAGCAGGTATCTGTGGAGCAGGAAACTTGTACTCCTCATCACTAATGTCCCTGGGTGGGCCAGCACTGAAGGAGCTTGGCAACACTGAGGGTGCAAAGCCTGGAAAGTGCTGACGGGCATCCTTGCACTGTCCCTGCCTAGGAGCCAGGAGGACGAGTGCCAGTTTCCAGGACCTCCTGTGCAGGCAGGGCTCAAGCTGCAGGCAGCAGGACCCCTGCCTGCAGGGGCCCCAGGCAGCCTGTACAAAGCTCTTTTAGGAGCAGGTGGGATGCCCAGCCCCAGGGGCCCCAGTCTGGCCAGTGTTTACCATGGTATTTACTGCTTCTCCCTTCGTGTGTGCAGTCATCCTCTGCCACATGGTGGCTTGCTTTACCTCTGTTTTCCGGGGAAAGTAAGAAGCACATACAAACGGTTGAATAATACTACAGCCCAGGCATTGCTCCTACTCCTTTAGTAGCTGCTGTGGGGAGAAAACAGCGAGTGCTCGCTCCAGTTTCCTTTGCTGCTTTAAGCTAATGCGAAGCGTCGTTCTTTGTACACACTTTGCATACCCTTCCTAGAAGAAACCCACCATATTATCATGAAATCAACCACACCACATTTAAAATGTCATCGTGTTAACTGGGCACCCAATCTAGACTGGAGTTTATGTGGACCAGTCCCTTGGGCTATTTTTAAATATTGGGGTCAGGGTCACATTACACTGGTATATTAACATCCATAAATCTCTGCGGGTGACAGCCCTGGATTTCTAGCTACGCGCCTGGCTCTCTAGGCACACCGAGCAGCCAAGGAGGGATGGGGACCTGGTCGGGGAAGGTGGGTTTTTGATACTTTCCCCAAGATGGCAGAGTTTTCCATGTGCTTTGCTATTCACCACACCACCTGAGAGCATGAGCTGTGATAGATCACAAGTGGTGTGGCTCTGAGCGTGCCGTGGCCAAAACACGCGGCCTGGCCCCGCAGACGCTGACACACGTAGCCCCGCCAGCATGAGCCTCTCTGTACACAGTGTGTGCTTGGCTCTGAGCAGGAATGCTCGCTCCTGGGCCTATAAATATCTCTCTGTTTCCCCAAGGGGATTAACTTTGCAGGTATTCACAGTAACGGTGCAGTTCTGCTGGGTGCAGTTATTGTCCAGGGAATTTAGTGGGAACAGAAAGTGCTCAGGACCTGCCATGAGTGGACTCCAAGTGCTGGTATTTTTATTTATTCCTCTCTTTTTAATGTCCTGCAGCCTTACTGTATTTTGCAATCAGTAAAGCCTTAGCAAGGCTGCACAACTGGTAGCTGCTACATTCTGCTTTTATTGCCTGCTACATAGCATGCTGTTTTCAAGCATTTTCTTCTGCTGCCCTTCCACCAAAGGATGCTCTTGGATTTTAATGATTTATCTGTATGTGCTCCTTACTCCCAACTTGTTCTCAAACCTCACCTCTGTTACACCAGTCACCTCTACTGCATCCTGCAGATTCTGCTTATATTTAAACATTTCTAGCAGGTAACCAAACGAGAGGGAGAAGCCAGGACACACACAGCAGTGGGAACTGCTGCTCGGCATGGATGTCGCTGCTGGCCTGAGCAGGAGGCAGTGGGTGCTGCAGCACCTTGGTGATGCTCTGATGGAGACTGTGCCTGGGCTCAAGCGTCTTCAGTGCACCTGCTTGGCCCCAATCCCTCCTCTTCTCCATCCTTTTTCTTCCCTGCTCGCATCCTTCTCCATCCCTTCTCCATCCTTCCCTCCCTGCTCGCAAGCGCCGGGCTCTGGCAGGGCCTTGTCCCAGTGGCAGCACTGGGTCACACAGGGCTCGAGCACTTTGCCCGCTGTGACGCTGCCTGTCGCTGGGCTGTGAGCACCCTGGCAAGTTCTCCTGGTCTCTCTGCCTTCCTGCTGACATAACTTTTGGCTCAAATTCTCCTTGAAATGCTTATCAGGCCGCAGCCAGATGCTCTGGGTGGTGTTCTTGATGCTGTGCCTGCAGGCACACAACCCTACGCCCCACAAACATGGGGCGTGTGGTGGCTGGTGACCCCCCAGATGACAACGCCAGGGCAGCACAGGGATGCAAGGGGATGGGGAGCATGCTCCGGCTGCTGCGGGGCCCTCTCAGCTTGGTCTGGATCCAGGACCCACCTGGGCTTTGGGACCCAGACCTCAGTGGGGAGGGGATTTTGTTTTCTCTTTTGATATGTTTTTAAGTGCCGCATCCGCTCGTGTGACTGTGAGGAAGAGCACTAGTAGCTCTCCCTTTTGCAGGCTTTTCCACACATGCAGGCATAGATGCACCAAGCTATATCAAAAAAACAGCCAAATAAACAAAAGAAGCTGCATTTTATTTTTCTGGCAAGTTAAAATCTGTTCTAGTGAGGTGCAGGGGATGATGATCTTCCCCATAATTTGATTTGTGGCTTTCAGTTTTTTAAATTATAGAATTATTTTAACGTACAGGTCTTAAAGACTACATTCAACGTCCTAAGTTAGGGGCCAGGACAAGGGACCAAAGAGCCAAGAGACCTTCTATTGTTTGTAATTAATGCTGAAATCAAGAAGGACAATTGCATGGGTATGATTTCACACCACCTACAAATAATAGAGCGATCGAGAGGATAACCTCAGAGACAGCCAAGTTTTGTGCAACTAGACTGGGATTTCAGCCCTACCAAAGGGCTCCATCTTTCAAGAGAAGAAGAAAACCTCACACATCGCCTGCCAAAAGAAAGGACTGACCTACAGTAACTGAAGTGGAGGGGGACAAATGGGATGGCAGGGGGAATTAGAAGACAGCCAGAGACAGAAAAATAACTTTTTATTGAAGTGAGCAAGGAAGGGACCTGCAGGGTGAAAGAGGAGGAGCAAGGGCCAGCGCCACGCGCTCGTGGAGGTGGCAGCTTCTCGACAATCACACTGAGCGCGCTGGAAGGATCAGCTTACTCCTAACCTAAATCCAGTGCAGGGTTATTAATGAGGTGACAAGTGCAGGGTCCAGGATGACAACAAACCTACCAAGTCTTTGGTACAGAGGCATACCTGGAGCCGTGGCTCCTGCTCTGTTTTCTAGACAAATTAGAGAGCTGGGCAATCACCAACCATATGAAGTTCAACAAGGGCAAGTGCTGGATTTTGCACCCGGGACATGGCAACCCTGGATGTACATACAGACTGGGGAACGAGAGGCTGGAGAGGAGCCCCGCAGAGAGCGATCTGGGGGTTCTGGTCGACGGCAAGTTGAACATGAGCCAACAGTGTGCCCTGGCAGCCAGGAGGCCAACCGTGCCCTGGGGTGCATCAGGCACTGCATTGCCAGCCGGTCGAGGGAGGTGGTTGCCCCGCTCTGCTCCGCACTGGTGCGGCCTCACCCTGAGCGCTGTGTGCAGTTCTGGGCGCCACAGTACAAAAAGGACACAAAGCTACTAGAGAGTGTCCAGAGGAGAGCCACGAAGATGGTGAAGGGTTTAGAGGGGAAGCCGTACGAGGAGCAGCTGAAGTCACTTGGTCTGTTCAGCCTGGAGTGGAGGAGACTGAGGAGAGACCTCATCGCGGTCTACAGCTTCCTCACAAGGGGAAGAGGAGGGGCAGGCGCTGATCTCTTCTCCCTGGCTACCAGTGATGGGACCCGAGGGAACGCAGGAAGATATGCCAGGGGAGGCTTAGGCTGGACATCAGGAAAAGGTTCTTCACCCAGAGGGTGGTGGAGCACTGGAACAGGCTCCCCAGGGAGGCAGTCGCGGCGCCAAGCCTGACAATATTCAAGAAGCATTTGGACAACGCCCTCAGACATATGGTGTGATTTTTGGGGTTGTCCTATGCAAGGACAGGAGTTGGACTCGATGATTCCAACTCAGGACATCCTATGATTCTACGCTTCTAAACTCTTAGTGCTTTCTCCAGGGGAGATGAGAGAAAACAGGCTTGGAAAGTTTATCTAAGAGACTGAGGTACCAAAAGGCTTCGCAGGGGACAATGGTTAAATTTAACTTTAGGCACAAATAAAATGGACGGATGAAGTTTCTCACCTTGTGTGGAGGTGCAGTGGAGGGAAGCCATACCAGCCCCACATGGCTGGCGCAATCCCAACAGCCTCGCCGTGCCGCTGCCCGGGGGACAAGGGACGGAGGCATGAGAGCGGGGCTGGCCCCTGCGACAGGCAACAACTTGCTCTTTTGCAGGAACAGCCCTGCTGTGCTGGCGCTGCCTGCAGAGAGAGCGGGAGCTGGGGCAGTGCCAGTGCTCTCGGGAGCAGCAGTGCACCGGCACACTGGGGAGGAAAGCTGGGATTGCTTTGCACCTTCCCACTAAGGTACTGCTCTCCCCAGTTTTGCAATAGCTAGGAAAGCAATAACATTTCGACATGAGCTAAGCCCACAGAGCACTGCCTGGCTGTAGGAAAACCCCTAGAAACCCATGACCAAAGAGATGCCTGGAGTTAGCATCCTCAGATGACCTCCTGTTACAAATTCCTAGGGCTCTGGCTATTTATAAATGCCCTGATAAGGCTAGAGTTCAAGAATGCACTAACGTTTATAACTACAGAGCCAAGTTGCCCTCTCAGCCATCTTCCTCGTGCCAGGGAATTCAGAGAGGGTATTTGCTGTATGCAGATGGTCAAAATTGGCCCCCAAAATAATTTGGTGCAACAGTATGCTGAAGAATATATTATCTCCTGGAAATCCTTATTCAGGCTAATAGCTGCAGTAGAGCTGGGCTGCTGAAGCAAATGAAACTCGCCTTATCCAGGAGCTGTACTCAGGGGGGGGAAGAGCTGCAGGATCGAAGGTCAACATAATCCAGCGCAGAAGCCTAACCTGACGGTGGTCTGTCGTGAGGGCTCCTGCACGCCCAGGATCACAAACCACAGCTCTAACTCTTGCCCTCCTCTTCATTTGCTATTAATGCTGCAAACAAAATGCCAGCTGCAGCGCATGCCAGCCTTACTGCTTTTTAACACCACCTCCACCGGGTTTGCTTTTGAAAAAGAGTTACACAGTGGTTAAATTAAAAAAAAAATTAAAAAATCTGCCACCTAGTGGCAAAGGAATTTCTTTTAGGGAGATGCTGATGTGAGCATGTCTTGCTGTTAATGGTAGTTTTCCAAAGGCGTTTTCACTTAGCAAACTCTCATCTAAGTGGTATTTGGAGGGTACAGATTTTGAGAACGCTTTGGGGTATGTCCCAGGGTATTTACAGCATGTTGGTATTCACAAAACTAAGTGACTATTGGAGTGATTTGCTTCTATTACGGAAAAGGTCCTGAAGATGCTCCTACCAGCCCAGACTAGCATTTCAGGGGATATAAAATGAATTAAGAATTTTCTTCAGAATGCCCCCTAAGATGTGCCTCCCAGCCTGCAAGTCCTCTTTGAATTTAAACACTAGGAGTCCTAATCAGTAGGAAAAAATGGATATTTATGGCTCATTTCTGTAAGAAAAAATATAAACCATGCAGCTTTTTTCCTAAATCTTCCTTTAATAACTGACGCGTGCTTCCCCCTGGATGTTTCTCTGT
The DNA here is from genome assembly GCF_047370975.1 of Nipponia nippon. Taxonomy (NCBI): domain Eukaryota; kingdom Metazoa; phylum Chordata; class Aves; order Pelecaniformes; family Threskiornithidae; genus Nipponia; species Nipponia nippon. The sequence continues at coordinate 22,763,576 of NW_028262290.1, forward strand.
GTCCCCTGGGCTGCCACGCCAACCTTCTCCGCATCTGCAGTGTGAGGAGGAGCAGCACAGGCCACCCTCCCAGGCTGCAGCCTGCAAAGCAGGGATGGGACCCCTTCAGCGAGCCGTAGGGCTGAGAGCGAAATGGCCATCCGGCAGGAGAAATTCATGCAATGCAGCATCAGAAAGATACAGACACCTTTCCATCTTGGGAAGATGATAAAAGAGCCAACACTGTGTTTCTACCTCCATACATGGTATTGGTGGGGTGGAGAGGGAATTACTGCAGCCAGTCCTGGTGGCCACCTTTGCCGAGGGCACTGAAAACTTGAAAAAGGAGGCAAGAACGAGCTAAAAATATTGAAGAGTTGGGCACCAGGCCTTACAAAGAGAAACTTCAGAATTTCAAGATTGAAAAGTGACTTGCTTACAACGTAGGAGAAGTTCATAGCTGCTATTGAGTTACTATAAACTCAGCTTCTGAGGGCTTTTGTCATCTGACAGAGAAAAAAAAAGGAACTGATGATGCCAGATAATCTTGTATTAGTAACAAGGCATGACATTTAATTACAAGGGAATTAGCCACTGGAGCAAAATACAAAGAAAGGTGCTGGAATGTCTCCTTCAAACAAAGACTAGATACCTTCCTGGAGGTTAGCCTTTGGGCAGTTTATTTGTGGTAGATGATAATATAAGAGGAGATTAGGCCAGATGATCTGACGGTGCCTTCTAGTCTTGAAATCTGGGAGTGAAGTCATATCTGTCAATAAAGTCTTGCTGCTCAGGACTGTAATTTGGTGTTAGGAGCCTAATTTAGGAACAAAGTGTGAAGAATATGTGTTAAAGGATGAGCAATAAGGATAAGAGCAGTCATAGCCAGCCCTATGATCGCTGCAGGACTCGATATATTCTGCAAGTCTGAAGTCACGGGTAGATGGGAGGTGTTGAAATATGTTTCTTTTCTGCACACTTAGACAGCTTCTGTAGAAATAGTTACAAAGTGAGAAGACTGTATCCCAAAGGGGTTTCAGTTTTATTACTCAGTGGGTTGCTTCATAAGAAGACGGTCTTCTCCTGGGGGTCTGTAGCATCCCCAGTCCCCGTCCCTGCTGCCTGCTCTCACAGGAGGCTCCCTTGCAGCCTCCTAGTTGAGGCATGGCTTATTTCTAAACGTCCTCGACCAACATCAGCAGAATCAGGCTACCTGCCTGTAGGCGGTCTTTCAATACATAAAAGGGGCTTATAAGAAAGACGGAGAGAGACTTTTTACCGAGGCCTGTAGTGACAGGACATGGGGTTTTAAACTGCAAGAGGGTAGATTTAGACTGGACATAAGGAAGAAATTATTTATGATGATGGTGGTGAGACACTGGAACAGGTTGCCCAGAGAAGTCATGGATGCCCCTTCCCTGGAAGGGTTCAGGGTCAGGCTGGACGGGGCTCTGAGCAACCTGATCTAGAGAAAGATGACCCTGCCCATGGCAAGGGGGTTGCACTAGGTGATCTTTAGAGGTCCCTTCCAACCCAAACGATTCCATGGTTGTATGGTTCTATACTGACCCAGCTACACACCAAGCCCATAAAGCTTAAAATTTATCATCAGCTGGTTTTTAAGTGCTAGCTGGATGCTGAAAACATGCCAGAAACAGCCCCTTTCTTGCACCAAAGTTAAATTACCTAGCTGGTTACGGCCAAGCCAAACTGATCCTCACCTGCTTGCTGGGACGTTTGACTGAAGCAGCTGTTTCATGGTGCTGGTGATTTTGGGGAGATGCTTGCAGTGAGCTGGCCTAAGGGGCTGGGCTCACTCGACAGGAGGCCGAGGTGCTGCTGACTTCACCAGCCTGGTCCAAACAGCATCAAATTGACACAGAGGGCTGCTCTGAGCCTTTTGAACGCATGGACAGGGATGGATTTGTGCCTTGCCACAGCATGTCTCCAGCTGTGAGGAGAGCAGCAGGGGGTGGTGGAGCTGGGGGTCTCCCCTAGCCATGGTGCTCCCAGCCACTGACTCGCTGCTTTGTAACCCATCCCCTCTGATTTCACCATCTTCATATGATGAATGTAAATTGTGAAAGCGGGGCTGGCTGTTTGCAAGCTGAAAATAAAGGACTGGCTTTGTTTTCTTTAGGCGTGAGTGTTTCTAGGGTAATATCCCCATTGCAGCAGCGGGTGGGAGCCCTTGGCACTGGGGACCCCTTGGCTGCCAGAGGTGCATTGCCTCAGCAGCACGGGGGTCCCGTGGGGGCTGGGGTCCCCCATGCGACAGTGGACAACAGCATGTGTCATCCAGGCTAATGGCAGGGGACGACACCCCACTTCTGAGGGGTTTCAAGTGGGCAGCACACCTGCACAGTGCCGGTCTGCAGGCTGCTCACCCTCTCTGCTGACAGGTTAGTTAACGTCAGAGGTTCGTTTCTGCGCCAGCACAGCCTCAAGCATTAGGTCTCCCACCAGGAAAATCTGCTGCGGGGAAGTGCGGCACAAAAAGAGGTGGCAACCTTCCTCCCCCCAGCCCCGGGAGGTCGTGAAGCCTGAACCAGGTGGTGCTCGCTGGAGAGACGGCTTGGCCAGGCGGCTGGCAAATGCAGGCATTAAGTATATTGTCTTGTTATATGCCTTTCTGCAGTGAAAGCTAACACTGCTTCCCGCAGGAGTGCGTGCCCAAGCGGTGAGGCCAGGGCAGAAAATGCAAGCCCCCTGAAAGGCTGTCCCTTGGTGTCACCCCTGTCCTGCTGGTCCCTGTGCTCAGAGAGAATGAGGGCTGCAGTTGTGTGAGGTCCCACTTTGGACCTTAAATTTTTTTGTTAATATTACCTTGAAGAAATGATATCAACAATTCTCTCCCTCTTCCAACACGAGAAATGTTTTCTTATTAATTTGG